>NC_055681.1:680000-980000 GCF_017976325.1 Chelmon rostratus | reverse complement strand
CGACATGGTGCTAATCAGCTTTATTTGTGCCACTAAAACCAATCTGTGGGGATCAGACGTGCCAGCTGTCTGCGCTACAGGACGATTATTGCAGGGTTTCATATCACAGAGCAGCAGTTATGATAGGCGGCCGAGCCGTTCCTAACGGCGGGGATCTCCTGCGGCGAGCAGCCTCGCAGTCGCGCGACTCGGCCGGTTCGGCGGAGCAAAACGCGAACGGCGCTGCGAAGTCGCAGGGCGAGCGACGCGCCAGATCGGTCAGTCACGGCGAAGTGGGACTCTGATGGAGCGGTGACAGTCGCTGCCGCCGCCTCCCCGGCTCCTGTAATCTGTTGGTGGATTAAACGATTCATTAGCTGATTAGCGTAAATCGATTAACAGCGCAAATGAAAACAAAAGGGAGCCTTTCGGGGGAGGAAACTGAATGGCCACAAACACAAACAACTTAACCTAGATCCTGCTTCGGCGAGGTTTGATTCAGGTGGAAGGTGATGAAACCTCTGGCAGCGCTGAACAGAAACACAAAGACCGATGAGCCGATGCTCTAAAGCTGCAATTCACTGACGGAGCATTAGAGGTTTATTGAACTCTGGTGTTATTGAAGTTTCAGTTTCAGTTTCCATCATTCCCATCAGTTACAATAACATTCATGGAAATTTATCGCTTCTTTCAATCAAGTCTCTTCTCTTAGCTTTAAACTTATCATTGTTACAGAGCGGGAAAGATTTTGGGTTTCAACATCGGATTAAATGAGGAACTAAAGTTACAGGAACACCGTTCAGAAATATAAAAACTGGATAGCCTGTTTTACAGGAAGTAGTGTGTCCTTAAAGTAGCATGGCGGAGGTCAGGGTGGTGGACGCACGTCACATCCAACATTCACACAGGAGGCTGATGGTAGTTTCCTGTCACAAACTTGCATTTGCATTTTACTAACTGGAACCAGAACCTGTTTCAGCTGGAAAACCCCAGACTGAACCACATTTTTTTTTTTTTTACCATAACTACGATCATTACAGATAGCAAGAATGTAAAAAACGTTGGCACACACTTAAAATAACGTTGTGTTCTACAGAATCGTCCAACGCTGATGTGCCGGTCTGGTGATGCTTCTTAGTTCCCGTGCAGGTAAGTACCTGTTCTTACTGAGGCAGGTTTTCTGCACTGTACTGACCTTATTTTAATATATATAATACGAGATAAAAGATGTAAATATACTTTGTTTTGAAAAAAACAAAATTCAGCCATGAGTATTTTTAAAAAATAGTTATATTCATTCAGAGTGAAGGCCTGAAAATTAGACCAAGTCTTACAAAAGCAGTATTATCCTCTGAGGCCTTGAAATAAAGGTTTCTTCAAACTGGAGGCGTCATCTTACTTCAGCCTGGTTGTTTGCAGCTGTTGCTGCCGCAGCCGCAGGGTGCAGCCGTCAGCCTCAAAACGACGGCAAAACAGAGTCAAAATACCTCGCCGGCCTTTGATGTCGCCAAAACCCCCATGTTCTCTCCATGTTCAGACATGGCTTCATTCAACACCGCAGCATATAACTGCACGCCAGCGACGTAAACACCCTCTCGCCGACTCTCTGAACGTCCGCTAATGACTCCCATGCAGTGCCGCGGTGGCGGAGGGGGGTTCAGGCAGAGTTCAAGCCACACGTTTGCCACATGTTTGAAGCACGCTCGCCCCACCACATCAGCCCCCGCGGCATCAAAACCATCTCTGCCTCATCAGAAGTCCTCTTTGAGAGCTGGGAGATGGCGTGGCGGTGAAGTCCCTCGAGTGTGGGACCACATGTGTCTGGGACAGCCCTCCTCTCTCCATAAAACTTAAACCTCTTCTGTCCTTCCCCCTCCCACTGCAGCCTGCCCTGCAGAGACATGCAGAACGTGGCAAACGTCACTGCGGCAACAGTTCTGAACCCTGGACTGAGAGTCTCTGCAGGACCTGCAGGATTCCTGTTCCTGCCGTCCTGAACGAACATCTCCAGCGCCGGTGAGGCCGAGAGATGTGGGTCAAATCCAGAATAATGCTTCAGACTTGAACTGAGAGTAAAGGATGGACGTGTTTACGTTGGTCCACACAGTCTGGTTCTTGTGTGCGTTTGTGTGTATTGGTAGTTTTGCTGTTTTACTAGTTTCAGTGAAATATTACTTTTATCTGATTGTTTTATTGGCTTGGCTTCTTTTAAAGCTCTGGAATGGATTTTTGAAACGTGCTGCATAAATAAAAATTATTATATATTACATTTCTGTTTGATTTTTGTCCAGCCTGAGAAAACAAGACACTGTATTAAAATAAACCAGATGCAGAACGCAGGAAATACATTTTTCAATGCACCATTAAAGAGCCTAAAAGTAGAGAAAAGCTATTCTCATGACTTATGTAACATGTGCAAAACACACTGTACATAAAAACTGTATGTTGTTGTATCCTGTTTCTCTCTCTTGAGTAACTCTTGCGTCAGAGACTTCCTGACCATCTGCACGCCAAAATATGTCAGGGTTTTGTTGAGTCATTCCATGAAAACTCGACGCTGTTGGGTCGGTGTGGGGAGTCACCGGCCACTCTGACAGAGCTGCAGAGTGTACGGGCTGGACGGGCTGGAGAAGAGGCTTCATGGACAAAGTTTGCACAGTTGTGATTGGACAGCTGGCTGTCAATGAGTCAAAACAAGCACGGATTCGTCTCAGAGTGTCAGAAAAAGGATAAAGTGTCTGTATAATCTGTTTACTCCAAAGCTCCACTGAACCATTTTTCCACAGTTGAAGAAACATCAAACGTCTCGTTGCTCAGCGTGACAAACTCGCCATCGTCGAGACTAAACTTAAATCAAACGTTCGGGGGCTTTGATGAACTCACCAAACTGTGCATGTGGTTGAGGAGGTTAAAAAAAAAACAATTTAAAAACAATTCCTCTTTGCCATGTGTAAAAAAAACCCCAACCCTCCTGTCATCACTGATTCATAGCTGCGGTCAATTTCCTGCGAGGGTCAAACGCCACGCCGGAGCGCGGCGAGCGAGACGAGGAGGGCGAGCGACTCAGACGAGGTGATGCGCGAGATGAAGGAGATCCAATTTGTCAGTGACAGTGCGTGGCCGTGCGAGCGACGCAGCTGGACCCTGTTAGCGCCCGCCGCCTCAAACAGAGCTGTGGTTTCCGCTCGACATGAAAGGCTCACAGAGACACCATCCACTTTTTGTGTTGGCTCACTCTCGCCGCCCAGATCTGCTCGAAACGCCGCCGATCTGAACGATGTGCGTGCCGCCAAAACACGTCGACAGTGAACGGCCTCACGTGCAGACAGGACGGGAGCGGGAGGTGACGCTCGAGCTGTGCTCTGCCTCTTCTGCACCTTCACCTTCAGCTTCCCAGCACCCAGCTTTGTCTTTCCCACAAACTGCACCACTCAGAACACCCCCACCATCAAAAGCGCCCTCTCAGATGCTCCAAACCAGGACCACGACAGATCTGTGCACGTTGAAAATGAGAAAATCTCTCGCTGTCGTACTCCAAAGAACCAATGCACGGAGGTAAAAATGATGGAGACGCTCTTAGCATCTCTTAGCATTAGCATTTCTCTGTTGCCTGTTGAAATTCACTTGACGTTAGCATATGCATGATTTCTCACTTGTTCCTGTCAGTCATCTCCCCATGCGACACGCAGCCAATGAACAGCCACCCACGCAGTCCTGCTCGTTTGTGAGCTGCAAGGAGATGAGCTGCGCGACTCGGTTGCGACACGAATGTGACGCAACGAAAAACAACCGAGGATTGAGCAACTGTGTCAACGAGACACATTTACTGTTAGCTTGACTGTGAGCTCACTGCGGCGATGCTACCACAATATGAGGAAGGAAGCGCCCACCGGACGGACGGATACCGTAAATCTCAACCTGTTACTTCATTTACAAAATTACGTCTTCGCCATCCGGAAAGTGACGCTAACTCATATGATGACACACGGCATGAAAACAAACTTCATTAATTCAACTGCAACAAAGAGACTTTTATGTGTTTAGTGCAGACGGTTAATTCTAACGTTTGACTGAATCAGCTCCTGAGGTTGAACGATGCCTTTGAACCAATCACCAATCAAACCTTCCACCACTCGCTGTTCCACCCACAGGACTCGAGCACGGACAGTAAAACCATGACACACTGCGAGAACAACACGTCCTCATACATAAACGACTGAATAGTCTTCGTCAGCTTCCTTACTTCCTCCTTTGCTCCCGTCATAAATATTACAGCCACTAGAGGTCGCCAGCTAACAACAGCCATAAGAATGGATCATAATAAAGTACTTGCGCACACAAACTGCTCTCCCGACAGTAACATGAGCATGAACGTGTGTTCCAGCCTCTGATTGATTGGACTCGTGTCTTCACGTCCTCGTGTCCGCGAGAATAATGAGCGCTGTCTGTCACAAACGTCAAAGTCATGTTGTTAAAACCCACAAAACGTCTCTGGAAGGAGGTTGAGGTCTCTGGATTTGTCCTCCTCCTCCCCTCGTCCCTCGGGCTCCTCTCTGCTGGATCAGGGGGCCGTCCTGGATCTTCCCTCTCCTGGCTGCTGGTGCCTCATCCAGACGTTTGGATCCGGATCGTCGTCCTCCAGGAGATCCAGCCTCTCCTCTCCTCTCCCTCGGCGTGAATGCCGTGCTCCTCTCCTGTGTTTGACGGGCCTGTCCACCGTCCAGGTCTCCGCAGTCGAGACACCTCGGAGACCTCGGCGCGTCCTCCAGGATCCACACTATTAACATTTGTCAATCTATGATGTCTGTTCCGTCTCACATGACATCTATTTCCTGTCTGTCCGTCCTGTGAGATGGATCCCTCCTCTGTTGCTCTTCCTGAGGTTTCTTCCTCTTTTCCCCCCTTCAGGGCTTTTGTTGGGGAGCTTTTCCTGATCCAGATCGAGGGTCTGAGGACAGAGGATCCTGCACAGATTGTGAAGCTTGACTTGAATCACACCTCTTCCAACCAGCAGACTCGGTTTCTTTTACCCACCGACCTCCTCCAACCCTTCACTTCTCTAAACGTCTGTCAGACTTGCGATCGCCGCGGACTGTTCTTCTTCTGCCGTTTGGTTTGGAGAACTTGTTGTAACGAGGAACCTCAAACATGTGGTCGTGAACAAAGTAGTCTGGCAGTCGGACAGCGTAATAAAAGCTTCAAATATTTACATGTCGAGTCGAAGGATGAAGAATAATCTAACAGCAGACGAAATACTTGTTTGGATTTGGGGGGGGGGGGGGGGGGGGGGGGGGGTGTTAAAAAGCTCGTTCCTCTTCATGTGTTTGGTTGTTGCTCGTGTCTTTTAGGATTAGGATCTTATTGTATTGATCACATTTCAAGCTGTGGTTACTTTCAACAAACCAAAAACCAGTGGAACCATTTTTCTCCTCCATCTTTCCTTTCCTCACCTCATTCCTTCCCTCCTTCACTCTGTCCTCATCTCTCCTGTCCTCCCTCCTTCAACCTTCTCCTCTCCTCTTTCTCACCTTTCCCTCACTCCTCCCTCATCATCTCCTTCCTTATCATCGGCCCTCTCTACTTTTCTCCTTTCTCCTCCTCCTCTTCCTCTCTGCCCGCGTCCCTCCACCTCCCCTCCCTCTGGACCAGATGGAGCATATAGTGCCCCCCCCCCCGCCTCCTCCTCTTCTCTATCTGCATTGTCTCACTGGACTCTTTAGAGAGATAAGCCTCGCGGATTTCTACGCACGCCAACCTCGTGAACTTGACCCCTGGACGAATTCATCAAAGGCAAAGCCTGGTCGCTGCTGCCCCTCCCCTTCAGCCTCCCCCCTTCCTCCCCCGCCCTGCTTTGTTTTCCCTTTAATTACTTTGTTGATCGTACTGAGCTTTTTAAAATTGATTTTACTGATTAGTAATTTATTCGATGGGATTTTTGTTAATTTATTCCACTTTTTGTCGTTTTCAGTGTTCAAATTTCAAGTGAAGAGAAAGTAAAATATCTAGAAACCATCAAGAAATATCACCTACAGGCTGAAAGGATCAAGAGGAGCCCCCATCCATCTAATTCTTTTTAATTAAATCAAAATACCTGTCCCATAATTATTATTTTTAACTGTCTTATTTGCTACCATGCGATTAAAACTGAACATTCACGCCCGTTCTTCTGGGATCTTTCTGAAATATCTTAAAAACTAGATAACAGGTGAGAAGGTGACCTGTCTGCCAGCTGCAGTGATGCATGGATGGATCTTTTCTGATCACTTTAGTTCTGTCATATTGTGGCCTGTGTCACCAACTCTAAACAACACACGTATTAATTTATTTATTATCTTTACAGCTCATCAGTCCACATCTCGTCTGATGATCTGGACTGTGTGAACGCCTGATCAGATTTATTTTTAGATTTATGATGCCGGTCCGTGGCACTGCTTCCCCGCACCTGGGATGCAGCAGCCCTGCTAATTTGCATATCATAAGAAAACCTAACAATAGCAGGTGAACATGCTCAACAGGTGTAAAACAAGCTTTTGAGCTGCTAACGCCGCCGTCTGCAGACACTGTATGTGTGTTACGGTATGTGTATGTAAATGTGTGTTATCAGTCAAGCTGATCTCAGAACAGAGGCTGCTGCAGTGTCACTGCTGGTAACTCCAGTTAATGTTTTATATTTATCCGAAGGATGACTGTTACCTAAATGTTGCCATGAAGTACAGACAGATTTTAGGTTTTAGAAAATTGTTGTTGGCCCATAAAACTATATCACTGTCTTAATTATGTGCTGCTCTGATTATTATAATTACACCGCAGCAATGATGTGCTTATAATAAACCTGATAATGCCTCATGGGCGTCATTTCAAGTGGAAAAAAGGTAAAAAGTAAATGACACCTGCAGACCACCATCTTATCTGGCTGTGATGCACGCTCTGTTTACTGCTATAAACGTCTATAAATAACGTAGAACTGGAGAACTTCAGGAACTGAGAACAGAGAGTGGAACGTGAAGCTCACACAACGATGAGAAAAACATTTTCATTCTGTCTTTAAATCTCACGCAGGCTTTAATATGTCGGCCTGTCATTATTATAATTATCATTAGTGTGACTGTCACGTGTTCAAGAGGAGCAGGAGGAGAGGAGAGGAGGAGGAGGAGGAAGGTGTGGAGATAGAGGAGTTGGAAGGGAGGAGGAAAAGAGGAAGGTGGAGAGGAAGAAGAGGCTGAAAAAGAGCAGAAGGAGGATGAACATGAGGAGGAGACGATGGAGTGGTAGAGATGAAGATAAGGAGAAGAGGATCAGAAGATGACTACGAAGAGGAGGGGTGAAGGTGGAAGAAGAGGAGATGTAGGATAAAGGAGAGAGGAGTAGAGGGGAGCCGGAGAAGGTGTAGAGGAAAGGGGAAAGAGGAAAAGAGAAGGAGATGGAAGAGGAGGAGGAAGAGGAAGAGAGGAGGAAATGAAGTAGAAAAGAGGTAGAGGAAGGAAACACAGGAGGAAGATGAAGAAGAAGAAGAGGTGAAAGAGGAGTAACAGGGAAAGGATGGAGCAAAGAAGATGGGGAGAACAGGAGGAGGTGGACTGATGGAAGGAGAGAGGATGGAAGATGAAGGTGATGGTGGAAGGAAAAAAAAGGTAAGGAAGAAGAGATCTGCATCTTCATCATGTGCTGAAATAAAACTGCTGGTCCCACCCAGGTGGTGTTATCATGGAGCAGCAGCACACAGAGGGGGGGCGTCAGTACACCAGAGACCCACGATGGGTCCAGAACCAGGACAAAGACCAGGACCACGTGGTTGGCGGTGGAAGGACGATAATGAACATTTTAGGCCGAACTGCGATCTTTCCCAGACCAAAACCAAAACCAGGTCGCTTTCCTGCCTAAAGCGTGTGTCAGAGCATAAAACTGATCCAGATCATCAGATCTGTCGACAGTTTCCTAAAACACGTCCACTCCGTCAAACTCTTCTTCACTAATACAACCCCAACAGAATTAATGAAGATCATGTGATTTGCTCAAAAGCTCCTGAACAGCTACTTAACGGACCTCAAGGTGAGACTGTTTTCTCAGCTGTTTGATCCTCGGGTGAATATCTCATATGAAGCCATCAGAGCTGATGCTGAGTGTCGATGTATTGATTGACGGACCAATCAGAAGACGCCTGGTTGGTCGTATGAGCTCCGTCATTAAGGCTTCGGTTTAAAGGTTTAAAGATCGGGAACGAGGGAGGAGCTGAGTTCGCTTTTGATTTCTTTTTTCCGGTTGGCAGCGGTGTAATATCAGATCACAGCGCCCAGAACTTTGCCTTACAGGCTTAGTAAATGTAAATCTGAAGGAATCCCATTAGGCTTTGAGAAAGTCTAGACTCTGACTGTGCAGCTCGGACCTGAAACTCTGGTGTTTTATGACCCTGGACCCGCTCCATTTCTGCACAGCATAAACACTGATTAGCAGCCTAAATCCCCTGGAAATGTTACAGTTTGTTGAGACACGCAGTAAATCCTGCCGCTGAGCTGTGTGATCCAGCTCTGCGTGGAGGGATGTGGGAAACCTGCTGGCTCTGACTGCTCGAGACAAAAGATGTGGGTTATCTGGCACAGCTGGAGTGTCTGTACAAACTATTAAACTCTCTAACCAAAGCTGGAAACTAGAAACAGACACTAGTTCAGCCCAAAGCCCCTCGTTTGAAGAAGTGTTTCCCAGGAACGTTAATCCAGAGAAAAATCACTGGTTCTGCTGAGAGATGAGAGCTTATAACCACAGTAACTATTGTTAGACTCATGTCATATTTTATCAGTGGTGTTAAAAACGTCACGCAGTCCCAGAAGGGATGTTTACGTCTCAGGGGATCAGTAAGTGGTTTCATTTGTTACCGGACGACGGCAGCGCATCGCTCATGTCAGAATGATGCTTTTTCCTGTTAGTCAGATGTACTCGCTCGTTGTTTGTTCCATCACAGCACGGCCTCAGAGTTGACTGGTTTACATGGCTTGGAATGTGAAAAACACAGGTGATGGAGTACAGGTGAAGTATAGTGAGTACAGGTGAGTCTAAATATCTCGTTATGATGTGGAAAGAGCCTCATTATAAGAGACTGAGTAAATATGTTTCTTCTCATACTCAAAGTCAAACTTTCAGTCAGTGGTAGAAGTACTTCAGTTATTGTACAAAATATTATATATATAAAGATATTTTGAGTACCAAGAGTAAAAGTACTGTCTGATTTTATGGAACTGATCTTTAAAGGTGCAGCATGTAAAACTGAACACCTGTTGTAATTCATACTCCAAACAAGTAGGTGGCAGCATACAATCAGAGGACCTGCTGTAGCTAACTGCTATTAGCTCGTTAGCTGACTGTTAGCCGACTGTCCTGACTGACAGCTCGGAGCACCAGGGGAGCGCTGGTGTTGTTCACACCACGAGCCCAGGAGCTGTGGACCGCTGAGAGGAGGAGGTTTTCAGGCCCAGAGGAGTACAGTACTGAGGTGGTCTACAGCTGCTCAGAACAGGACTGGGACTTTTGAATGTTTTAAACTAAAATAAATGTAGTTGAGTGAAAAGTGTAAAAAAGTGATTTTTGTGCTGATGATTTTCTTTGGTATAAATTTTAATTGGCTGGTGGGAGTTTGGTTAAATAGTCTTCAGACTAACTGACCTAATAATATATCAATCGATCAATAAGCTGGATCAACAAGCCCGAGGAGTTACTTAACGTTGACCACATGTTAGCTCAGCCGAGGTCACTTCCCTGAAAATGGCCTGACAGCGTCATCAGGAAGTGTTTTGAAAGTCACTTCACACAACAGAAGCATCGGCGCTGAATCACACGTCCACGAGGAGCGAAACAGGAAGCGCGGGGCTTTTTCTGTTTCACCTTCAGGAGCACAGAAATGAATGAAATGTCCAAACTGTGGAAAGAACAGACACCTTCTGCTCCGCCTCCGTGTCCTCGCTCCACGTCTCAGATAATCCTTAACGTCATATCTGCTGCTAACGAACCGCATCGGCCACATCACACACATCTTGGCGTTCTAGCAGCACGTAGCCTAAAGCCTTGTCAGCGGCGTCGTTAAAAGTGATCCATGGGGTGAGTCGTGGCGAAAGCCGGCGCTGCGTCGGCCGAGGCCCAGGCGTGCTGCTCGCGATCGGCCCATCCGGTTTGAAGAGGTGCTGGGTGACGGGCTGTAACAGGAGGAATGCCTGCTGCAGCTGCCCACCAGTCAAGAGGGAACCGGGCCCTCTCAAGTCCACCTCAACCCCCCAACAAGGCTCCCGGCCCTTCATTTAATCCCCTCTCTCAGACCCTGACGCCCAATCCTCAAAGCCGGACCCATTGTGCTTCAGCCCCCGCGTCGCTCCTTCCTCCGCCCGGCCCACTTCAAACCGTCGTGTTAGCTCTTGGCCACCGGACCCCCCCCACCCATGTTGATTTGATTGAGTGGGACGTCGTGTGAGACAAGAGGCCTCGACCGTGATCTCACAGCAAACGACCTTTTCACCTCGTCGGACAAAATTATTCCTGTTTTCTAATATTTTTCAATATATTTTGCACAATGTTTTTGTGGTGATTTCACGTCAGAACAGAGCGACGGCAGAAGTTTCCCACGTTGAGTTTTCTTGTTTCTCTAAAATAAGCAACAAATTGTGCCAGCAGGGTGAGAGCATTTCGCTCTTTATATGTGCCAAGATCAATAAACTAGCAACCACAATCAATGAACTGTTTAAAATGACAAAAAAGCACTTCCAAACACTGGAATATCTACGAGCGGATGCTGCGTTCGTGTCCAGGCCAGGTGTATTCCCTGTTACGGCCTCGCTGTCAGATCCATCTGCTGGACCTCTCTGTGATTGGATGTTTGCAAACATGCAGCATCCACGACGACGCCTGCTCCAGCTCCATTCGCTGATGAAAACTGAGAAGAGTCTGAAATCTCCACAAAAGCGACTTCACATCATTTCTGTCCCGAAGACGAAACACGAGTCGAGATTAAAGGTGAGATTAAAGGTGACGTCCCATCCGAACATCGTTTTCATCTTCCTCGACATCATTATTTTCTGAAAACAAATGAAATGATCTTCCAGTGAAGTGAGAAAAGAGAAAAACAGAAGCTTGATTTCACTTATTTTCACATGTTTTAAGAAAATAAGACTCTAAGCACTCGATGACACACTGAACTTCACGTCCTGCTTTAACCACAGATACTTTACATCAAATTAAAGAAGCCAGACTCAGATGAAATGCAGCTTCCTGGTGACTTCCAGGATCTTTTGCCCTCTCTGGCTCCGACGGGACCACAGAAACCTCCATCAACGTTTAATCCTGTCTCGAAAGTTCTCGCAGCTTGGACCCTCGTACGTGCTCTGCGGCCGGGATTGTAATCTAAGCCCGCGCTCGCTCGCTCCGAGCTGACCTGGATGACACCATCAGCCAAACGCTTCGGACGCCGCATCCAGCCCTCACAGACCGGAGCTCCCGGGCATCCGCACGCCCGCAGGAACCCGCTCTGTTTACGGCGTCAGGCCAAAAAAATACTTGACATTCTTATCTCGGCCGTTCGTATCCCGATCCGAGGGAGGCTGAGTGCATCTGCGTGTCCGCGCCACCTCATCATTTCTGCCTGGGCCCAAACACATGTTTCCCTTTGAAAGTCACTCCGGAGCGGAACATTTGTACGTTTAGCATCAACATTTTGACAGGCCGCTCTGTGAATCTTTGCCAGCCCTCCCGGGAGGCGCGGTGGAAGCGCCGGCAGCCCTCCGCCGGCCAACTCCCGCTCCATGAGGAGAGGTCACGAGGGGTCGTGGGTAAAATAAGCAGAGGGAGAGGTCTCTGTTTCCGTTAAAAGAACGATCATAAAGAACGAAAAGAAACATAAAAGTCCAGCGCTAACAGGCGGGACGTGGGAGGCAGAGCCAGAGTCATCTTCCCGTGTCGTCTCAGCTCTTAACTTTGAAAAGATGGAGGTCAACGCTGCAATTTGTCTTCACGTTCACTGATTCACATCGTAATTTAAAATCCACTTCAACTCTTTACATTAGGATCATGTTCAGATGTGCAGTGAGTAAGTACCTAATCTGATCCTGATGAGACCGAAGTAGACCTCGACAGCTGCTCTGGCTCTGCAGCCTCTTGTCGTGATGAAGCATTTTTAAAATGCAGAGGTTTATTTACGCAGCCTGTCTGAATCGAGAGGCGCTGCATTCGAACATTAAAGGATTTGTCAGCGGATGAGATGATAAAAAAACTTCTTTAGCCGTGTTAGCTGCATGAATCCTGCTGACTCCCCGACTTCCCCTTTTCTGCCACCGTGAGGTTCTGATCTGAGGTTTTTCGACAAATATCTCAACCACGATTGGATGAAATGTTGTACTCGTGGTTCCCAGAGGATGAACAGCACAGTCACGACTTTGGTGATTCTTTCTGCAGCGCCACCAACAGGTCAACATGCTAATGTATCCAACACTTTGGTTTGTGATCGAATACCTGCAGAACTAAAGACATGCGCCCCAACTGCACTTTGTGTTTGCTGCTTAGCAAACATTAGCATGCTAACATGCTAACATATGATCTGGACAGAACAGAACAGAAGGAGGTAAAAGGTTAAAAACCTGGACACCATCAACCCGCCATGCAGCATCCGTCACACGCCACAACACACAATTGTACACAAACACACACTCACTGCTATCGCTGGACATCTACACACACACACACACACACACACACACACACACACAGCCTAGATGGTCTTATCTAATACACACAAACACACTGCAGATTCCTTCAATCACACACACACACACACACACACACACACACACACACACACACACACACACCTCGTCTGGGCTTCTGCAAACACACGGGAAAAAAACTGCGTCGGCACATGAAGAGCCGCGGCGAGGTCGAGGGTCAAGCAGAGGTAGAGTGGGCTGGAAAAGGTCCAGAGATCAGGAACGATAACCCCGCCCCCGATACGAGCTGATCTCCCCCTTCGATACGGCCCGTCGCCCAGGTCAGCGCTCTCGGGTTACGCTCAGGCTTGTTTGGACACCCCCACCTCCCCCACTTAGCCTTGGACGTGGACTTGAGTGTTATCCAGACGTGAAAGGTGGAGCAGACGCAGAGGAAATCGGACCCCTGGGTGTCCGTGTTTTATGGCATGTACAGGTATCGTAAAGCTTTAAAGTGCTAAGAACCAGTTTTTCTTGGAAGCTTTTTCTTGGTTTACGGAGCAAAGAACACGACCTGCAGTGCTCTTCATCACGTCTTCTTCAGCGACCCTTGACCTTACGAACTTTTTAACTCTGAACACCGTTCTTTAGGAATCCGTTAAAAGAGAAAAGACCAACAAGGCCTCTTTGACTTGTCCTTAAAAAGGTGGCATGAGCCAAAACTGTCAGTGAGATTTAGGTGCAGGGTTACAGAGAGATCTGGGTCCGCGTTTAAAAAAGGCCTTTGGTTTAAGTTCAGAGAAAAACTGCCAATGAGCCCCTACTGACCCCCTCAGTCATCCCATCTCTGATGAGACTTCTATCCTATATGAGCTGGCCCATAGATTAAATGCTAATTGATTTAGGAATATTACATGATAAAAGTCTGAATGTATGCATGTGAACAAACAACAGTCGCAGGTGTTTTTCTCCGGAGGTATTTTGTTCGTGTAGAGGGTCACCAGCGTGTGCTATGTGGGGGTTAAATGCCAGCAACCCCTTATCTATTACCCATCGACAGGTCTCTTCCTCTAGCCTTAATTCACAGTATGCATGGGAACGGTGCTCGCCTCTGTCGTTCTATATCTACATCTCAAGGCTCTGCATGAAAAGCCGAGTGATGGCTTTCGATAAAAGTCCAGGTGTCAGCCTGCAGGACACTGAATCAGCAGAGTTCATACACAAAACAAGGTGATAGCAGCAGTTGTTTCTGCATTTGGGGGGGGGGGTTATTTACACTCAGAGGGTTCGGTTGACATTCTAACCTACATTCAGAGTCAGAGACCAAGACGGGGTCCATTGTTTTTCAAATCAGTGGGACTCGAGGCTTTTTGCTATAATAACTCCTTCAATCAAACGGCTGCGCTGACCTGACACCAGTTTGACGGCTGCAGAGCTGAAACAATAGAAAACGTACACAGACTCACCGATGCAGTTCATTTCAGGCCTGTTTACAGCCGACAGCTGTAAACAAGGCACCCAGTCTGCAGCTTGTTAGCTCAGTGGTCCGCAAAGCTTTTGGTCAATTCTTCAAATGAATTGTACTTTATATCAATACTGAGGGGGTCAATCACCGGTTCTTCCTCTGAAATAAGCAAAGACAGAATAAATATCATTTTGTGTAACATAAATGTTCCTCTCTGGTTCATTGTGCTGAACGGCCATCTCTCAGATCCTTTACAGGCTTAAAGAGAGTGTCTTCTATCAGACCAGAGGCTGGTGGACTCTGGTCTATCTGGGTCTCTGCAGGCCAAACTCTCGTCTCTTTAAATGCTTTAAAACTCAGAATAATGGAAGAGGTCACTGCAAGCTGCACCATGTATCTTTTATGTGTCTGTTTATGTGCTTTTTGCTGCTATTTGAGCCCTCAGTATTTCAGGATGCACCATGTTCACTACCTTGATTTGTCCCATTAGCATGCTAACCTTTGCTAATTAGCACAAAACAAGAAGTACAGCTGAAGCTGTTGAGGATGTGATTGATGCTCCAGATATTATTCCGTAAAGCAAAGTGTTTGACGACCTCATGTCAACCTGATGACGGCACTTGATGGACAGTTGGTGGTGACGAGTGGTGGTGGAGCGACGGAGCGGCTGACCCAGGGACAAACTGAAAGGTTATTTCCTGTGTGGATTGATTTCCATGGTTTTTGGAAACTGCTCCACTGAAAGTTCTTTAAACCATGAAAACTACAACTCCATTTCCCATGTTTCAGTTCAGATTTGATGTTTTTTTCAGTGTATGAAGTCACTATCAGCTGATGTGATGTATAGGTTGTTATGGTATACAGTGTTTGAGGCGTTGGAGAGACCCTTTCATCCCTGCACCTTTCATATCATATGTCACAAAGCTCAGTCTAAGCCGGCGCAGTGATAAGGTCAAACAGCAGCTTATCACGCTCTAAAAAAACGCTGCTGCGACCTTTACGCCCCGCGGACAAAGCCACCAATCAGGAAGCGCCGAGGCTCACTTCTCCCTCTGGTCGAATGACGCGACGGGACGGGCTGCCGGCCAGACGTTGATGACATGTCAGAGCGGCGTGTTGCAGACGCACCGGAGCGCCGCTTGTCATCAAATACATCTATCTGAGAGAGGGGACGAGAGGGCCGGTCGCCTGGCACTGAAGTTCAAAGTGACCCCGTGTGATTGTGATTCATCACCGCCGCGGCGTGGGAACAGAAGAAAAAGATGAGGGGAGGGGAAAAACAAAGGAAACCTGCTGACCTTTCCCTCCACACACACACACACACACACACACCTTCCAAACACATCCACTGCCTCAAAGACCCATTCATAAACACCAACATCACCACAGACCAAAGCCACACCAGTGGCCCCTAGAGGACACAATGTGCACTACACTCCAAAATATTCAGGTGTTGCACAGTTCTGCCCCTCGCATTCAAAGCTTATCGAAGCCGACGTGTTGTCATGAAGCTCAGCGTCTCACAGATACACAAGGTGCCCTTCAGTGTGCGAGATGCACCGGCTTTCAGCTGACTCCACCATAAACCCACCTGTGGCAATATGAGACGCTCAGAGCGAATTGGGATTTCACCCACTGTGTCCCGTTTCACACCAAAAGACACTGTTGACTCAGTCTAACGTGATGTACTTCACTTAAATCACACCCGTAAACGTTATTCTGACTTCCTACATCTAATCAGTTAGCTTTGGTGCCTAAACCGAACCAAACTGACGGCTGAAAGGCTCTCTGGACGGCGTCTCATCCAGATGTGTGAGGTGCTCGTCAGCTGAGGGCCGTCTCATCCAGGTGTATCTGACGACCTCTCTGCCTCGCTACAGAGAAAAGGTCAGCGGGTCACCAAAAGCATGCTGGTATGAAGAGCTACATGCAAACATCACCTTATCAAGTCATAACAGTAACTTTAGTTGTATTTTCTGTGAAAAGGTGAAACAGATGTAAAAACCTGCCTCTGCACCTCCCTGCAAATCAACTTTCAAGTTGAATTTTTCTTGTAAGTGAAACAACCGAACTTATTCTGCTTCCAAGATCTGAAGCTTTTTAAAAAGTTGAGACAAAGAGAAAAGAGGTTGAAAAGGAAGCCATCTTTAACTAAAACACACTGCAAACACCTCCTGACGAGGCGTCTGCCAGCAGCCCCGGAGCTTCATTTTAATTTAACAGAGCAGAGTCTGATGGAGCGTCTGACAGCATTTCAACAACATCCACGCTCAGCCAAAACATGCTTCACGAAACTTACTGGGAGCAAGCGAGGACGTTTTTTATCTGACTTTCACCTCAAGTGTGAGTCGTCAGACACAAAAGACTTGATCAGACAGAGACGCAGTGTTTATCACAGTGACGGTCATTTAGAAAAAGGTCAGGGGGTCACCAGAATCATCCAGAATCCTTCATTCATTTTATTTCTGCTGAAACGGGACAGTTTTACTGAAGCTTTGGAGGGTCCAGCTTGTCATTTTTCCGTGGGGACAAACGTGGCGAGCATTAACCGAGACGCCGTCCATCTTGTACCTGATGTTTCTGTCTGCGTTCGCTCTCCTCCCGTCGTCTCCCAATACGTCCCCTCTGAAGTCAGGAATGTGCATCACCTTGATGCTTATGACAATCTTTTCTCAGCTTGCGGCCCCCCTGTGCCTCATTTCCTCGTTCCCAGATGGAATTCCAGTTTCACCCCCCCGGCGGCCGCAAACGCACGCACACGTCAAACTGCGAACGACGGCGTCCGGCAGGCCGGAGCTCGGCCGCCGGCGCGAACGGCCGCCAGCATCCTTGTGGGGGTTTAATGAAAGTTGGGATTGATGTCAGAGGGGGTTCAGAGGAAATGCCTTGATCTGCGAGGCCTGCGCCGAATTACAGGCCGGGGTCGCATGCAGCTGGAGCCCGAGACGCACCAGCTTCCCCCGTCCCGAGACCGCCGCAGACGTCCAGATGGACGGACGACGCCGGCTCCTCTCTCCTTACACAAACACGTGCGCTCCACTTATTGGCTGACTGGGATTCCTCTCCAGGCTGGAATGCAGAGGAAGCTCCGCCGCAAGCGTCCACCAGAACGAGCCGCTAACAGGACAGCTGCGTTTCAGACGAAGAGCTTCACGTGAGCCGCGTCCCGTCTGGTCTGTCCTCACTGCTGACAGAGACGTCGCCCCTCAGCAGAAGCTGATCCAGAGCAGGACGCTGCAGAGGGACGAGTGAAGAGCTGCCAGTCCATCCATTGATGTCCTCCACACGCTCCGCTCATCACACTTCTCCGTTTCCTCTCGGCTCTTCGGTGCTCGCGTGTCATCTGTTGTCGGGGGGGGGGGAACTTTGACCTTCACGTGCTTTATGACAAATCACTTCAAAGAATGATGGTTTTTGGATTATTCTGTGGTTACATCACCAGCACTTGTTTCATGATTGTGGATTGGAGTGAGCTGACTTCCTCTTCCTGTTTGAAGACACGGAGACACAGAGACACAGGGACACAGGGACACAGAGCCACAGGGACACAGGGACACAGGGACCAGGACTCTTCCCGCACCGGCAGCCTCTTTCACCTGCTTCCAAAAAACACTTCTCCGACTCATTTTCAGACAGGAAGCGCTTGATAAAATGGGGATTTTTCTTTTGCAATCCTGTGATTTTTAAGTGAAAATAAACACTCGCAGGCGTCTCAGCCCTCACACATAAACTCAGAAACAGCTTGTTTGTCTGCGCTTTCCAAAAACACCCATATTTGGTCAAGTGGAACTGCTTGGTTAAGGCTGGTTAGAAGAACAACTATGTAGTTAAGGTTACAGAGACGTTTGTGGCTGAAGAAGGTCACGACGCTTCCACCTGTGCTGCTGAGAGGGAACGACCATGATCTGCACGCGTTCGCTCGTCAGGAACACGTAAACACAGGAAGCATAAAACTCAGCCTCGTGTCGTCCGGACAAATCAAAAGGACGATGACGAGGTGAGGTTTAAGATGCCTCCTCTTCATCAACACAGTCCTCGTCTTCACCTAAAGCCTCAGTAAGACGCCTGCAAACAAACCTCTGATATTCCCTCATCCTGAAACACCAGTCCTCCCACACACACACACACACACACACACACACACACGTCTTCCCCTTCTCACGTTCCTCCTCCAGTCATGTTACAGTGAAAACAAAGACTGGAAACATCATTGATCTCACGGCGGCCAATCGGCTGCCAGCTGAACAAAAGCTGAAACTGAAACACGGCTGGCCGGGAGCGGAGCCGGCGCCAGTCAGAGCGCCGCGGGGCGAACCACCAGGCGCGGACTCGGCGTCGAGCCCGAGGGCGCTCTGACACGATGGAGCCATACGTCAGCGTGACCTTTAGGGAGGCGAGGCGGAGACTCTGCCGCCCAGCATTAAACTGAGGTGAGACAAAGCACCTGAGGCGCCTCCACAGGTGACACTGTGGGAAAGTCAGCCCCAGCTACCTGTAACAGGTAAAACAAATTGTGTCCACTTTACAGGACTGATGGGCGAAAAACTGCCACAGGTGGGTCAGTCATTCATGAAAGCTCAATCATTGGATCTGGATTCCCGTCCAATCAGTGACCCCCACAGGTGAGAGCTCATTTAGCCAACATTTTGAAAACGTGTTCAGATTTTAATTGGAGACTGAATTATGCAAAGCAATCACACTGGTACATCTTCATCAAATCTGCAAAACAAGTTTGTTTCAGCGTTAAAATAAATGTTTGCTTTGCACAGTCTGTGCACGGCCACAGCGGGATGATGATCTGAGATCTGTTCGGAATAAATGAAAAGCACATACACATTTATTTGGGTTTAAACTGAGAATTTTCCTTCGAGTTTCCTTCTAATTCATACCAAATAAAAAAAAATGATTATAGAATTAGCGCTAACACCGGCCTGTACAGCACCGACCATCACACCTGTTTCACTGTCTCTGATCATTTGTTGCGTGACGATATTGAAACTTTAACGTGTGTTTTGGAAGATATCACGTGTTTCTGATGTGTTACCTCCGTTTGTCGTCTGACACTCTGTGTATTCTGATCTCGGCGTGCAGCTGTGGTGAAGGTCGGCCCTCTCTGGACGCTGTTTTCTGAGGTTCGGCCTTTAAAGCGTTTTGGATGAACTGATCCAACACATGACGGCGATGCTTTTCACAGGGAGGCGGGGTGACAGGGGGCTTGTCGACACCCCTCTCGGGGATAATTGTTTGCGATATGCAGCATTAATATTTAAACGCATCCAAATTTTGACAAGCCTGATTAAAAATTCATCCCGTGTGGCTTGTAGTGAAATGTGGGAGTCTGATAAGCGGATTGAACATGAATCGAACAGGAGGATTGTAAAGATCGTTATCAAACGTCTCGGGAAGCTTTTAAACAGCTCGTCCGGTTTCTGGCTTTCCTCCCGTTAATCACACATTTCTCCTGCTCATCTCTCAGCCTCCGCCCATCTCTGCAGCGTCTCTTATTTCCTCTCCTCGCGTTGGTGGTTCAGACTGACCACCGCAGGGTCACAGGGATATTTCGTTACGTCTGCTGACCCTTGACCTTTCCACCATCAGTCGTTTGTAACGGCGGCCGCGGCGTTTGTTCGCACATATTTCGAGTTCTGGAGAAAAGTGCGAGCGAGCGGCGTGAAATTAAGAGCGTTTCGACGTCTGGCAGCCAGTTTTATAGAAGTTTCTCCTAAATATTTAATGTGAGTGATGCACAGAAAGAAAACACACACACACACACACCCCCCCTGCATCCCTCCTGCTCAGTGATGGATGAGGCAGACGGCCATGTGATACACTCCCCCGACATGGGACAGCGGCCTGGGGTGAAGGCTGCCACCTTCCCCTTCACATCCTGAACCAAACACCGGCGGGAGGGAACACGGCCCTCCTCCGACCACTACAAGACGTCCAAACCCGCCAAACTCCTTCCATTAAAATGAGATTCACCTTTGAATGAAGACAAACTGAAACCTCAGCGCCCCTCCTGATGCCATCCTCAGTTTCCACAAACAAAAATCCTTCAAACAGCACACATCAGAAACCTCAGCAGGTTTTGGGTTATTATATACGTTCATATGTCAGAATATATATCATGTACTCATTCACATGTGGATCTACATGCATCATTTCTGTCACTTTTGAAGAATTTCCCTTCATTTGCTCCTGAAATGATGTTTTCTTTAATAAACCAGCCTTTGAAATTTCAGACAGACGCTTATTTCAGTGTTCAGACCGAGCTGAATGTCAAAGATGAAAGAATTTAATAAACATTCCCAGGATGCACTTGGAGTCATGTTCAGGGAGAGCTCAAGTTCAATAAAACTGAGTCGGGAGTCGTGTTTCCAGCCCATAGCTGCTTACTGACCTCTAGTGGTCGAAGCTGCCTGTGGTCAAACATCTTTCTCCCCCGCTCCCCCGCCCCCCCCCCCCCCCGAGTGCTTTTCTTTTATGAGCTGACTTTCCGGCTTTGTGGATCTTCATGCATTCGTCCTCTCTGCTGAGATCTGCAGGCGTCATGCCAAATTACCCAACCAAAGCTCGGGTCAGCTGTTCCTGGGCCTCTAACCTGCAGCCTGAAGACGACCTCCTGGAATCTGAGTTTACTCAGGTGAGAATACTCTGTGGTTTCAGGGCTGGTAAATCCATCACAACTGCTTTGATTAAGAAGTAATCTGTGAATGACTTTCGTTCCCGCCCACCTGTTGCCTGAATCACCTGATGAACGGCTGTGTGACGGGGCGGGCAGGTGTCGTCTCTGCACTGTGCTGGAAATGTAGACGATCTACTCAGTCGTGCTTGGTTGTCAAGATTATATGACATCAGATTCATTTGGCAGCGTCTTGTTTTTTAGGATTCCTGCACGAGATGCTGAACCACCGGAGCGACAGTCCCGCAGCAGGAGCCCAGCTCAAAGGCCTCACACTCACAGATCTGTCGCTCACGAGCACATTTCACCTCACTCTGCGGCTAAAACTCGTGTTAACGTGAGCGTGACCTCAGGAGAGCATCGTCAGAAAATAGAAACATCACATCAGTCTCACGTCTCTCATGTGTGGGCCAACGGCACTGAAATGAGGCAGGGGACGCCCGGTGCTTATAAATCCACCCCGAACCTCCCACAAACCCCCCCCCCGACAGGCCACAATGGCTGAACGGAAGCCGCCCCGCTGCTGCGGATCGAGCGTTTCCCAACGCCTGAGCACAATGGGGCCAAACCTGCCTTCATCCCGGGGCTCTAATCTCGTTCCTTTCCCTCCCTCCGTCCCTCATTCACAGCCGCCGGCCCGCCGAATGACAGCCCACCATGCGGCGCGGCGGCACAATGGCGCTAATAATGTGGCGGTGTCCCCGCTCGTCCCGTCAAACAGTCCTGCTTCGTGTTTCTGAGGGAAGGCGCTGTCTGAATGAGGCTCTGTGCGCAGATCTAATTAAAGCACAATGCAGCAATTACTGCTGTTCTGGATGTGACAAATGAACAGAATGAGACACCGCGGGGGGGGGGCACACACACACACACAGGTATGTGCCCACACATACACACCAACCTAAACAAAGGCAGGTCATGTGGTGCGTTTACGAGCGAGAGGGGGGACATTCACAGTCCTTTTAAAGCGCTCCTGAAGTCCCCTCAGAGCTGAGTTTAGTGTCACGATGTGGTCTCAGACCAGGCTGGTTCCCAGAGCGAGGTCTGAGGAGCCTGCTGGGGTCTTTCAGGGGGTTTCATGAGCGCCGGTTTAATTTTCTCAGAACATTTCCAGATTAATAGAATTTCTTCAAATCTGTCTTTCTGACCAAAACCCCAAAAACATTCATTCAGTCTATAAAGACAGAAAGCAGAAAATGTGGAACCTTGTTCTGTGTTTAGGAGCATTTCAGAGCCCCCATCAGACCAAAGACAGGATGTTTCTCCCACTGTGCTGTCTAAAACACACATTTCAAATGTTCGTGGCTCGCAGATTGTAGAGATATTTCCAGATTTCAGAGCTCTCTCATGCACATGAATGTGTCTCGACCTCACGCTGCATATCACTAACTCTCATCCTGCTTCGCCTCATTTGTCTGGCTCAGCCTGGACGAAACCCTTTCAGCTGTGGGGGGAAACAAACCCCTCAGAAATCTTCTGAACCTTAAAGACAAACGGCTCATCTTTGCCTCGCAAACGAGCCCGAAATGAAGGAAGGATGCGAGTCCAAACTCGGGCCTCACCACAAAGACCGATGTGACCCAAACCGGCTCCACAGTGAGACCGGGGCGACGGGACCGCTCAGATGTGACGGGACCGCCGCGAGGGGACCCCGCTCCGCACTTGACATTCATCTCCTCTCAGATCACTTGAGTGTGACTTTCCCTCGGCTTTGCCCGGCGCGGAGCCCGCGGCTCCTCGACGGCGACGCTGACATGCATTGTCGGCGTGTCACCGGGTTTTGGAGAGGGCCACGTGCGTCCAGTCGCCCGAGACGAGCGCTCCCATACATGATGTCAGACATGAGAACGGAACACACTCCCATCTGTAACAAAGAGACTTATCTGAGAATCGGCTCAGGGGCCGTTGGAGCCAGCTGCTTCACGCGCTTTGTGCAGAAAATGACGTCTTCCTGTTCTCTGAAAGCCGACGGGAATTTACATTTTTAGCGTTCTGCGCGGCTGATGCTCTCATACGGAACAATTTGTGCAGGTCGAGTGCTCGAGAGTCTCGCTCAAGGACACTTGAGCAAGAAAAATACTCAACGGCTGAAGCATCTGCGACCTTTTGAATGCAGGATAATCTCTTAAACCGGCGGGCCGCGCTGTCGGGCCGCTGCAACGTGGATTCATGAGGGGAATCAGCTCAGGGGAGACCTTCCTCATCCTGAAGTATCCTCAACCCACCGCCCACTCGCTAACGTTAGAACAAACGAACCCGTCGCGCACACATGATGGAGCTTAAATCGTGTAAAACCCATCGTTCGTGACCGACATTCCCGTGAAACAACACGATCATGTTGTCGCCTCACTGAATCGGCTGGGCGAGCAGCAGACAGCCTACGAAGCTACGAGTTCAAGATCATCTCAACTGTGGCTCCAGAACGAGCACGTAAGAACGAACTCAGACAAGAAGCTTGAACATCTGAGACAGCCGGCAGACCGCGCTGATGAAGCTGAGGGGGGGGGGGGGGCAGGACGTGGACCTGCAGCCGAGGTTTCCATGAGTTTATCTGGAGGCGTCGCGGTCACGAGTGAAGTCACGGGCGTCGGTCGGGAGTGATGAACAGCCTCTGACCTGCTGGGTGTGAATGAATCTGTGTCATCAGTTAGTCAGACAGCGAGCCGGGCGGAGACGGCGGGGGGGGTCTGTGTCCACTTCATTGTCCCGTGGCACAGAGGCTGATGGGTCCCTCAAAGACTGACGGATCTCACTTGGCCGGGAGCCAGCAGACAAACACACATTCGGTAGAACACACATTTACATACAAGCGCCACCCCGCGCAGCATGGGAACTTTGGGGGCCGCTGGTTTCGATGAATGGCCGACGGAGGCGAGGGGCAGATTGTCCAACTATTAGTGTCAAACGCGGGATTCAAAATGGAGACCCCCGCCAGTTAATGGAGAAAGAAACACTGCAATCATTTATTTTAATTGAAAAAGAGTGAAGTGTTCTCTGTGAAGCTGCAGCTGATGGAAGGGCAGAAAAACAGCCCCCGTTTACCCCCCAGACCAACAGCACACAAGACCCCATGACCGAGGAAGACCGGCGACTTCTCAGAGTAACTAATGAGAGCTCGTACTATTACTTCAAAAAGAACTACTGCAGGACAAGCTCTGGCTTGTTTTGTGGACGTTTATTGATTGAGACCAGAGAAAGAAGCTGAGGGAGCCCCTTCTGTGTCAGACTGAACCTGGTCCTCCTTCAGGGACTCGCCGCGATCAATCCGACCACAATCCAGACAGAGTAAATACGAGGATTTACATCAGAATCGCTTCCATCTCTCAGCGATGAAGAGCACCGTCTGTTGGCGTCGTTCACATTCGACACAAATCCACCAGCGAACGATCACCTGGCTGCACACGCCTGCTGAATACGATGTGACGTTTCCATGACTTCCACCTGACGGCTTTATTTAAAAACTGATGGACCCACAGTGGACGATGGAATAAAGTGATCTCTTGATTATGGCATCAGACGGCGGCGGCGGTCAGCCGGTCCTGTCTGATGGGTCGATCTCCACGGCTCCATGTTTGCAGACGCTTCAGCCTCTGAGGGCCACGATCCATGTTCTGGGACGTCTAGTGGAGCCGGCAGATGTCCGGGTCAGCGATATCTGGGACAGGACTTCCTCCAGGTCTTTGTTTAAAGTCTGATTAACAACTTGAGACGCTGGAATGGATCTGAAGTTGAGACACGGCTCATCTCTAATAACAGATAGCGACATGTAAAAAGCTAATTGGTCATCAGACGAAAGTGTTCCGCTCTCGCCACACTAACTGTTTACCTGCATATCAGCAAAGCCCGCTCAGACCTGATTGGTCAACACGACTCAGAACACCAAACGCTCGTCTCTCGGTTCTGCAATCCGGAGATCGGACTGGCGCAGAATCTGAGATGATGAATCTCTGGTGATTTCCTCTAGCGCCACCAGCTGGGCTACATATTTGTGTCCAGACGTTGGTGATCTTCCATCATCCGGTCAAACGTTGGACCTTCAGCCTCAGCTGCACCGAGCGACCTTCCTCACGCTGAACACAGCGACGGCAAACACGGAGAAGCTCTGCGTTAACCTGTGCTCTCGGTTTCTGCCTTTGAACCGTGCTCACGCCTGTCGTCACCCCTCCCATGTGAAACAACACTCAGGCGGGGGCTGTATATTCATCCAGTCCCCTATATTAAGGTCAACAGAGCCGGCCGCTCAGTCATAGCAAACACAGCGGAGACTCGGGTCTAAATCTATTGACTTAGTAAACCGGAGGTCAGGGGGGGTTAAGTAAGAGGTGGCGGGGGGGGCGGTGTTGTTCCTCCATTCAGCATATCTGATTTAATACGCATTGGAGCAGGGGAGGCGAGGGAGGTGGGGGGGGGCGTACCAAATAAACTCAGCGGATATTAAAGGTCGAGGGGTCGTCTAACATGTGTTTTCTGAGGCAGACGAGTCACAGCTGAGACGGAGGCGGCGCAGATGTGGACCCGGTCAAAAACTAGACCTCGAAGCGTTCAGACGGGTCACACAGGTATGACACGCCACCAGGTAACAATATTTACTGTCAGTACGCACATCACAATGAGTTTAATCTTCAAACACATTACAGCTCAGGATGACAGCGGGCTCACGATGCATTCACCTGGAAGTCTCAGGTGCTGACGTGGTTCGAGAATGTTCTTTCTGTTTGATGCATTTCTCTTATTTCCATGAATAAGTGACAAACAAACCTCCTGACTGCTGTTTTATACGTTATCCAAACATTAAATATGAGTGTTCGTGCCTCGAATCCCTCTGAATTTTACATTTTTACTCCAAAACCACTGAAGAACAACAAACCTGGAGCTGAAACTCATTATAGAAACCAGCACACACACTGAAGACATGTCACAGTGAAACACAGTTCATCCAGTTCCTGGCGGCCGCCTCGCTCGGGGGCTCTTGTGCAGGACTGAAGCTGTGAACTCTGTCTGCAGCCGCTCTGACGGACTTCAATATAAAACCCTAATAAGGCAGATTTCCCCGTTTTTCCCACTCGGGGACAGACGTGAACACTGTAACGTCTCACGAGCAGCCGCTGCTCTGTGGAAGTCATCAGTATCAGATGGCGAGATGAGGAGAAGATTTCTCACGCAGACGTTTGAAAAGATATTTCGTATTATTTCTGCTCGGAGGTAAGATTATTTCCATATGGCACGAGTGATACCATCGCTCTTCGACAGTTATGATATAACTTCCGCGTCTTATTTTCATTTAATTTGACTCATCTCACGGCCGTGCACTCGAGCTGCCCGGCCTCGCTGATGCAGGCTGTGATCGGGCTGCAGATGGTCGCTCACTTCTTCCATAAAGTCGTCATAGCAAGAAAAACAATGTGGCTGTCGTACAGAGATTTACAGGTCGGTGCTTCCACATTCACAAACTGCTTTATTTCATGATTCGTAAGAGACGAACAAACAAAGCAGAGTGCTGCCTTTTTCATTTGTTGCCCAAATTATTTGTTTTTACTGACACATATATATATATAGAGAGAGAGAGATAAATATCTATAATCTAATCTGACACGAGTCAGAACAGTTGTGAG
Source organism: Chelmon rostratus (assembly GCF_017976325.1). Lineage (NCBI taxonomy): Eukaryota > Metazoa > Chordata > Actinopteri > Chaetodontiformes > Chaetodontidae > Chelmon > Chelmon rostratus. Next base: position 953,591 of record NC_055681.1, on the reverse strand, counting down.
ATTTGATTCTCCCTGCCCACCTGCAGGAGGTGCTAACAGACCTTTCTGCTGCATCCAAACTGCAGAAAACAGCTGCAAGATTAAAATGCTATAATTAAATTCATGCATCAGTAAAGATCATAATCTACCAGCATAATACATGTGACAATACGACTGTCGAGAAGGCGCCAGTCTGCATAATGAGAACATTTTTGTACTTACTTACTTATTTACTTCCACTAAAATTCTGAATGCAGTATTTTAAAATGCTCCTTTTACTCATAAAGGATCTTAAGACGACTTCCTTTACTGCTCGTTTCTGATGATCTGACATCACCTCATCAGCTCTATGAGGTATCTGACACTTTCACGTTATCAAAGTTAGTTTAAAACTATTTTATATCAAAAGCAAAATGGATTCCTGACACTCATACAAGAGCCAAATCAATATATCAGCTGATTTGAACTCATCACTGATGTCTGGCAGCAGTGTATTTGTCAGCAGACAATGAACGCAGGACAGAAATGCAGAAGACACTTCACTGTCTCATGGACTTCACACAGACTCGCCATTATATAGTTTGTCCACTAGATGGCACAGTTTCAACCAATGCTCAGTGCAAATCCCGCTCACGCCTCTTTAAAATATGAATTTCAGGGATCCTGATAAAAAAGTGTTCATATTGTGAGATTCTGTAAGACAAATGGATCACGTGTCAGTCTGAATTATCAATATCAGATTCTTTAAACTCAGATATCAGCCTCAGAAATACTGGTAGACAGGACTGTAACTGTAACCTCCACTTTTATTTTAATTCCAGCTTTTCAGTCTCGTCAAAACAAAGAAAAAACAGCGGCAGCTTCAGCCGACTGAAAGAGATCCAGATCCTGCTCCTTCTCTGCCGGCGAGACCCCCCCGGACACCATCTAAACCCCATCTTTTCTCCCTGGCTTTTGACACCTTGAGATGTTGAATGTATTTATTATTTTATTCCATTTTTTATTCATTGTTTTATTTTTATTTTTTTTATTGTTAGACTGTATTTTATTCTTTCATATTTTTTTTCTGGACAGCACTTTGGTCCACCATGGTTGTTTTTTAAAGTGTTTTACAAATAAAGTTGGATTGGATTGGAAACGCTGGCAGCACATACACACCTACTCAAGCTGTAGGTCCTCAGTTCTCACCAAACAGCAGCGACCTCCTCCACATGGAGCTCTGCAGGGAGCAGCAGGAGGAGCCCGTGTCCCTCACGGCCCTCCTGGAGTCAAGATATGTCCATACGTATGACAACCGAGGCTCGGTTCGCCTCGACCAAAAAGATGGGATAACATGTCGCTACAAACCCAACTGAAACCTCACAAACAAAAGCTACTGACAGACTCTGACCGACATCAGTGACTGAACCAATTATTAGAAGTGCAGACTGCAAACATTCAAGGCTGCACAAACCTGAAGCCGAGAGACAGGTTTACCACTAACCCTTCAATCAAATCCAGCAGCAGAATGTAGGACAGCAGAAAACCCTGATCCACTTCACAGTCCAGTCTTCAGCCTGACAGAAAAAAAACAGGAAGTGATCCAGAGCTCAGGATCACTTCTTTTCATCAATGCAGGATCCATCAGAGGACTTCATGAAATCCAGCATCTGAGATGGACGCAGTGCGCTCAAGCTGCCACTAGGTGTCAGTACCTCATTTTAAATGAATGTCCACAGAGCATCAGCGCGTGCACCTCAGCGGACAGCTCTCAAAATGATCAAAGGAAATAAAGCTTCAACTGTTTAATGATGAAGCATTATTATTATTATTATTATTATTATTATTATTATTATTATTATTATTATTTGCGAAAAATAAAGAGCAGCAGTTAAACATTACTGAAGTTCTGCATCTCTCAGGATATTTATGATATTTAATCTTTATTATATTGAATAAAATACATTTCATTGTCCTGTAAGTGCAGAACAAATCATTGAATAATAATAACTCCTCACAGGTATTTACAGATCTGATCCCACAGTATCTTTATTTTACCGTCTTCTTATCGCGCTTCCATGTCCTCGGTTTTACAGTCGAGTATTCCGAATATTTCTTAAAAAAAAACAAAAAAAACAGCGATTATCTTTGATTCAAATAGTTGAAACCGTTGATTAAAAATAAATCTGGTTTAATTGATAACGGATCAAAATGCACTGAAGTGAAGGAGGAACCTTTATTTTACTGACACCAGACGGGACAACCACACTGCTGGTCTTATTTCACTTAGTGTTCATTTCCTGAACAATAAAACAGATAAAATAGAGGGAAACAGAGCAAAGTTTCAGTCAGAAATAAATCATCTTGACAAATAACAGATGTTTTGCATCTGTAATTGATTTTATCATCACTGATTTGTTTTCGGTTATTGATTACCTGAACTTAAAGTTTAGGTTTAGTTTTAAAGATAGCGCAGCTAATTATAACATAATATTAACATATAACATAATACATCAGCGGTGAAGAGGGGGAGAGAGACAGGCAGAGAGACAGAGAGAGAGAGAGAGAGAGAGACAGGCAGAGAGAGAGACAGGCAGAGAGACAGAGAGAGAGAGACAGGCAGAGAGAGAGACAGGCAGAGAGAGAGAGAGAGAGAGACAGGCAGAGAGACAGAGAGGGAGACAGGCAGAGAGAGAGACAGGCAGAGAGAGAGAGAGAGAGACAGAGAGAGACAGGCAGAGAGACAGAGAGAGAGACAGGCAGAGAGAGAGAGAGAGAGAGAGAGAGAGAGAGAGACAGAGAGAGAGACAGGCAGAGAGAGAGAGAGAGAGAGAGACAGGCAGAGAGACAGAGAGAGAGAGAGAGAGACAGGCAGAGAGAGAGAGAGACAGACAGACAGAGAGACAGAGAGAGAGAGAGACAGGCAGAGAGAGAGAGACAGGCAGAGAGAGAGACAGAGAGAGAGAGAGAGAGAGAGACAGACAGAGAGAGAGAGGTAGAGAGAGGGGGGGTAGAGAGAGGGGGAGGCACAGAGTGGTGGGCGCGGTGAAGGACCTGGATCCGGAGTCTCGCAGCATCCTGATGAAAAGTTCTCGCGGTCACTGCTGGCTGCGGTGGTAAACTTCGCTCCGGCCGGATGGATCCGCGACGCGCAGAGCACCACTGAACTTTTCCGCGTCTGGTTCCGCATCAGGGCCGAGGGCGCAGCCTCCTCTCAGGACTAACGGCGCGCTGTGGACGGACTTGATGTTTGGCTGCGGGGGATTTCTGCACGGCGGCTTCCTGACAGAAAAAGTTTGACTGAAAGAAAGGAAGGAGCGACGAGAGCTGTCCGGACTGAAGCGGGACACCTGGGTGAGTTTGGCCATGTGCGCGCGGGGGACAGAGTTCAGAGACACGGGACAAAACCTGGTTTCTGTTCTGCGGGGTTTCTTCACGCTGTTTCACTGTCTGCAGTATTTCTGTCAGGCTCAACAGTCCTTTCTTTTATTTCTACCAATCTGCGGTCTAACTGGTAATCACACGTCCATCATTCAGCTCAGTGCTTCCAGAGGGGGGGGCAGCTCGATGCACGGATCCCCTCACAAACACTTAGTCCAGCTTCTTGGAGGTTTGCGCTGCCGCTGGAATCCCAGGAATCTGCAGCCTGATATCTGAGATGTTGAGCAGGGACGCAGCCTGCAGAGAGCACATGTTCAGGAACCCCCCCCCCCCCCCACCCCCCCCCCCCCCCCCCCCCCCCCCCCCCCCACCCCCCCCCCCCCCCCCCCCCCCCCCCCCCCCCCCCCCCCCCCCCCCCCCCCCCCCCCCCCCCCCCCCCCCCCCCCCCCCCCATCTTTACTCATCATGCAATCAACTCATAATCTGTGGGGTTCAAATGAGTCCCAGCTCGATGAGCACGTGAAGGCTGGTTTAAAGTTGATCAGAGACTAGAGGGAAAGGCCTGGCAGACTCAGCCCGGACACCTCCAGGCTGCTCTCCTGCGCCTCGCACCAGCTTTTTTTAACGCTCAATGGCCGCTTGCGTTCATTTGCATCAGAAAAAAGTTTTAGTGCATTTGCTATTGTGCACAATGAAGAGTTCCAGCAGTCAGGGAGCGGGGGGGGGGGGGGGGGGGTGAAAAGATGTGAAGGAATAATGGGGCCCTACACATTATTCAGGATGACACGGGGGCTCACCGAACCTGCGGTGGGGATGTCACTTTCATCCTTCCCTCGCTGTCATTTTCAAACATCCCCCCGCCCACCCCCCCGCGTCCCGTCCGCTCCTCATCACTGACTGCAGCTCTGATTCTGTGAGTTTAATGACCGACAGACGCAGAAAACGACGGATTCAGTGCAGGAGAAAGGAAAGGAAAGAAAGGAGTCTGGCATGCAGGGCGCGATAAATGTGAATTGGAAGTGAGTAAAACGCCCCGCTGTGAGGACTCAAAAGTCTCTTATCCCGCAAAACAACAAGTCCACACCAATTACGCCATGTGGCCCCGGGGCAGTTGTTCCTTGTGGGTTTGTGGCTTTACACAAGCAGCGGAGTAAATCCACAAACCCACAGGAGAAAAAAGCTCGTGCATGTTTTTAAAATTTACCCCCAAACCTGCTCAAACCAGAGGAGCAGAGACACGAACCACAGGCTCATTCTGTCCAAAACAACCTGCAGGTTCACACCCAGGGCCTCAAAGCACAGCCGCAAATATTCATTTATTTCTGATGAACTCATTCGTGCAAATTTCCAAACACACGACTTCACTTTGTCCAGAGTCCAAACGTGTCTCGCTGCTCGAGGAAGTACAGAAACGAACAGCAGAAAATATTCCCACACCACGTTTTTTTATCCTTTCTTATCTGTTATTGTTCCTTCATTATCTGCACGTACAAATACATTTTACTTACCTGCTAAAATGAGAAAAAAATGTTTTTTAAATTATTTCCTAAAAATGAAAATCAATCATGTTTAATTAATCCACTTCCTGCCTCAGCTGTAACATTTGGATGAAGAAGGAACTCTTTTTATTTAAATTCAAGTATTTTTTACTGCATCATGTGAGAATTAAAAACATTTTAAATTTAGGCAGGAAAAAAAATAGAGTATAATGTTTTCTTATTTAAAGATTAAAATTTTCCCGTTAATCTGCACTTAAACTGTTAATAATCGTTTTAATAATCATGCTGACAAACACAGACTCAGTCATTTATTGAACAGAAGCACCGATCGCTCTCTGCATCCGCTGATTTAATGTTTTATATCACTGCTGATGGAAAATATGATCAATGAGCATTTAATGAAAAGATGAAGAGCTGAACGAGCAGCACCTTCAGCTGCGTCGCTATTTGAAACCAGACGTGTGAATTTCGGGCTGCCGGCCCCCCCAGCACGCCTCCTCCGGCGTGTTTGCATTCCAGCCGCGGCGGTTTGACGCGGAAGTGGATCACGCTCCTGCTGGAATCTGAGCTCGCGAGGCCGGACTGCACAGAGGAGCAGAAGTGGGGCAGAGAGTTTGTGCTGCAAACATTTGTTCTGGGAGCTACTCTCAAACTTTTCCTCCCAGATCTTAGAAAACGGGGGAAACTCGCTCCGACAGAGGAGAGCGGCGAACAGGCAGCAGCAATTACACATGATGAAAACAGAGCCGTGTTTAATGCAACGGCATCACACACACACACACACACACACACACACACAGACGGAGAGACATCAGAAATCAAAGGTCCAGGGGCCGCTGGGGGCCTGTAGTTCCTCCTCTTTGCCGTGAACCCACAGCTCTCCGGGATCGGCTTTGATGCGTCTGTTAATTAACTCCTGAAGGGACGGCGGCAACGCCACGATCAGGCCTGACAGCCGCGAGTCGAGCAGGGGAGTCCGTGTGTGTGTGTGTGAATCTGAAGGGCGGATATGAAGGCGACCCCACGCTGTGAGCAGAGGGGCCCTCGGTGACATGTTGACGCGTCAGGAAAACGAACGATCCCTGATCTCAGAGGAGTGTTGAGGTTTCTGTGGAGGGGCGTCCGTCACCGGGTTGCCACGGTTATCACCAGATGTGATGGCTTTGCCGTGTTCGGCGACGGCCCCGTGCAGCGCCGAGGCCGGCTGCTTCCTCCCCTCCCTCGACGAGCAGTTGAAGCTGAAAACAGGCCGTGAATCGAGGCCGAGCGGCAAACGGGTCGTCTTTGTTGGCTTTTTTCCTCCTCAGAATTTTTTACCATGTGGCGTCCCAGCGGGGACATGTGGTATTCTTTAGCAATCAATCCCCCCCCAGGCGCGTCTTCCCGCGAGCACAATCAGACCCCGAGGTCAGGGGGAATCCGTCCGGCCTCCAGGAAGGGAGGCTGCCCGTCGGGGGCCGGGGACAGACTTCATCCCGGGGGCCCCCGGAGGTCTGCGACGTACCGTTAGTGACGGGGCCTCTGCAGGTTTTCCCCCGCGTCACTGGCTGTGAGAGCGGACCTGCTGCTGATTGACAGCCGTAAACCTGCGAGCACACACATGCAGGCGGACTCTTGAGGTCCTGAATTCATCGTCTGACTTCAGTGAAACGGCAGCAGGACAGAAGCTTTTTATTTTTACTACTGACGCAGGAACATGTGTGATGTCGCTGGTTGAGTCAGAAGTCATTTAAAGGACTTTATATCACATTAGGTTGATTAATCTATGACGATGCATCCCAACATTCAGTCTTTATCTGCTACATCACTGCTCGCTGTATCTGCCAAATCAACGCAGCGCAGTAAAAGTCCAACACCAAAGTACAAATACCTCAAAACCCCCCCTTTATTCTGAGAGTTGTTATAGGCTGGAGATGAGATGCGAGAGCAGCGTAAAGCCGCGAGAGTCTGCAGGACATTGAGTCTATCACGTGCACACGTGGCGAGATGCCGCCAACACACGAGGGAGCAGGTGAACGTCTGTGGGTGTTCATGTTATTGTGTCCACACCCTGTCGGCAGGCGTGTTTATACACACACACACACACACACACACACACACACACACAACACACAACACACACACACACACACACACACACAGGATGCTGAGCAGTTATTACCAGTCAGTCAGTGTTTGAGTGAATGTTTGGGGGCTTTCAGATGCAGTTACCGTCACAAAGATCACTTTGGCCCCGACAGATGGTCAGCATTCAGTCTGGTTTGGGGGACATTCGGGGGAGGGCCTCGACATTGCACCTCAGAGAGGTTGAATATCTGCGCTCATGATTTCAAAAACCTTTAACGAAACAGTTCAATGAAAGAATTCACGAATAAATCTGCTGCTGCACCAACACAAATCTGCATCGCTGGGTTTCCTGCGGCTGCAGCTCTGAGGACGGAGAGCGTGCAGTTCTGGTTTTCATATTCCAGGTATGACGCTGATCATCTGCATGAGTGTCACGCAGGACGCTGATAAAACAATCAAACCTCTGCAGTGTGAACGAGAGTGAAAAAGGAGGACTTACAGTGGGTGCCGATAAATAAAGGGACCCGTGCGGGCGGTGAGGAGGAAGTCAGCGGCCGTAAAACAGCGAGTGGCCGTGCTGCGGCGGGACCATTTGGCCGAGGGTCGGGGATCAAAGCGGGCGGTCGGCGTGGACTCGACGCCGTCGGCCGGCCGAGCTGCAGAGACACATGTGGCAGGACTTCAGTGATGACTCGACAGGCGTCGACACAGAAAAACACGTCTCACTGAGGAGCAGGACTCAAGACGGAGCTGAACCTGCAACCTTTCAGCACGCAAAGAGCCCCCCCACACCTGCCGGACAGCCTTCTCAATTCCCATCAGTGTTTATTATCAAAACAAATAATGAAATGAGCAACAGACGTGAGCTTTATCATATCAGGCCACAGGGGAACACTGCTTGTTTCAGATCGGGGGTTTTGGGTCTCGCTGCTTCTCCTGAAGTTAAGAGGAACAAGTCTGGGAAGTCGGTATAAATTCAAATGTCACTGTTAGCCTCTATTTGTACATCCGCCGCTCGCACAATAAACAACCCCCCTTCGGCTGAAGCCGTATTCTATTTAAGACTCGCCACCGACCTGGGCTTCTTTTACGGGATAGCTATTATTCAAAGGAGAATAGGTGTAGGGCCCAACCATAAATTCCAGCAAGTGGCCCTTCGAAAGGGGTACGGCGCCGAGGAATTGACTGCGTGCTCCGTGATTTTACTCTGCTGCGCTGTGACCTTTTGAGCTGAGACAGAGTCATTTGTTTGGCTGACAAGAGCTGCTGTAATAATTCAGGGGGACAGTGGCTGCCGGTAATATTCAGTGATGAGGCAAACTGTACTCCTGTAAGCCGGCTACACCTCGAAGGCAGAGGCATTTGTCCTCCCGACGCAGGAAATCCCCTCTTACTGCAGGCCCTGCGCGGGACTAATCTAAATCACGTGTGTCGCTGAGTGTTTGTGGGCTCGTAGTTAATTCGCACCGTGTCAGAGGTGTTATTTTAGGACTTACTTTGATCATTTTGGCTGGATTTCAGGGTGACCTCCATGCTGCACCAACAGCCTCCCTGCAGCCCCTGCAGAGGGAAAACAAATGCTCACATTTATGGAAAGGTATATGGAAGGTTATCATTCATAATGGCCATCATTTAATCACTAAATTAGTGCAAGTAAAACTGCAAAAATATATATATTTTTACATATATTTGTGACATTTATGCATCAAATGAAATAGCATCAACAGCACACAGGGACGACGAAGCTGCAAATCATAAACATTCAGGCATAAACGGCAGTAAAATCAGGTGTGTCGTCCCAACAAACAGGTGAGAGTTCCTGCTTCAGGTGGACTGACAGAACGACTGATCTCAGCGCAGTGATGTGGAGCTACGGGGGGAGGTTAACTCTGAAGTTGTTGTTCTTTTAAATAACTTTATTGTGTCCCTGCTGGCTGTTACACTCAAATGAAGCATTGTTTGTCTTTTAAAGGAGTGAGCAGTGGGAGGTGACAGTTAATTCCACTCACTGAGCTGTTGACTTGCTAATGTGCTATCAGCTACTCCTACGAGTAAATTCTCTGATGTTTAGGGAGTCCGTGGCCTCTGACTTTCATTTAAGATCAACTTTATTTGTGTGTGAAAATTAGAAGTTACTAGTTTATACTTTAAATAATTATAGCAACAAAGTACAATGCACTCATTACTCATCATTTTGGGGAATATTACATTACACATTAAAAGGCGACATTACACTGATGTCAGACAGTTCAAAGGCTAATGCTAATCCTCATGCTAGATAGGAGGTTAACTTTTAATTTTGATGTTAGCCAATGTATGCTAATTCATCATTAACACTCACATTTGTGCTGGCAAAATATTATTTCTTCAACTATTGGTGTTAAAAAGGCAGAATAGACAAAGAAAAAAAACAGGAATATGTATTTTTAAATAGGTGTCAAGCGTGTCATACTGTAATTTAAATCTTCTGTCAGGCTAAGCTAACTAGCTTAACTCCATGTTAGCTGACCTTAGTGTTAGGAGGTGCTTTAGCGAACAAGCTTTAAAAAAAAAAAGGTAAAACCTGATACCAGTTTAGGAGTAACTCCTTCAAGAATGTAGTTTAAATATTAGAAGTAAAATAAGGCAGCAATGCTAACTATCATTTACCTTCAAGTCACTGGAAACTAACAAACGACCTGCTTGCTAATTCTACTAGCTAGTCATATTTACACTGTTCAATAATGGAGCTTTTGTTTTAAAAAAAAATCAAACCTTGGTGGCTTCAGTCTGCTCCACATACACTAACACCAACCTTCAGCTTCAGTGTTGGCTAACTCCTTCATCAAGTGTGTTAATTAACTTATGTGGATCAGCTGGCTGTTTGACAACAAGCTGCAACTAGCTGCTAGCTACTGAACCACAGGCAGAGTATTTGTACTTTTAAGAGAAACCGTTGGTTCAAAACACATCAACCAAAGTACGTTCTGGGGGAATGTGTTGAAAAGGTGAGCGGCAGGTAACTGGGACGTGACTTTAAAGCTTTTCTCAGACCTCAAAGTCCGAAAACGAACCTGCGCGACTGCGCAGCGTCAAGCTACACAGCGCAGATCACACCAGGCAGGAAACCAAGCACAGGAACGGCATAGAGAATCCGGTACATTTTCAAAATAAAACACCCCGCGCAGACTCGCTATCGTACATTGACAATATACAATTAAGAAAACAAAAACAAGACAAATAAATAAAAACTGAGATCAACAACAACAAAATCTGAGAAAGTCAACAAAGTGAGGCAGGCAAAATATTTTTAATATAATATTTTTAGGAGGAATATATTGAAAAGGTGACCAGTCTAATGTGGCCACTTGAAAGTGTAACTAAGACTACAATCCTAAATTATCTATATTTCACAAGATACAGTTAGCAAGATGAAACTATTTTCAGCTGAAAAAATAAAAGCACTGATAGTGTCTTCTGTGCGTTATTCACAGTAAAAGAGACGATGATTTAAGAGTGTTTTCTGCTGTACTTTAAATCCTCTCCGCTAACACCAAGCTGCTAAATGTGTGAACAGCAAATGTTAAGCCTGACTCATAATGATTTGAGAGGACAGATCAGAGGACTGCAAGCGTGAAAGACTGCCATTATGTGCCTCATATATCACCTCAGCTAAAAGAGCTTTTGTGTGTGTGAGGGACTTCCCATGAGGCTTCACTGCAGGCCTCTCACACCTGTTACACTGATTCATCCACAGCAATAAAGACACCAGACAGGACTGTCAGTCAGGAGCTCAGCTTTGTTAAAGAGGCAGTAAACTGGGTTTGGTCATTTACAAACTCAATGAACTGCCGGCTCATCGAAGTGTGTGACCTACAATCGCGGCTTTGTTCCGTGCTGTTGTTACTGGGCCGTCTGGTTCCTCAAAGAGCCAGTGAGTCGGGTACCGGCGACCGGTTTCACCTGAGGATGGAATCTGAAGACATTATGCACGATGCAAGAATGACCTCATGTCCTCTTTAAAAACTGCTGTAAAGCAGCTTACAGACATGCATTTAATAATTGCGTCAATGTGACGTCATTTTCCCTCATTGGTGACGAGATGTGTTCAGATTCTTTATGTGTATAAAAGCAGAAATATTAAAAAGAGAAATAAATAAATACTCCATTTGGATTTAAAATTTTAATTCGAATATAAAAGAACAGAAGCAGATATTTATTCATATATTATATTATATTATTGTTTAATGTTTGCGATGCCTTAATGCGTGAGCAGCATTTCTCATCTCGCCTTCTTCAGACTCATGATGTAAAAATCACATCTGATGCACAAAGACAAGAAAATCAGCTCAGTAAAGAACAAAACGGCGTGAATGAGCTGAGTTATAGGAAGAGCTGTTTTCACTCTGGACTAAATATTAAAAGCCAAAAACACTTTCAGCAAAAGCTGAACATTATAAGTGAAATGATTGATCATCTCTGAATGTTTCCTTTTTAAAGCAGCATTAACAAACATGATGGCGCCTGAATGAAGAGTCTGCTTCACTTATTTTCCCGCTTTGAAGATAAACTGTTTTGTTCTAACAGTTGCCCGTCTGAACAGCGAGGCTGAAAGGTCGACAGTCAAATAAACTTTGATGACATGCGAGCTGAGACCTCCGCCTCCTCCTCCCCCCGTCCCCTTTAACCCCCGACACCCCCGCGCCGACCCCCCGCCCCCGCTGCCAGAAAGCAGATTGAGTCATGAGTGGCAGGAGTTGGCGGGAAGGCGGAGAGCCTCGGCACAGGAAGCGGAGGCCGCGTGGACCGCGTCAGGCCCCACGTGGAGACGTGAAGGCTTTGACCTTTGACCCTCTGAGGAACATTAACCCACATTTATTGTGTGATTGGCAGAGCAATGGTGTTAATTACAGTGTCCGATAAACAAACTGAGGCCCTAATGTGTGATTTGAGCTGCAGCCTCTTCATCTCACTCAGGGACGAAGCTGTTCATGAGCGGCGCTTCTGGAGTGAGTCCTGAGTGGACTCATCTCATCCCAAATTAACGCCGCCTTCCCCCAGCGGCGCCCAGCGAGCGTACTCGACCCGCTCACTAACGCCTCCTTCTGTGTTGTTTGGCTTTCAGAGACGCCGGCGATGGAGGCTTCTGCATCGAGGGCCGCAGAGAAAAAGGACAAAATGGACGGGAACGGATTCTCCGACCTCCCGAAGAAGCCCTCGCCCTCGGAGACGAGAGGTAACTTTCTCCCAAGCGGCAGGCGGATGTAAACGTGGCGTCCGGCCGTCCGTCAGGCCGCACGCCGCGTGGCGGAATGAGCCGAGGTCTCGCGGGGGCTCAGCCGGGGGGCAAAGGGGGAGCGAACACGGCCGATGAAATATACATTTCAAAGATAAAGTGGCATCGCGGGAGCCGGGGCTCGTGGCTCTCCTCGGGCCTGATAAGGTGCGAGCGGCAGTCAGAGGTGACTTACAGTAGATGTCTGATAGGAATCCTAAACAGAGCCGGGCTTTAAAAGAGCATCGTTAATGCGGCTCGCCGCCGCGTCGAGGCCCGGCGCGCGCAGTCCAGGAGTGTGGCGCCGTTTGAGCACATAAACACTGATGAATAGGTAACATGACAAGAGGAGGGGGGGGGGGGGGGTCGAGGCAGGTGAGAACCAGTGTTTGTGTTGTTGAACTAAATCAAGAGTAGCAGCGATCCCCTCTCGCCGGGGAGGGACAGGCAGAAAGAGAGAACCCATGTTTTAAAGATGTCAGCGAACGTGTGATGAAAGCTCGGCATAATGAGGCTCAAAGACCTTGTTCTTACCTCCAGAGTATAAAGGGAAAAAAAGGCCGGGCTGGTGGAGCCGAGCACGACACGGAGCTTCACAGATTGACAAAGATGCGGACTGATGTGCCGCCTTTGAAATGGAAATTAAACGCGTGATTTAGTGACATTTTTACTCATTAATGAAGTACTTGGTGGCCCGCCATTATAAAGAAACACTCTTTAATTGATAAAGAAGGAAACGGAGCTCTCACCAGAAAACAACTCGACTTTAAAGGACCGTTCTGGTTTATTACAACCTTTTACTTTGTCTCATTTTGATTGGATGTGATCAGGCAGGAAGTAGTATGTCCTTTCAGTGTAAGAGATGATTTCCCGTCACTATCCAACAGTTCACGTTGAAGCACAATCCCTCTCTTACCTGAACCAGGTGTTTCTGATGCCTAACGCTGCCTCAGCCAAGAGAATGAGCTTTTCTAACATGAACATAGCTGCAGCAGTGTCAGTCTTTGGACCAGAATGAAGTCCAGAACGAATATTTCTTCAGTGAACGATTCAATTCGGAGCGTATTTGTTAGACGTTCATGAAAGAACCGATTTGATTTGAACTTTCGGAGAAAAAGAAAAGAACGAACTGATTTATTTTAAATGTTCGACGAATCAGACGCTGTCTCTGCATCATGTGATTAGCTCCAAATAAAACAGCTCTTTCTAGGAAATGTTTTGTAAATGCTGTTCACACAGAAACATGCAGACGTGGACAAAACATAAAATCTTTACTGAAACGTGACAGAAACATTCATGCAGAGCAGAAAATAAAGTGTTAAGCGTTCTCCACAAACCTCAGCTGAAGTAAAATAAGACGCATGTTTTAAGGATCCTTGAAGGTTCCTTCAGGGGTTTGTGACACATGCAGCGGCCTCTGAGGCGAAGCAGTGACGCCTGATTGAACCAGAGAGCTTGATGTTCCAGGCGTTCTGTGTGCGTCACATCCTCAGCAGGTCTAATACAGCGACAGACGTTTCTGCTGCGTCTCAGCTCGAGCAGAAGCAACAAATCCAGGAGGAATATTTCATGATGTAGAATGTGATCAGCAGAGAGCAGCAGGCGGCTGAAAGAAAGCACAGGTGAACTACGCGGTTCCACCGGCCGCGTTCCACTGCAGAACGTCCCGCGAAGGTGAGGACGACACGAGGGAGGATGCATGTTTTAAAGATGTCAGTGAACGCGTGATGAAAGCTGCGTATAATGAGGTTAAAAGACCTTGTTCTTACCTCCAGAGTATAAAAGGGATGAATTAGAGGGGAGAAGCTCCGGTGGAGCCGAGGAGGACTCGCTGACATGGATGCAGAGCGACGGGCCACTTTTGAAATGGAAATACAGCCAGTGATTTGGTGACATTCCTTCTCTTTAATGAAGAACTTGGTGGCCCGCCATGATGAAGAAATCGAACATTAATTGCTCATCAGAGAATATCAATGTAGGCCGGCTTCACATGTGGAGTTGGCCCGTACGCTGCTCCACTTCCTGACGTGCTCTTCTTCAATATTTGAACAAAGCGGAGGCCAACTCTTTCCCTCCTGGGGAAGGACGGTCTCCACCGTCAGTCACATGACTTTTCCAGTGTTTCCATCAACTTCCTTCCTCTTCCTGCTCCTCACGCTAGCTTTGGTGCTCATCAGTGCTGTGATAGCTGATTAATCACAACAGACGAACATCGGATGGTTCCAGTCTGACAACATGCTGCTTTTCGTGGTCTTTTTGGCGGTTTTGCACTTTTTGTTGCACAAAACAAAATATCAGATGGTGTCACTTTGTGTTTGATGGACATTTTCACTGTTTTCTGATGTTTTATAGACCAAATGATTGGCAGATGAATCAGCAGTCAGAATAATTGTTAGTTGTGCCTCTGATGCTGCTGTTGGTTCACCTGACACCTGACACCTGTCTGATGTTGTCAGGGTAACGCAGGTACATCCTGGTTTAATCCTTTGCATGTTGGAGGTAATATTACAAGCTTTTTTTATTTCAAAATAACTTTATTCTCATATTATTGTGACTTTTTCTCCAAAGATTTCAGCGAAACTGAGTAAAGGAGCTCATTTTTCCATCTTTAGTCCAGGATTAAAACCGCGACCCGTTTACCTCGAGTCCCGATCCTCCGACCCGAAGCGTGACCTCGGCTGAACTCAGCCACTTTTTTAATCTTCTCCCACCTAAAACAAAATGTCCCTCCATAACTCTTCCTCCCTATCAGCTTTGTATAAGAGCCGCGTATTTTAATCTTAAACAAACGAGAAGCGCCGATCCGCGGCCGCCGCCCGCTCCCATCTCGACCAATCAGATATCGGCGAAGAGGCTCAAGCCTCAGTGCTAAAAATCACAACCGTCTGCCACTGTGTCGAGACAGAGCAATTACTTATCGCCGTAATATGCATTATTATTCCTGTTGCCGGCTCCTGATAAGTGAATATGCAGCACGAGAGGGAGGCAGATGAGAAGAGGTCCTTGAACCCGAGAGCTTATTCCCAAACAAGTGGGCCGAGGGAGAACTCGACATTTCTAATATACTGCTGCTGTTCGCGGCCGCCGTTATTGTCGCTGCATTGTTTACTGTTGGCTGCAGAATGCCTGTCACCTAAGTCACGCCCACCTCTGAGCCTCGACGCCGGCTGTATAACAGGCCGCCCTGTTTTATATTCCCGTCCCGCGTTATTTATTTAGAACAATTTCCTCTCTATCAAAGGACATGGCTAATGCCGAGTTTTAATATGTTATTTACACATAAAAACAAGCTATTTACAGCGCTGTATGTGTGCAGAAGGGAGGAAAATGAATGGGCCCCTGCGCCCCTCTCCGATCTGTTATATCACAGTTTAACAATCTGGATTGCTAATAGAACCATTTATCATGGAGCGGTCATTTATTTTATGTGAGCGGCCCAGGTCCCGTTCCCAGAGGCCTATGGAAATCGGGTGCGCGTATAATGAAGCTCAAGTGAGAGTCACTTTGTTTAAAAAGTGGATGTGCCACGCTCCGAGTCAATTAGAATGGACCCAGGTGCTCCAGACGCTCCTATCTGCTCCTTTTTGATGATCGCGCCTCCTCCCCCTCGTCTTCCTCCTCCGTCCAGCCTGGGACGCGCTCCGACCCCCCTACACGAAGTGGATTTTCATTGGGGAGTGAAGGAAACAGGCTCTAGAATAAAATGAAACTCTGGCACGGTGACTTCTGGACCGGTCCTGCGTCGGACCCTGGCAGCGGCAGCTTTCTGGGATGAACTCCCGTCTCCCCCCCCTCGACCGAGCCCGGGACTCCGCTGCCCGGTTAATAGATTCAAATGAGCGCCTGTATTTCCTCTGACAGCACGCATCTGTCTGCGTATACAGGCCGGGCCTCGGCACACAGATTTACGCCATCTCAGGGACCTTTATGATTTCAAATCCGTTCGTAATAACCGAACGTATTTAGGGGGAAATATCGGCGAGAAATGCAGCAAAATGACAAAGAATCCGCCAGCCGTTATTGATGTATGTGTCAATTTCTCGACTCCGGCCTTGGAGAATTAGAGTCGGCCTGTATTAGGGAAAAAGTTTCCCTCTGTTTATACACATTTAAGCCCAGAGACGTGTCTTTAAGGCTTGGTGGAAATCTGATTTCCGCTGGATTGGTTAAATTTAGAGTTATTGCCTTTTCAAAAATCCATTCTTTTTCAGGCAGTTTCACACCAGGAAGCACATCATAACTAAACTTGAACCTGATTGGCTCATCATACCACAAGAATTTCACCCAGTCCAGAATCTGAACTGGAAATCCACCGCTGGGATCAGAAGCCAATCAGAGCGCTGTGTAGAGAGGATGTTCACCTGTGTGACTAAAGAAAGTACAATGGACGGCTAATACTTTGAGGAAACAAATCTTGCCACAAGGTCCAAAGCTTTTCTTATATTAGCCACTTCAAAGCTAACATTTAATAAAGCTAACTCCCCTGATATAGCTTTTTTAAAGCTAGTGCTTGATGAAGCTATTTTAAAGTTAACATCTGATGAAGCTAACTGCCCTGATATAGTTAAAGCTAACACTTGATAAAATTAACGTCCCGTTAGTGGTTTTAAAGCTACCACCCCTCATACAGCTATTATAAAGCGAGCACTTGATAAAGCTATTTAAAGCTAAGGCTTGATACAGCTAACTCCCCTGCAAAAGCTAGGTTAAAGCTAACACTTGATAAAACAAATGCCCCTCATGTAACGTTAGTGGTTCTAAAGCTAATGTTTAATAGAATTAACACCTATCATACAACTAATTTAAAGCTAATGCTTGATAAAGCTAACTCCCAGATATAGCTTTTTTTTAAAGCTAGTGATTGATAAAGCTATTTTAAAGCTAACATCTGATGAAGCTAACTCCCCTGATATAGTTAAAGCTAACACTTGACAAAACTAACAGCCCGTTAGTGGTTTTAAACCTAATGTTTAATAAAGCTACATCCACTCATACAGCTATCATAAAGCTAGCGCTTGATAAAGCTATTTAAATCTAAGACTTGATACAGCTAACTCCCCTGCAAAAGCAGGTTAAAGCTAACACTTGATAAAACAAGTGCCCCTCATGTAACGTTAGTGGTTCTAAAGCTAATGTTTAATAGAGTTAACACCTATCATACAGCTAATTTAAAGCTAACACTTGATAAAGCTAACTCCCCGATATAGCATTTTTAAAGCTAGTGCTTGATAAAGCTATTTTAAAGCTAACATCTGATGAAGCTAACTCCCCTGATATAGTTAAAGCTAACACTTGATAAAATTAATGGCCCGTTAGTGGTTTTAAAGATAATGTTTAATAAAGCTACCGCCTCTCATACAGCTATTATAAAGCTAGCGCTTGATAAAGCTATTTAAAGCTAAGGCTTGATACAGCTAACTTTCCTGCTATAGCTAGGTTAAAGCTAACACTTGATAAAACGAATGCCCCTCATGTAATGTTAGTGGTTTTAAAGCTAATGTTTATACAAGTTAACACCCCTTCTACAGCTAATTTGAAGCTAATGCTTGATAAAGCTAACTCCCCGATATAGCTTTTTTAATAGGTAGTGCTTGATAAAGCTATTTTAAAGCTAACATCTGATGAAGCTAACTCCCCGATATAGCTTTTTTAAAGCTAGTGCTTGATAAAGCTATTTTAAAGCTAATGCTTGATAAAGCTAAATCCCTAAGATTAGAGATAGAGATATTTTGAATCTAGCGCTTGATAAAGCTAACGCTCCAGATAAAGCTAACGCTCCTAAGCTTGATCCATCACAAAACTGAGATCAAACAGTCGGCAGGTATTTCTGCTAGTTTTTTAATTAACCCGTCGCCATGTGTTTGCTCGCTAAAATGGACATGGCAGATTTAGCTAACACTGATTAGCTGAAATCAGGGCAAAGATGCTGAGGTGTGATTTAACTGCATGGAGTTTTTGGAATATTTCAGGCCATCAGTCTAAAGTGAATCCTGTGCTTGTTTGAAAGAGATTTGTTCAAGACGAGGAACATGTTCTGTTTGTTGAATGTGATAAATAATCGATTAATCAAAGGAATATTCAACATAACAATCAATTATCACAGTCCTAAAACTGACTGCAGTGAGGTGACAGCCTCTCTTTCCAGTCCTGAACTTTAACGCCGACGTGGACAAGAAGTCCGTTAAAAACTGACCATGAACACCTTCACATCAGTCACTCCATCTACTGACGAAGACGATGTGCCAAAGCCCCAGAACAGCTCCTAAATAAGCTTTGTGGTGAGATTATTTTCTCAAAATACGATGAGGCTTTATTCTTGTCCTGTCCCGGAGGAGTTCAGAAGAGTGAGAAGGCTTTAAATCCATCACTGATGCAGATTTCTTCTGGAAGCTTTGTTCCTGGAGGTTTCTCTCTCCTCTCCGTCTATGTCGCTAAACTAGGCCAGAGGAAATACCGGGTGCCGCTAATGATTTGATTAACTGGTTTTGGTGGTTCATGACATACATCTTGCTGAGAGTGAGTTTGTCATTGGAGAGGGAGATTGATGCTCCGCGCTCAGCGGCCCCCGGCTCCCTCCCTCAGTTCCTCCCTCTATCCCTCCCCGCGGCCTCCCAGGTCTTTCTGCTGAGTCTGGCTGGTCCACAGGGAGGGACCCTAAGTACTTAGCACCTCCTAGGCTGCCCCGGGGCACTCTGGGTGGGGGGGGCGGAGGGGGAGGGACACCTAAACAGGCTAAACACACAATATCTTTCAGGAAAGGAGAAAAGGAGGCTTATCCACGAGTGTGCTTTAAAACAGGACGTGGATGTAAGTGCTGAATAATGAGGAAAATGAAAATAATGAAATACATTTTGGGATAATTAAGATTTTACTTTTAGCAAATCAGGTAAATTCAGACCAAACAGTAGAAGAAAAACAGCTGTAACCTCCACGCAGACAGCCTCCGCATGCCACGCTCTAATCACCACGAGACCCGGTTACTAACAGGAGGACGTCTCCCACGTTTAGACGCACCCGAAGTGGTCCTGTCTATTTCCTGCAGTGTGCCGGGGGCTTCTCCAGGCTTAGGGATGAACTCCATCGCTGTGCCCTGACAGTAACAAGCATTCTGAAGGTGCTTTGGATTAAAGCAAACAAAGACATCTGGCTCAGGTCTCACCCAGCCTGTGAGTCAAACTGGGGCCGGGGGCTTGTGAGCAGGCCGCCCAGTCGAAACAAAGGGATTAGTCTGGTCCTGGTGAATCCTGGGCTCGGGACTAAAGCCCCTCGGTTAGATGAATGGAGACGGGGCCTGGCTGTACAAATAGTGTTTTAAGATAGGTGAGTTAGTGATAAGGACGGATTTCTTTATCTGGCCGGTAAAATGGGGGCCGGTGGACAGTGAGTAATTGATGGTGGCTGGATGCGCGAGCCCCCACCGCCAGCCAGCGAGCTGCACAGAGAGCACTCAGGGGGTCAGGCCCGCTGGCAGAGAAAAATGTGACCGAAAGAGGCTCAGCATCCACCTCCTACTCCAAAAGGACGGCCACTAATCTTCCTGAGAAGAAGGAGACGAAGAAGAAGAGGGGGCGGCGGTTCTTTTCTCTTTTCCTGCCTCTGTGCTGTTTAAATGAGGCCCTGCCCGGGGAGGCCTCAGAGAGGAAAAATAGCCCCCTGACATTAACGCAGGCTGCCGAACACACAAACCACGACTATATCAGCCGGGCCAGCTGTGCTGCACCGCGCTGCTCACAACAACCACATTCACGCTTTGTTACAGGTTGCCACTGAGCGCTAATGTTTCCATTATTAAATATATCTCATGTGCATTTAAACTGGACAGAATGACTGAGATCTGAACCTCATATCACCATCACCACAGGGCACCAAACTGCCCTCGGTGTGTTCTAACATCATGAATGAAGACATCGCTGCACTCCCTGGCTTTACGTTAGCGGACGCTCTGCAGAAAGGTTTTAGATGATCTGCAGGGAGCATCGCAGACTCCCTCTCTTGCTTTGTGAACAGTGAGAACTGAAGCCTGGAGTCACATGTTTTTTGCAGCATGTGGCCCCTCAGCTCAGTAAAGTTTCCCAGCAATCACAGCAACTCCGCGGAGCTTCTCCGCACGAGAAGCCACATGTGAGCCGACTGCATGCGCAACCCTCTGGGCTAATGGGGTCTGTGCACACACGCATTTCTGCGGCTCTTTGTAAACATTTAGCTTGATGACTTTCCAAGATGCCCTCGTCCCGTTTTATCTGAAGTTCCACTCAGGGGAGCGGCGGGTCCAAGGGGCTGCGAGATTAAACGCACTAAGTGAAAACAGAAATGTTTGTTCTTATATTTAGTCTATTTTTAGACGAGCGGCAGATTACTTGAGATAAATAAGTCGTTCTGCTCACTTGTTGGTTGTTTTTAGGCTTGAGACGAGTCGTTAAGGAAACTTGTAAAAACGAGGTCCAGATACTCCAGGAGCATCCAACACATGCAAGTAAAGCTGGAAATGCACTCATGTTGCATCCCTGGAAAAGCTCAGAGACAAACCGCGGAAATCTTTCATCCTAGTCACCTCACGAGCGCTCGTAAATGAGCGGCGGAGGAAAACTTCGGCAGGTTTGTTTTACTCATTAATCAGCCTGCGAAGGCATCCGGAGAGATCGTCTCATTATGATAGCTGTCATAATTTGTAGTTAGCAGAGAAGTTGCCTTCTTGATGTGATTTCCAGAAGGCGGAAGCTAAAAACAGGTCCAGAATCGGGCAGAGACAGTCGGCTTCCTTCGCTGGTTCCTCTTTGTGTCACGTTCGGTTAACGTGTCGGCCCTCCTGCAAAGCAAATGGGCGTCTTTGTTCTGACCGCTCCTCAAAGCGAGGTTCGTCTGTGTTTTAGTCAGCGTGGCCGGCCGACCGGAGCTGTCCCAGCGCTGATATATGCAACCGCAAGCTTCAGGCAACGTCTGGAAACATCAATCTCTCAAAGCCATTAAGGTTTGCTCGCACTGATTCCAAAAACAACAGGCCACATTCCTGGAGATTTACAGCTGCGGGGAACGATACATGGAGGTTTGAGAGGATTAGGCCAAAACTCCCCCACCTTTTCATTTTTCTATTCCGTATCCCTCCTCTCCTCGTCTACCAGACTGCAAATTAGTTCTCCGCCCCCTGAGAGGTCACCTCGGAGGTTTTCGGGGCAGGTCCCGGGTTTGTCTGGGTCTAGCACGAAGCCTGAGCGGCACACGGGTGCTCACGTAGTCCAGCCTCACATCAAACACGAGGAGCAGCCACAGCATCACAACAGAACACAGTCGTCACCTTTACGATGCATTAAAGCACCGAGACTCACTGAACTGAGTCAGAACAACAGTTTCTAGTTGTTCTGCAGCAGGAACCTTGACAGAGGCAACGTTGCTCTGAACCTTTAAGTTGACTGAAGGCAGATCTTCCCTAAACATAATAAACACAGAGGAAGAGGAGGAGGAGGAGGAGGACTGTAGCTTCTTATATAAACAGGTCGGGAAGGGGGGCATGCTGACGAAGACTCGGCTCAGACTGACGTTACAAGCTCGGACACATCTGCACGAGTCAGAATGAAAACACTGCACATGTGGAAATACTCTGTGTGTGTGTGTGTTTAGCTAACTTGTGACCCGTTAAGCTAACAGACGGATCAGCGTCACCGTGGCGACCACGTTGCATCACGCTCGTAGATCGTCGTCACAGTCACAACTTTAAATCACAGCTCATCTCAGTAGCCGCTCAGGTAATCGTTAATCATTGGTCCCGATTGACGACCTCATTAATCCGCATCCCCTTGTCTCTGATGTGAGATCTGGTCCGAGAGGGGGCGGGCACCCCGGGCAACAGCGAGGCTCGATCTGTTCGCGTGCTGCTGATCTGATGTGTGCACCCAGACGGCCACCACACGAAACACAGCCAAAAGGCTTGAAATGACTCTGATCCGAGACCAGTTTGTGCCCCTAAAATCCATAAAAGCTGCGTCCAGAACGTTATATCGCGACTAAATTTAAGCCCACAGTTCGTAAGGAGGCCAAACCCAAAAAGCAAAACCATGCGAAACAGGAACACCCTCCATTAAAGCCCAGACAAATTAAACCCTTCTGGGGTTTTAGCAGCTCGTTATGGTTCTGACCCGTCCGACCGCAGACTGGAGGGCCACCCCTCACGTTATAGGACAGGGAAAACACGAGAAAGTGACAGTCAGGAAGTGAAGCAGCAGTTTTTGGGATTTGAACGAGCGTTGTGACAGATTCAGGACATTTTCCTGAATCCGTCCTTCTCTGTCTGCCAGCGGGTGGAAATCCCCCCGCATCTGGTCCTCCAACACAAACACCAACCACATGAAGTAAACCAAGAAAACCCTCCACGCCACGTCCCAGTCCTCCGGTCCAGTCACACGGCACGGAGACATCACTGCAGCACGCAGAGGCGCTGATTCAGCTGAATCACGTCACGTGACATTTATCACATGTGATTCATGTGTTTTTACAGAGACTCTGACAACTTTAAGACCTGTGATCAGAGTCCAGGTTTCAGGACTGAATATGTGTTTGAATGTTCTGACCTTCACGCAAACGAAATAAGTCAAACCCTCACTGCGGCGCCTGTTGCTGCCCTCCATAAGTGAAATGATTGAACCTGTTTGCGGTGTGTCTGAAGGCCGAACATTTGGGTGTGAGGTAGCGACGGCCTTCGTGTTCTGAAGCGGCACGCAGCTGTCGCCTGAGAGCCGCGCCGCTCTTTACAGAGTTACAGTGAAACGAGGAGAGGACGCTAATTGCCTTGTAAGTATTGCAGAAAGCAGCTGGAGATTAGCAATAACAGCTAATTAGCTCGGCTACAGTGGAAATCAAAGCTCGCGCATGAGGATAAACACGCAGTCTGCTGTTTGTCTGGCGATTATAAATCTTTATGAAGCACCAGGTTGTCACATTCATGGATTTTAACAGCTCCGGTCTGAGAGACAGCGTCTCCCCTGAACGCCAAACCCACGCCTGCATCAGCTGCGGCCCGTGGCAGCTGTTAAAACACCCTAACTGTGACTTTGCTCTTTTCTTTCTTCGACGCCGAGGCGCGTTGACGAGTGTTTTCCCTCATAAACACGGTGAAGTAAGTGGTTCCCCATTAGCCGGCCGCACGCTCCACACTCCCCGAGCCAGTGAAACTGATTAGAGCGTCAATAAAAAGACCTTTGTTGCAGTTATTCCGCTCAAAGGGATCGGACAGAGAGGAAGACATAGCTTCTTCTTCTTCTGCTGATCAGTTCGTTGCGTCGTCTAACCTCTCAGCCTGGCTGCTCTGGTTGTCCGCTCTCCTGGTTTACGCTCTGCGTTGAAACCGGTCCCGCTGTCAGCCGGCCTTTGTTGCTGAGGCAACCCCCCCCCCGGCTGCCCTCGGCGGGTCTGACAACACTGAACCCACACAGGGTCACGCCGTCGCATCCACTTGAAGGCGTCTCCTCCCTCTCCGCCTGACTGACTGACCCAGTCTGTTGTAGTTGCACAAAGGCGGCTCCACCTTCCTCACAATATTCCCATCGTCTGACGTCCCTCAAGACGAGCTCTTCGTCGCACAGAGAGGATTCTGGGAAAACGTTGTATCCTCAGAATCAAACTTAAAGAATAATTTGCTGCTTTGATTGTCGGTCATGAAGTTTGTTTTCATGGCAGGTTTCATTCTGAACCACCATCAGTTTTACTGAAAACCTTTAAAACGTGACTGACGGGGTAAACTGGACCTGGACTTGATCCTGATCCAGTCTTCATGCTCTCTGCAGATACAACTGAATTAAAGTGACTTAAGGGTGCATTTAAGATCGTTAAAAAGATAACCGTCAGATCTCTCTGAAGTATCTTCATCTGCTTCAGCATCAAGTGAAACGATAAACTCAGCAGTTTGCTGTTTTTTGGATGAGAAGGAGGATTTGAAGACTGAGTGAGCAGCCACGTCATCTTTCTGTGCACTTCACGGTATCTCCCTCCTCGCCACAAACACTCGTGAAGGTCTGGACGCTGTGGTTGTCCTGCTCTGCAGCGGCGGGGGGCCGCTGGGTACCGCCGTCGAAGCATGTGATGATGCCGCCGACCCCTGAAACTACCTGGAACCTGGATTTACAGAGCCCACGTTGAATTGAAGGAACTCGCCCTGAACGGTGGAAGCTAAAGCAGCTCCATGCTACGTTCTGGTTGGTCTACGTGAGAAGCAACACGTCTGGCTGCACAGAGAGCCAACAGGCTGATTGAGCTGTTTTCATGAATGACTTGGCAGCCGTTCAGATGACAACATGGAAACAGCTGATAGAATGATGGCTGCCATTTAGGCTCTTTAGAAACTATTACCCATCACCACTTCGGTGTACGTTGAAGGAGGGGTACAGTATCTCGCTGAGTTAACAGCCCAGCACCATTTCAAGTCAAATCCAGTCGTAGCTGCAGCAACACTTTCTCATTCAGAAATCAATCTGTCTCCACCTACGGCTGCTGGAGCGTCACAGCGCAGCAGGACGCGGCGGCGGGCTGCGGGATCATGTCTGTAAACAGTCTGGACGTGGGCGTAATGACACATTTCTTACCGACGGGGAAACTCGATCACAGCTGACAGCCCGTCTGCACAAAGCGCTCCGAGCTCCGGCGGTAACGCGAGCCGAAGCGACGTCGAGGACCGACAGCAAGCCTCAGCGGGCGGCCTCCCGCCCCCGCTCGGACCCGGCCGGGCTGTCGGAGGTAGGAGGCCTGCCCTCTTTCCACAATCCCCTCGGCCGAGCTCTCGTTTCCCAATCAAGGGCTCCCCTCCCTCTCTCAGACCGAGTGTCGTCCCCGAGCTTTCCGCTGCCGGGGGGCTCAGTCAGTGGGATGAAGTGAGTGATGAAGGATGAGCTAACGGCGTTAGTCTTCGCCAGCCGCTCCACGAAGGCAGGCGTTGCTCTTCATGCTGCTGGCACTGAATATCGTCCCCTGTGTGAAATTCATTCTGCGTTCACGACCAGAGAAACACACGAAAGGGATGTTTTCTTGTAATTATGGGAAACAATCAGTGTTGGGGAGTAACTTTGTAATGTGTTGCTGTAATTCCACTTTTTCAAGTTAAATAATGCAAATACAATTCCTGAACTTTGAGTGGACAGACGCAGCAGAGTCTCCACTTTCTTCAGTTTATGATCCAATGCCACCTGAACTGATGGTGACGCAACAACTCCGATTATTATTATTTTTATTTTCCATCGTAGTGATTTTAATAAACAGAATAAATCAAATTTACAGCAGCAATAAAATAATACAGGCCTGTGTGCATGAACACACTTTAAAAAGTGATGCAAACGTTATTTTCCTTAGTAATTAATTACTTTCATACACAGTTTGTAAAGTAATTCAGCTACTTTTGCTAATTTTCAGTAACTTGCACAGCACTGAAAATAATTGAGATGCGTGTGTCATTATTTGTGATTTTATAATTAGAAAATCTCATCTTCTCTGTTGCTGCTAAAACTGACGATGACAAACTTTCTTGCTGATTTCAGTCTTGGTGTTTTCAGAATATCCTGCCTGATTCACCTGTCAGGTGACAGCTGTTTCCACATCTGCAGAACTCGTCGTTCCGACGCCGGTGTGCAGTTTTTCCGCGCAGCCTAATTTGCAGGAAGCTAACGGCTCTTTTAGACTAATCGTTGTCCTGATGTGCTTTGTCTTGTAACCATTGGTGGTGTTTGCACAAGCTAATTAGCCACCAAACCAGGCCGAGCCGGGACTGAAATAAGGTCAGGAAATATGCATATCAGTGCTGCATCTCCCTCTGAAGGAGTCGACGAGTCGCAGGAACTCATTAGACGGGACTTTTAAGATGAATCGCTGTAATGATGCTTCATGGACACAGGGTTTGTTTTTTTTTTTTTTTGGTCAGCATTATGGAGCTGGAACAAAGTTGAAAGGCGCTTCATATTTAATGTTTTGTTCTATTTCGAGGGGGTCTATTTTTCCTTTGACATCGTGCGCTTGATCCCTGCCCGGTTTGGAAAAATGGTTCCTAACACATGGCTTGTTTTCCTGCTTTCTCCTCCTCTGCAAATGCTTTTGTCCTTTTCTGATTCGCTGAGACGAGACGAGGTGCGAGTCAGCGTTTAATTGTGCGCCGCGCTCTCATTGTGTGAGGCGGCCTCTTCTTCTTCCTCTCTCCCGGCTAAGCACTTTATCATTACACACTGCGCTGTTTGCCGGGCTTTGTGGCCCTCGCCGTCCCTATTCAGCGGCTGAATTGTGTGGGTCAGAGGTGGCCCACTCGGGATGAGACGTGGGAGGAGGGGGAGGATGGCGAGGCTCCCCGCTGCAGCCGCTCCTCGGTGAACGCACCTCCTCAACATGAGCCGGGTCGGCCGGAGTGTGTAGCTGCTGGACTGCAGGTTGTGGGTGTGTGTGCAGCTTGGACAGGAAGTCTGACATCCAGCAGAGTCCTGAAACAGGAAAGGAGCCCCCGCTCTTCTCCAGGTGGCAGCAGCTGCCTTCACTCACAGACAAATTCACCATGAAGGCATGGAGGACAAACAAACTGTCCTGAAACGAAGCGAAGTGAAAATGAGCCAATCAGAGGAGTCCGTTCAGTCAGGATTATCTCTGATTCCTCCTCCTTTTAAATCATTTTAATTATTCTTTAAAGTGTCCGGGAGGAAGAACCACAGCCACTGTGACGCCTCAACAAAGACAAACCTGTGAAGCTGGTCTTCAGGAAACTGGACCAGATCTTTACAGGCAGCAGGTCCTGTGGAGGATTTCCCCAGGCTTCAGTAATCTAAGTCTGAAACGGGACAGCGTTGAAAGGGAATGTTAGGAAGAAAAAAGGTGATAGTTTGGGTTAAAAATGTTGCTGTTACTGTTCCTGCTTCTCTGGACTCCATCACTTCTGTTCATTTCAAACTTTACGTGTTCGAGCTCCTGCTGACAGGATCTGGATCAACCCGTTAGCGTCCACATGAAGCTCTGCTGACAGGGACGTTAACACAGAACCGTAAACCCAGGCTCAGCGTTCATGTCGGGCCAAAGCAAAGAGAAACAGACGACCTCTCGGATCCCGTCGGCCGGTTGCGGTCGCGGTCCCTGGAGACGTAGCGCCACCTGAAGGCCGTTTCTCATGTCGGTGCAGGCAGATCCACCTGAAGCAGAGCTGCTGGTGTCTCACAGGCTGTAATCACACCTACGCGTTTCCTTTTGAAGCTCAGTGGCAAAGTTTGTGTTTACGAAACACTTTGGTTCACTCTGCTCAATTACAAGCCAGCCGGGTCCCGTAAACTGAACTCAAATGAATTCCTGAGTCGTCTGTTTATGGGAGAGTTTTTGTAACGTGTCATCGCGCCGGGGCAGAGGTTCTGCTGGCGAGGGACGTCAAAACAAATCAGATCTTGTAATTTTAGCTCAAAGTGATGGGAGCCCTGCGGCGTAATTCCCCCTCTCTGGTGTTCGAGAGCACAAAGAAAAGGCTGAAAATGATCCTCAGATGAAACGCTGTTGCAGTCGGACCCTTCGTCACGCTCTGCTCCTCATCGCCTTCCCATGAGCTGCTTCGTCTGCGCCTTTGCATGAAGAAGGAAGGGGCCTCTTTTTCCACTATTTTAAACTCCGCAAATGTCGAGAAAATCTGTATTTAAAAAGTGTCTTTAAGCACTATGTGTGTGGGAAAGTGTTAATCAGGATTAGAAAGTCAATTCCCTTCAGGTTTGTCTCCGTCCCTCCATTGTCTTCCGTCAAGCCGTCTCCCACATGCTTCTCTTTAACAGAGAAAGGAGAGGACAGAGGAGTATTGTTGAGGAAAGGTCAGTTTGAAGTGTGCATGAAGAGGGTTTTGTGTTGAAGTAGGAGTCTTTGAAGACAAAGGTCATGGCAGCGATGACAGAGGAGCAGAAGGACCAATGAGAGACCAGAGATTCACCTTCTCCAGCGTGCTCAGTTACACAAACGCCGCTTTTTAAAGACGATGCTTTGGTGTCATTATTCTCAGATGTGACAATAAAAAGCATCTTAGAGGAAGAAATTCATATTTGAACAGCTGAAAAGTTTAAAAAATGTTTTTACAGACTTTATTTAGTGGCCAGTTTGAAGCGTGTTTGGACTCATGAGCTCAGTAAAATCTGCCCTGACAGGCGTGTGATAGGTTAATAAATATACCTGCAGTAAATCACCTGTCACACATTCAGGTGTGCACAACATTTATTCAGGGACATTTTCCTCACACAGTCATCAACTCTCTCCTCTCACATTCAGATTTAAGTCAGTGCTCCAGTCAGAAGGCTGTGTTTTAGCTGATTAGCAGGCTGCTGCAGCACCTTCACCTGTTCCTGATGGAAGGGGGTTGGTTTCTCCAGCTCTCCCACCTGGGTCAGAGCTTGGAGGGGAAGCTTGTTCAGATTTCCTGTGCGGCTGCTTGGAAACGTTTACTGAAGCTGAAGAGGTCCGGCCCTTCTTTGGAGGACGGAGGTCTGCTCTCCATCATGCGCAGCGGCAGAGTGTCAAACAAACGCGGCCGGCAGTAAAATAAAGCCGGCGAGGATGGCAGCGCCACGGGAGCGCCCGGGTCACAAAACAGAGACGATTCTGCTTCAGCAGCTCGTGTCGGGCGCGCAGCCGACCGTTTATCGACACGGGAGGCTGGCGAGTGCTGACGCGACAGCGCAGGCCTCCATCTATTTTTGGTAGATCGAAGTGGAGGTCCGGGCTTCCTTGGGGAGGACCGGGGGATAGGTGAGGAGAGGCGTGAAGCAGGAAGAGACGTCTTCTGCTTCCACCTGCGACGCATTCATCAGCACGACGAAGAAGAGGTGCATCACTCACAAGATTCCCCTGTGTTCCCTCTTCTCTCTTGTTTCCTGCGCCTCATTAAGACTTCACAACAAGAGCCTCACAGAGCTGAGGTGTGAAACTCAGGTGTCCCCCCCCCTCACCCTCCTTCCTCCTTCCTCCTGGAGAAGAACTAGGTCTGTTTAATTTACAGATGGCCCTTTGGAGTAATTTCCCATTCAGCTGCTCGACTAGTCCGGGGCGAGGCATAATCCCAGGCGCCCCCCTAGCAAGGGTGCCAGCGGGGTAATATGGATGTTAGCTGGGGAGCACGGTGACAGCCCCAGAAGCGACAATTTAATTCATTGTATTTTAATTATCGCTCTCATTCACCAGCTACAAGGCCTTTCCGTGGCTCCTCCCGACAGCGAGCCTTTATCACCGGCCCGTCGAAGAAGATAATAAACTTTTGCTTTCAGGTAATTACTTAATCTGGACAAACCTGTGTGTTAAGCAGCGCTATTAAGCGAGGGGGTGATAAATCAGGCATGCATTGGAGGTGGGTGATTACTCGACGGTGCAATCAGTCTTTGAACCCTCGCAGTCTTTTAAGTACCTAAATTGCACAAACAGCATGCTAACAACATGCCGCTCGTGGCAAGGCGAGCACAGGAGGAACCCATCGGCAGCGCCGCCGCCGCCTCGCCGCCTGCCTCGTTTTGTTAATGCCAGCCGCCGCGCGCTCACCTTCAGCCTGGTGATGCATCGAGGTTATTACCATGTGGCCTGAGCCCAGCTGTCCAAGACTGATAAGTAACTCTCCCTCATGGAGGTTGGCTGCTGGGACCACCTCGCTACAGCCACACAGCGGTTTGGCCTGGACGGATGGATAGATGGATGGATGGATGGATGGGTGGGTGGATGGGTGGATGAATGGATGTATGGATGGATGGGTGGATGAATGGATGGGTGGGTGGATGGATGGATGAATGGATGAATGGATGGATTGATGAATGGATGGATGAATGGATGAATGGATGAATGGATGGATTGATGGATGGATGGGTGGATGGATGGAAGGAATGGATGGATGGATGGGTGGATGGATGGATGATGGATGGATGGATGGATGGATGGATGGATGAATGGATGGGTGGATGGATGGATGGATGGAAGGAATGGATGGATGGGTGGATGGATGGGTGGATGGATGGATGGATGGAAGGAATGGATGGATGGGTGGATGGATGGGTGGATGGATGGATGGATGGATGGGCGGGTGGGTAAGTGGGCGGGTTGATGGACGGATGGATGGATGGATGGGTGGATGGGTGGATGGGTGGATGAATTGGCAGCAGGGTGACAAAAAGCCCCAAAACTTCTTGAACCCTAATTTATCTTAAAATTTACTCTCAAACAGGGTCAAAGAGAAAAAAGCTCTTTATACTCGTCATAACAAATAAAGTCTGAATGGCTAAAAGTATGTGGACACCCTCACTGAACGTTTAGGAAACTTTGGATCCTGGTCTGAACAGCGTTCGTCCACACGGGTCGTTCTTGCTGTCGGTTTTTAAAGGCTTAGCTCAACCAAAGTAAAGAGAAACATGTTGTCCCACTTCCTGTCCTCGCCCGACAGTTTTAGTTCGATTTGTTCAGGTTTCGAGATTTCTGGCTTTGATTTTTTCTGCCTCCGTCCCAACACAATGGAAGTGAGTGCAGCGGAAAGTCCCAAACCACACAGTCACTGTTTGAAAAGGACTATTTACTCAGTCCAAAGCAGTTCCAGTGAAATCTGTCTGCACTTTGGTCTGTGGGGACACCGTGATGTAAAGACATGATGCAGAGGATTTTTTTTACAGTTCTCGTTTTAAAAGTCAGAGCTGTGTGGTAAAACCACAAACTGCAGGCGGTGGTCCACAATGAACACGGGTCAGAGCCCCCAAAGAGGTGACAGGATAAATCTGAGGGCTCAGAAAGAACTAAAGGTGATTCCTTCCATGCAAAGGTACGTTAGTTTCCTGTCAACCTCGAGAACCCGAGACATCGTTGGGTAAACTGACCCTTTAAACACACGACACGGCCAGTTTTAAGGTATCTGACATTGGTGTGGGTGGTTTAAACTCGTCTGTTGAGATCAGATGTTCACTCGCGCTGACTCATCACCGTTTCCCGGTAAAAGTCCTCTGCTGCACAGGAAGTGATGCGTCGGGTGAAGCAGACGGAGAAGAAGTGAAGGAATCGTGAATCTTGCGTGCAGCAGTTTGTTTGCTGTGATCTTCAGAGTGAGTAAGACCTCTCCACAAAGGTCGTCCAGCTTTTCTCTGACTCACTTTTATGACTGAGTATTTTCTCATCAGGCATCTTTCCTGGCTTTAGTCTGGCTGCCGCGGTCGCTGTGAAGCTCTGATGGAGACAAACGTGATGATCTGCTGGTTCATGGGCCTTTCAAGGTCACAGAGTCTCACAGTGTGAACGCCTGCTGTTCTAACTCAACCGGAGACAACAACCCACGACGTTCCAGAAGTTTGACGACCACGAAACTTTAAGTTCAGGTGGCGCAGCAACACGAGGAACCGTTTCTGCTGTGTGGGTGCAGAAGGGGGGCTGACTATGAAAAACTGTAGTCGGTCCGCCGCAGCGCTAAAACAAATGTGATCAAGCAAAGACTAATAGATGGCTGGAGCCTAAGCGAGGGCACGGCGGCGCTGCCTGACGCTGCGTACGCCCAGGGGGGATCGGGGCCCGGCGAATCAGGTAAATGTGCCTCTTGAACTCTCATGAGCGCTCGCCTTTTGTTCTTCCTGTGGCGGCGGAACAATGGAGCTGTCTCGGTGATGGAATAAGCCTGCCTGGTCAATCCCCCAACCGGAACGCCGGGGCCGCAGAGGAAACCCGGAGCGCCGGCCAGATACCCGACAGGCCGACGGCGACCGGCTGAATTACTTCCTCCTCCGGCTACGACGCGTCCGGACTGAAGAGTCCAGGAACCGGAGCCGGAACGAGACCGTCGGCTCGGCCGTGACTCAGCCTGAAACTTCACCTTCGTCTTCATCCTCCTCTTTCGTCTTTCATTGCAGTTTGATGCGTCCTCGTTCTGGCTGCGCTGCAGTAACGTTCATTAACGCGAGCAAACCGGATCAAAACGTTTAAAAAAGGAATCTGGAAGTTGAGAATGTACTTTGAGTGTATTCACCCTGCGTACTTGCAGTAGCAGCACTGCGACCTGTACTTCACTCGCAGGATTTAAAGACGTCTTCCTGTCGACGTCACGCTTCGCTGACCCAGATTTCGCTGCTCTTTGTCCCCCACCTTCTCCTCCCCCGTGACCCCCTCTTATAATTCACCCCCCTCTGTTATGAATGGTGCATTAACTCTAGCTGCTCTTTGAATGGGGCCCTTTAGCTCTCACTCACACACACTCACACACACACACACACACACATCTATACATGTATACTGGCTCGGCTCAGCCTGCACAGTATTTGGAGTCAGGCTGAGGGTAATTATGCTAAATTAAAGTGTGGAGCAGAGAGGGAGTGAAGGAACACTGATGCAGAATAGAGATAGAAAAAAGAGAAATAAAGATTGAGACGGCGGTCCAAAGACGCAGCGAGGACCACGCCTTTATGACAGCGTCCGAAGCTACGTTCACTTTTAACCACAAAGAGCGGCAGCTCATAAAAACCTCACCTTCTTGTGCAGTGACAGCATTTAACCCTGTTTCAAACATCTGTATCTAAAAAGACAGAAGAAGAACGGCGAGAGAGACACGAGGACAAAGACGGTTTGACTGGACGTTCAGGAGGTCAACATTTTTCAGTTCTCATGAACTAAAGCTGAAGCGCTAACACGGACCCGCGTGAGGACGTGGCATCGCGGTGGCTCACAGCAGGTCGTGCGAAGCTCAGACGGCTGCGAGACATCGGCGGCGTGCAAGCTGAAGGAATCCAGCCTCGTCCCATCAGGCCTCGGTGGCATTGTGCAGACCGACAATGAGGTAAAGAGGCTATTTCTGCCGCCGTCTGGGGACCGGGCCCGTCGGTCAGGCTGTCAGGGTGCAGAGTGAGAGGAATGGACCTGGAATGCTGACTCACTCAGGTCCCGGGCCCCCGGGAGCCCCGAGAGGCCCCGTTATTCCCTCCCACTGCTGGGCCGAAAGCAGATAATGATCCGTGGCTCTGACCCCTCCGCTGCGAACTCCCAGGTCACCCTGCGAGTGTGTGTGTGTGTGTGTGTGACACGAGAAGAATTTTAATGCAGTCCAGAGATCAGCTGGCTCACCTCTCCCCCGTCTCTCCGTCTTTTTGTTCTCCTCGTCTCTCCGATCCGGCAGCTCGGAGACGACACACACCGGGTTGCAATTAACAGGATCTGAAAAGTGTTCAGAGGGCGAGCGAGGGAGGAGATGATGGGGGAAGTGGAGAGAGAGAGAGAGAGAGTGAGGCAATGGCCTTGTGGAGCTTTTCCAAAATAAAAACCTGAGAAAAATGTTAACAAGAAACATAAACTCCATAAAGTCGGTTACAGGCTTCATTTGTACGCTGGTAAAATAAAGGCACAACATTTTCTGTGGTTTTCTGTTATCGCAGCAGCTAATTAGTTCTGATGTTTCGGGCAAACGTTCCAGATCCGAGAAGAATCCACAAAAGGAAAACAGGGCTTTAAATAAAAATAAAAAGGGCCATTAAAAGGACGCAGGATGAAACGCACAAACCTCATAAAAACAGACGAGTGTGAGACGCAGACGCCTGAAATTGGAAGCAGAGATGCACCTTTACCGCGGAGCCTCGTTTTGGCCCTCGAGCGGACAAAACGATGTCGTGCTGCGGCCAAATAAAACGCGCAGACGTGTGTTGGATTGTAGAAACGGTTAAATGTGATAGGAGATAAGATTAGCGCATAGACTCCAAAAACTGATTTCTTCCTCGTGAATCTGCAAACTGAAATCAACGGCGATCCTACGTTTGAAACGGCGCCGCTCTTCGTACGGCTGGTCGGCCTCTGCGGTGGAGGCGACACAGTTAGACTTTCAAAATAAAGTGCGCTGAGAACAACAACAACTGTTTATGTACGAACAAAAGTTAAGAGGAAGTCTGCTTTTGGTGTCACGTGGGACATGAACCCTGGTCTCCAGGTGAAAATGAGTCTTTGACTCATCCAAACCTCCACATCTCTCAGACATCAACACAAGAGGTCCAATCAGTAGCACTTATACTGATGATGTCACTGTGATGTCATCAGGGTCATCCCGTACGTTTAGAACACTGCAGGTGTGGACTTTGAAGGAGCGTTCACCTGCCGGGACAGGTGTCATGAAAAGATCCTATGAAGTTGCATCATGGGAAATGTAGGATCTGGTGTCCCAGGAGACTCAAAGTCTTGATACCTCCTCTGGTTCTCTGTCTCTGTGGTAGCTCAGACAGACGAGGAGCCGCCATGCGTCCGGATTGAGCGTGCGTTCGCCGAGTTCGGCTGAGCGTTCGCGGCTCCGGAGGAGCCTCGTCGAGCGGTAGAAAGCTCTTCCCGGCGCTGTCAGCCCCGGTTTGAGTCTGGGCTGCAGCTTCCCTCCACACAGTCCATCATCCCGTCTAGTTCAAAGACTGTGGAGCTGCAGGTCTTTGTCAAAAGCCCGGTTGGATATCTTTTATGTTCGAGATGTAGGATTTCTTAGGACGACTTTGATTATTTATTTATTCCACTTCTCTTGTGTGATCGAGCCAATATTTTACACGAAAGTGCTCAGCTTGCTGTGGAATTCGTCCGGCTTTATTGTAGCCCTTTTGCCTTTGAAATCTCTCTTTTTTGAAAGCCAAGCTTTTTTTTTTTGAAGTCTCCTCTCCCTCCCTCCCTCGTCTAACTCTGTCTTCTTCTTTGCTTTTCTGTTCTCGCAGCCCCCCACCACATCTTCCCCACCTTCCACACGCCGATCCCGATTGACATGCGCCATCACGAGGGGCGGTACCACTACGAGCCCCACGCGCTGCACGCCATGCACGGGTAAGTGGCCTTTTCTCTTCGGGTAGATGTTTTCTGAGGGGATTTCTCGGACGTCGGACGAACGGTCCCCGAGCTCAGGTCGAGTCGAAGTCGTCAGATCTTTTTGATGCAAATCGTTATTTCCCGCTCAGTTTCCAGCGCGCGGCGCGGAGGCTGTTTTTCTTCTTTAACTCTGCAGGGTTTGCTTGTGAGTGTATGTTAGCAGGCGCTGATGAGAGCTGAGCGTTCGCCAAGTTCAATATCAAAAGCAGATGACAACATGCTGACGTCCAAAGTGAATAATCAGTGCTAGCTCGAAATTTCCCCTCTGTTTCCCAGACACTTTGATTATGTGGGCAAGTTGTGCTGCTTCGGCTGCAGCAGCCTGAAGTCTGAAGTCACTGAGCTCCAAACCGGGAAAAGCTGCTCTCCTTCCACAGCCGAGGCGCCACCGAGCAAGGCATCTGCCCTGCTGGCAGAATGTGTGTGGATGTGGGACAGAGCTCAGTATTCTGGTCTGTCCCTGAAGTAACGCTTGACTTCATGCAGCAGGATAAACGATAAAACTGGCTGGCTTGTTGCAGGTTGAGGTGCTTTAACGTGAAACTCGTTGAATTCTCGTGCAGCTTCTCTGTCGAGTGCACCGGCGCCGGTCCAGATGAAAAATCCTGATTCAGCTGGATTCAGTTCCAACAGTTTGGTGTCGTCGGGCAGAATATCTGCATAACAAGAGCAAAATGAAAACATGTAGGTCTAAACCACCTGAACTGAGGGGCCCTTTGCCCTCCTGGGGGTCTGGAGCTCTGCAGAAGTTCACTCTGATTCATATTAAAGCGTCTAAAGCCTGAAAGGCTGCAAACCCCTGTTTTAATCAAAGCATCTTATTTTATGAACTGATCACATGACTGAGTAAAATCTTGTGTAGTTGTACCTGTAATTGAGTTGGAGCAGAAAATGCAAATACTCAGACACAAGCAGCTAAAACTGAAATGTATTTATACCCTCCTGGAAGAACGTAAAGATAAATAAATCTCCCAGTTGGCTCGTATCAATCTGCAGCTCGCTCCGTTAGCGCCGATCGGATCCATCACTGATGACACAACACATCCAGCCTCCGTCCAGCACCTCTTTATATTCATTAATGGTTTGTTGTGGAGCTAATCTGTGTGGTGCAGGCCGCGTTGCCCCCGAGCTAACGCGATAATTAAACTCCCGGAGTATAGAGGTCACGGCACGGGCTGCGTGCGCTGCAGCAGCGCTGGTGGTGAGCCCCACTTCCAGGCGGCTGCGGGGTTCAATAAGAGATGCAGTCCCATTTATTTTCCTGAGGGAAATTCAGCCTGGAAGGAAAAACCGAGTGTGTTTCACATCACGCCGCACAAAGTTCAACTCTCCACATTTGTTATTTGTATCAGGAGGCATTAGTCCTGAGAAAAATCACCTTGCTTCTGTTTAAATGTCAAACCTGCAACAGATTGCTAAACGTGTTTTTGGCTGTGCTTTATCTCAGACGATAATAAATGTATCCTAGTTAAAAGCGTGTCAGAAACATCAGCTGATGAAGGTCATGTGATATGACGGAGGCGAGCTGACTGGACGTTAGAATGAGATGATTCGGCACAGATGTGCTTTTATTCTGGGTGAAGTTGCCTCTTTGTTGAAGGCTCATTCAGGTGGATTACGGTGCGTTCAGGCTCCAGTGGGACTGAGATGACTGAATGTTGTTTCTAATTTGAATGACTGACGACGTTATGACTCAATGCTGCGGCTCGGCCGGATGCTAACACGTCGTGCAGCGTTCGCAGCCGTCGGCAGCTCGTCGGAGCGGCGCTCAGTCTGTGGCACACTTCGAAGCAGGACAACGAGGCTCCTGCAGGAGTTTCAACTTACTTTATCACAAAGGAAAAACTGGCGGCGGGACAAAAAAAGTCAATAGAATTCTCCAAATAGTACTCTTACATTTAAATTCACAGATTTGATGGTGATGCATACTTCGCGCCTGGCGGGAGCAGGGCTATTCATCACGCCGGCCGGGAAAGTGGAGGGCGGGGGAGGGGAGGGGGGGTGGCTGTCCGCGGACTCGGCCACCTTGATTAATGTGATTTGATCTTGACAGTGGACCCCTAATTCATCAAGACCTTGATCTAGCTGTCGCTCCCCCCTGCCTGTGCCAAATTCACCTAATTACAGGAACATTGCGCAGCAAATTAAGCGCGGTGTCATTTGTCGCCTGGTGCGGCACTTTATTATCCAGTCGTGGCGGCGTGTCAGAGGTCCCCTCCTTGATTGTCTAACATGACATCTCTGCGCCGTCCTCTTCATCATTGTTTGCATATAGCGTAATGAGAGGGCTGGTTATTTTGTCAAGCCTGTCATAAAAAGCAGCCGCGGGGAAGCCTCTTTTTTCTTCCTTCTTCCACAGACCGAGGACGGTTTTTCTTCCCTCGCCGGCAAATGACAGTGAGGCGAGGAAGCTGCAGGAGGAAGAACACAAGGGGGAACACTTCCTCCTCTGTGACGCGTCTCCGTGGTCGCAACGAGGAAAGAGGCTGACGCGAGGCTCAGCGCCTGACGGCTGCAGACGGACGCAAACTTAAAGAGTTCTGCAGGACGAAAGCAGCTTCAGGTCGACTGACGGACGAGACCTCTGGAGTTTAGAGTTCAGTAGCTCGGCTAGCCGGGGTCGGGAGGGAGGGGCATCGTGTCAAACATGAGTTCTGTTTCCATTCAAAGGTTTCAGTGTTGACTTGGTGCTGATGCTCAAACGTCGTTCAGACCGATGGCCACCCCCAGAAACAAGCGCACCTTCGCACAGTCCAGCTGTGGACGCTGACAAGGTGTTTCTACCAGAGAGTTCAGGACTCAGGGAGCTGACGGCAGCATTAAAGCTGATGTGCTCACGTGTTAAAAGATATTCGCTTGAATCTGAAAGGCTGCAAAATGCAGGTCGATGCAGGAAGTCTGCACATCTGGAATTTTCCTGAAGCCTCATTGGACAAACTCAAATATTTGGGGCCACATCAGCTCACAGAGGCCGCACGCCGCCGTCCATCAGCTGCCGCGTTCTGAGTTTAAGCTCGCAGTATCTGACGAGAGACGAAGGTGATCCAGAATCAGCCCGCGATGCTTTATTTCCTCCCCAGCAGGAACGCCATCATCGCGGCGTTTGACACAACGCGTCTCGTCCAGCTTTGAGGGCGAACGAGCCGAGACGTGAGATGAGTTTTTCAGAAGGCCGTGATGCGCGGCAGCGCGATCTGTTTGTTTGTATCTAGGTCATTTGTCCCTCTGCAGGGGGAGGAAGGCGTTCGGGGGTTTCCTGCCCGTTTCGTTTGAGGCGTCCGCTTCACGCGCAGACTCATAAACCTACAGTGGGAGTTTATTCAGCCGCACGCTGGACGGCGTGATTTATCTAAATCAGAGAGCTCCCCGAGCTCGACACCGGAGACGAGACTCACTGTCACACTGTAATTCATCTCTGGTGTCGCAGCGCGCACACACACACACACACAAACACACACACACACACACACACACACACACACACAGTACAAATGAGAGGAGAGACTCAAACACCTGTACAGCAGGTAACACACTTCAGAGGAACGTCCAATCACCTCACAGCTAACTCTGACTGAGCCATTCATCATCTGAACCTCATAAAACAGAAATCTCAGCTTCCAGAACATCATGATTAGCAGCTTTTAGACCGAGTCTGTCTTTAAACTGAGGCTCAGGTGAACCCAGAGAATGACGGTGAAGCCTGTGAGGCTAATGTTCAGACCTTTCTCCCCCGCTGGTCACCTGACTTCACGTCAAACAGGTACCTACAGCGTCACAGTTGTAATTGGACCTGCATCCACCTGAAAGCACAGTGAACGCACCGTTAACGAACCCTCCGCCCGCCGTCGACCCGTTACGCTCCGCAGGCCGAGCATCGCGTTCCCGGCGCCGCGCCGACGCTCGCCGGCAGCCTGAACCTCTCTGAATATGAGAATATTACACGACTTATCCTCCACCGTCGGGTCGAGAGCGTCTCTCCTTTACGGAGCAGCCGTTTGCTAAACAAAGCTTCTCAGGCCGCTGGAGACAGAAATATTGATGCGCTCCGTACGATTGTTGGAGGAGCTCGTTATCGCGGTAAACAAACGCTCTCGGACTGGATTTAAAGACGCACTGAGCTCACCTACAGGCGCTGACGTGATGAGAGCGTGAATAATTCAGCCAGACTGCGGGGATGATTATGTTTTTGGGTGGAAAATCAGATGTTTATCTCGTGCGTGGAGAACAATGTTGCCTCACTCGTGATGCAATCCAACAACGTGGCTGCGAGGCAGCGAAGCCCTCGCTGGATGCTGGGTGATGGGTGATGGAGACGGTGTATTTTTAATGAGGTGACCAGGTCAAAGACGGGAATGATTTGGCCGACACGCAGATTTATGAGCTGAATTAACAGCAGCAACATGTGGAGAAATCCTCCTGTTCACCACTTTCATCACGTTTAGAAAAACTTTTCCTGATGATCAGCACGTTTTTAATTAATCCATCAGTGAAAAGCTGAGTGTTCGTCTTCTAGCTTGTCTGCAGCTTTAGTTTCCAGCATTTCCAGAATGAACGCTGGTTTTTACTTGATAAAGTTTGCTGGACGATGAAATCAGCAGCTTCCACAGGTGGATGTTCTCCACCTGCTCCTCCAGGAAGTGCTCAAAAGAATCGCTGCACACGAGATTTGAGTATTTAGACACGAACGCATTCAGAGCAGCCTGACATGATGGCGATGTTTGAAACCGCCGTCAGACAGACGAGCGTCATCGCTGCAGATTCTTTGAGGAAGATGTCGGCGTCAGCTTTTTGTTCGTCTATCGGGCTCATATTCCAGAAATCGTCCCTGGAGAGCGTCTCCGTCTCCAGATGAGCTAACACCCCGTGGGTAGAAGCGTCCCCGGCAGAGGTGGTCGCCCGCCGTGAACGCCTCCTCCCGGCCCGTCTACTCGCCCCCGTGACCTCGCTCTCACCCCGTCCTTCAGTCGTCAGATCAAACGGCGGATTGAGGAACCGCGTCAGACGTGATCTCACTCTCAGTCTGTGGACACACGGGGGGGGTGGGGGGGGCTCAGAGGATCAGGTTTGCAGATGGATTACTCGAGACCGGTTTGCCGAGTGTGGAGGTGTTCAAAGCCGGTTTCCAGCACCTGAAAGCAGATCCTCAGTCTTCAAGGTGTGCAGGAAGTCCAGCGTCAGGATGTTTACTATAAACAGGTTATCTGTCTGATGAACACACACACACACACACACACAGACACACACACACACACACACACACACACACACACACACACACACTCACACACACACACACACACACCGTCCTGCTGCAGCACACAGTGTGGATCCATCCGCCGCTGAAAGTAGTCCCCCATGATGAAAACAGCAGCGAGCAGCAAATGAAACTTGAGATTTGTGAGGTGTTTTTAAAGATTTACATCTTCAGCAGGAACCAATGAGCCGAGAGCACAGACAGGAAGTAGGACAGTAATGAGGGACGGACTAGTTGGTTGGGATCTGGATCATATTTCTTTTCTAGTCTAGAACAAATAACTTTTTAATCACTTGCTCACATTTATGTGCACGTATGTGAAACATGGCCGGAATCACTCACAGGTGTGTTTCTTTCCTCTCCTCCAGCCCCCCAGGTCTGGCCGGCAGCCCCGTCATCTCCGACATCTCCCTGATCCGCCTTTCTCCCGCCGCCGTGGCGACCGGCGACTCTCCGTTCAGCCCGCCTCACCCGTACGTCAGCCCCCACATGGAGCACTACCTGCGCTCCG
The DNA here is from genome assembly GCF_017976325.1 of Chelmon rostratus. Classification (NCBI taxonomy): domain Eukaryota; kingdom Metazoa; phylum Chordata; class Actinopteri; order Chaetodontiformes; family Chaetodontidae; genus Chelmon; species Chelmon rostratus. The sequence continues at coordinate 912,873 of NC_055681.1, read as the reverse complement.
TGCACGGCAGCCCCACCCTGTCCATGATCTCAGCGGCCCGAGGACTGAGCCCTGCCGACCGTGAGTCCTCAGAGACCGTCACATGACACATGACACATCCGCTTCGCTCTGATCGGGTTGAAGAGGGCTCGAAGCTGCATGAATGTGGTTGTGTGTGTGTGTGAACATTTGCTGCACTCTCATTGGCTGCTTTAAATAATGAAACACATGATGTGATGGAACTTCAAACGGTGGGAAATCGTTTTAGAATAAAGTAAATACATTATTATATTATTCTTAAATCATTGCTGCTGGAGGGGGGGCTGATGCTCTGCAGTGTGAGAGCTGAATGAAGCGACTGCTGGTTGCACGCTGACCTGCGCTGTGGAAACCTTGACCTGCGTTTCCAGGCGCTCTGATAGCGAGAGGGGGCCCTTAAAAACATCTGTGGAGGTTGGTGGAAGAAAAAAAAACAGTGCTGGCAAACAGCCAACCCCCCCCCCCGAAAAGAGCAGGACGCGATGACAACTCTTTCCTCAGAGCTGAATTACAGTAACAGATTGGAGCGCGGCGGCGGCGCTGCATATAAATCTTCTTTTACAGTCTGTCAGCGCTAATGTGGCGACGCTTTTAAAGCGGAATAAGCGGCCGCGGCGGCCGAGATCTGGCCGTGATGAAGCCGCGCGAAAGGAAAACGTACAGGAATGCAAATATCTCAGCGAAAGTCGACGTTTGGTTTGGAGAGGAGGCTTCTGTGTGTTCCAGGTGACCTTTCTTTTTTCCCCATAAACCTTCCACATCTGACATGTAGGTTAGGATAACGTCCAGTCATCACCTGGAGCTTTGGTTTTTGAATTAGCATGTGCTCGTTAAACGTCGCGTTTCACTTTTTAACTACACGAACACATGTCCTCCACATCTCTGGTGTTCATCTCCCTCTTCCCTGGTCAGTCAGGAGCTTTTAAGGCGGAAACGCGACCCTGCGAGGCGGGAACGAGGGCAGCTCCTCCAGCTACGTCAGCCCCGTCTGCTGCCCTTTAGCTGGAGAGTCCTAACGTGGTCTGAAAGATCACTTAACCACAGGGTGAGGGGCGTTTGGTCTGCGGACCGGCGTCCTCAGGAGAGGGAGGGGGAGCGATTCATATCGAACTCTGATTGGCTCTGACACTTTGAACGCTGTTTAGTGGCTGCAGATGTTAACGGCTTAGAAGCTAACGAGTTTGAAGTCAAATGTTTCCTGAGATGATTTTATAAAATACTAAAATATTCCAAATCTTCTGAGTCCTTTTCCCCCTCCAGCAGAGTTTTTAGAGCAGAGACCTGAGGCCTGGAGGAGGGGGTGGGGCGGGAGCACCTCCACGGGCCGCTGCACATCGCGGACCCCGCCCTGCCGGCCCCTCGCTCCATTCAGAGATCTCCTCAGCGTGAGCTGGGACAGAGCAGGAATTCACCCCTCGCCTCCCGTTAAGTTATTCACTGCTTCACCCGCTGACCCCCCCCCCCTCTGTCCTCCTCAGTGGCCCATGAGCATTTAAAGGAGCGCGGCCTGTTCGGGCTCCCTCCCCCTCCTCCGGGAGCCAGCCCAGCCGAGTATTACCACCTGATGGCCAGCCACCGGAGCCCCTACAGCGAGCTGCTCATGCAGGGGGCCGGGTCCGCCGCGGGGGCTCACCTGTCTGACTACATCACCCCCATCGATGGTGAGTAACTCTGGGAACCAATTGGGGGGGGTAGACCACCTGCTCAGCACCAAACCGCAGACAGTTAGCATTTAGCAGCTAAAGAGCCAGATGTTTCCCTCAGGAGCTGGTGGAGACCAAAAACAGAGCTGAAAGAGACACAAACACGACTCCACACGAACCATCGTGGTTCAGCGTTTGCTAACGAGTTTATCACAGTAGCTTTAAATGGTTGAGACGTGTCAGAGGTGTGTGGCGATTCTGCCCCCTAGTGGCTAAAAAATACATGACTGCAGCTTGACGGTTTGAGTGTGTTTTGATGACACATTCAAAGTTGAGCTTCAATCAATGAATCTGCCGAGTTCTCCACGAAGCTATTTGTTGTTTTGTTTATAAATGATGCTTTTTAAATGTCTTTTCTTGCTGAAAGCTGTTTAAAACACACAAAAAAATCCATTTACAATCACAGATGACATGAAATCGTGACGTTTGAGCAGCTGGAAACAGCTGATGCCGAGTGGTTCGGGGCATTTTTGCAACAGTTTTTTTAAAAACAGTTGATTGAGATGTTTTTTCCATCCAGGAATCGTTTCAGTGATGTTAAACGTTCTGCATGAAGTCAGATGAGCTTCAGACTGAGATGTTTTTCCCGGGATGATCCCTGTAAAAACATTTATCTCAAACAATTCTTTTAGGATCAATTTGCTGATTATTTCTTGATTGATCGATGAATCATTGCGTCTATAAAAACGATCTGACACACAGAAATGAAATGTTTGCTTGAAAAAAGACATTGATGACGTTGCCAATTCATTGTTTGTTGACAGAATAATCAATTAGTCCACTAACCAGCTTCACTGTACGGACAAAAAAAGGGAAATATTCGCTTTGCATCGTTCTCGGTGACATTTTTCAGGCCACAAAAACCACAAAACTGCTCTTTGAATTCAGTATTTCATCAAAACGCGTCGATGAAGTCGCTGATAAAACTGAAAATAACCGTCTGAAAGCGAGTCACAGCTCCACAACACGTGCTCATTATGATTGAGAGGGAGGTGGGCGTCAGGACGGGTGTACTTCCCATGAAGCCACCGTGTCCTGCAGTCAGGGGGCCCCCCTCCCTGCAGCCCACCCCGCTCCGGCCAATGAGCCGACACTGATTAAGGAGAATGAAATTCCTGTCGGGGCGTCGAGCCCAGGTGGATGATGAAACAAAGATCACAGGAGAGGAGCATCAATAAAACAGGCTTGTATACATTTTTCATGTCAAACAGCTTCAAACGGCCGGGGGCCTTCAGGTGGCGGCGCAGCGTTCCTCCCCGCTGACCCTGAGCCAGCACTTTTCCATAAACACGGAGGACTTATTGTCGGCGGTGACGCGACCGGTGCCCGGGCTCGTTACGGCGTCGCAGCGGGTGTATTTCACGGGATAAATGCCCGCTTTGATCCGGCGCCCCGCTCTGCGCCTTAAAAGGGAAGCCATGTCTGAGAGTGAGAGCGATGGCGGAGGGGAACTCCTCATGATGAACTCCAGAGATCGTCACGCCAGGCGAGCGAGGCGGCGTGATGCCAGCCGCACCTCCCGCTCCAGCGTGGAGGGAGGGAGGGAGTCGGCCATGTTTCTCCAGAGAGTCACGTTGTTCTGGAGTCTCGTGGGCGCCATAGCTTCTCCTCCACACTCTGAGGGGGAGGCGAGGGGAGTTCCCTCACCGCCGCACGCTCCGATGAAGTGGCACTTACTGTTGGTCTGGTCCTCAGAACTGGATTTTGAATGAACTTGAATTTAAAGGCTGATTGGCTGTTTGTAATCTATCATGGTGGCGTCTGTTGTCGTGGTGATGGCGAGGTGAACAGTAGAAATGCTGCATTAACGTTTCAGAGTAATTTACCTGGACGGCTGAAACTTTCAGCTCCTTCAGAACGCAAAAAGTTTAAATAAAAAAAAATCGTCACTGCAGGCTCAGCCCGCCGTGTTGTGGTGTCGGAGGCCGCTGGCAGGCCGCCAACAGCGTGAAGCCGTCCAGCCGGGCTCGCTAAAGCTGTCAGAACGTCGTCTCCAGCCGCCCTGAACGCTGTGCAGACGCCGAGGCCAAAACAAACTCGCTCAGAGAGACTGCTGGATGTGGCGGCGAGCAGGAACATCACCTCCCTCGCCGGCCGCGGCGTGTGTTAGGTTGTTCTCCGCTCAGGAAGAGAAGAAGACGCCAGCCTGTTGCTTTAATGCCGTGCTCAAGAGCAGAGGCAGAGCACTTCCTGTCGCCGTCTTTCCCAGCAACCCTCTGGATTCAAACAGTCCAGTCACACACACACACTCACACACACACACACTCAGTGGCGGATATAAATCACGATGGAGGGAGGAGGGGGAGCAGAGGGCTGGCGAGCGAGTCGAGCCGGGCTTTTCCATTGGTCCATTTATCAGGGGAAGTGGCACATTAATAAACACATCTCCCCAGAGGTGAGAGGAAGTAACAGAGATGAATACGGCTGCCGCTCCTGAACGAGCCGCCGCCGTCACCGCGAACCGAAAAACACACCTGATCCTCGGCCCCCGCCCCCCTCCCCCGGCCGCGCCGCCGCCGTCAACCCGAGCTGCGTCTCAACTTTAGCTGGTTAAATGTCCAAATTAGCGTCCCGTGACACCAGCCCCCCCCGAACGGTAATGTGTTTGGTAATAAACCTCCCGAGCTGAGACGTCCCTCGAGGAACGCCAGTTGATGTTTTTCTCTTCTGTGGGTCTGCTCGCTCATCATTCAGAGTCCACGTGTCCCAGGATGGAGACGCCTCCCCTCCTCCCCCAGGCTCTCAGCGCCGTTATTTGTCCTGCAGGACGTTCTTAGAAACAACCTTTTAGCCGCGTCATTAAGACAAACAAGCACAATTGATCGGTCGGGGAGATTCGCTCCTCGCTGGAGGAGGCTGAACGTCGGGCCCGCCGCTTTTCTGAGACAGGAAGTGAGACTCTGATCCACGCCAGATGCCCGGCGACCTGGAGGAGCGTCTACAGACAGGCATTTTGGTGGAGGTGAAGGTCCACGTTTCCTCATAAAACCCTCCTTAATATTCTAAAACCTGCATTTCCATCCATGCCGTCGAGCCGTCTCTGTCTTCTTCTTCGTCTCTTTTGCTGGTGCACTACTTCATTTCTTTGCACGTGACTGCCACCAACTGTGGAACAGCGCCACACTCATGTTCATTTGATATTCATGGCAGATCTTTGAGGGGAAAAGCCCCTTTTTAGGGTGATCTGACGTGCAGACCGAAGTAGCAACATTAGCTTTGAAACACCAACCACACACACCTTCTGGAGGCTGCAGCAGTGCATCTAGCTAACGAAGCTAAAATTAGCTTAGATCATTAAAAGTAAAATGAAAAAACGTGTTACAGGCTCCCAAAAATCACCAAAAGTGGCTGTTTAGTTGAGACGCTGAGAGCTGAATCAATTAGTTGACTGATTGATTGTCAATAAAATGTTAATTTCAGTCAGTTATGAAGCAAAGACACCAAACACATCTGGCTCCAGCTTCTTACATGTGACCATTCGCTGTTTTATTTCACAGCGACAAACAGGAAGTTCAGAGTTTTCTCTCTGCGGAGTTTCAGTTTGTGTCTTTGTCTGAATTTACATTTCAGAGCGATCGATCAGATCGCTCTGCATACATTTCCTCGCAGTTGAAATCAATTCTCTGTAAATTGCCCTCATTTAGCATCGTGAAGCGCAACCCGGACCGCGTGATGTTTATCTGAAGTAATTACGGGGAATTATTGTGGGAAGATTGATTAGTTATGTCTGAATCTTAATGGGGTCGCCACATGTGGGCAGATGTCAGAGCGCCACCGGCTTCCATACAGACACCAGAAACTGAAGACTCTGACAGTTTATCAAGTCTTTGTCTGTTATTGAGTCCTTAAAGGTTTTATTTCCTTCAATCATTCTGGACTTTTTAATCCCTGAGCTTCGCCTCTCAGGCTTCACACAGGCTGCTCACGCTAAAATCAGGTTTCAGTCTATATTCTACATCAGATATCGATACGATAATTATGACAATTGTGAGGCGAGTCGGTCTTGCGGCCTTCCAAGCGACACGAATCACCAGAAAATGATTCAAACAAGCTGAAGCTGTGTTTCCTGTGAGGATCAGACGTCAAAGCGAACATCCTCGGCCAGGCGCAGCTTCCATCGCCGAACAAACTGCCGACTGTATTGGCCGTGAGTCAATCTCATTGATGGGGTTGTTCTGCGTCCGCGGGGTTCGGGTGTCGTGGGGAGGCTACGGCGGCATCAATCACGCCGAGCGAGCCGACGGCCCTCCGCCGCCTCCGTCCCGACACAGCGAGCGACACGGGAGGCGAGGAGTGACTCGCTACATCTCAGGAATCATTCGTTTAGATTGAGAGTATTTAGAGTCTCACAGGGAGCAAAGACGTCAGGGTGGAGGACGCGCAGCATTTATCACCTCCGTTACATTCAGACCGGGCAGACCGCGCGGCAGCTTCAGCGAATCACACAGCTGCTTTGAACGAGCAGCGCTCAACCTTTAAGAAGCAGGTAAATCACCAGGTGTCACTCTGATTGGCTGCGGCTCAAAGCTCATCGCTCCAAACTGTCCACAGATATGAAGCTTCCTGTTTAACTCACCTGTCGGCTCACCTGTGTGTCCGCAGTGTCGCGGTTCTCCAGCCCCAGGCTGACGCCCCGGCTGAGCAGGAAGCGAGCTCTGTCCATCTCGCCGCTGTCGGACGCCAGCATCGACCTCCAGACGATGATCCGCACCTCGCCCAACTCGCTGGTCGCCTACATCAACAACTCGCGCTCCAGCTCGGCGGCCAGCAGCTCCTACGGACACCTGTCGGTCGGAGGCCTCAGGTGACTCACCTGAACAGCAGCACACACACTCTTTTTTTTTCCTGTCCAACATCCTCATCTGTTTCCTTTCCTAACTCCATCATTTGTTTTTTAACTTTGCACTTCCTTGCCTGCCACCTAGTTTCCTTTCCTAGCCTCCTTTCATTCCCATATCTCCTACTTTGCTTCCTGCCACCTCCTTTCTTTCTCAACTTTTTTTAGTTTCCCTTCTTCCTTCTTTCCTTTCCTACCTCCTTGTGTTGCTTCCTACCTCTTGCTTTCTTTCTCCGACACAATTCTTACTTATTTGCCATCTCTTCCCTTCCTTCCCTCTCTTCCTTCCTCATCTACTGCTTCATTCTTCCACGTCCTCCCTCATTAAATCAAACAGCAGTAACGTGTGCATGCAGGACCGATGTGGATCCGATGTGGATCTGATGTGGATCTGATGTGGATCTGATCTTCTTTGCTCCTTGCAGCCCGTCCTTCCCCTTCCCTCATCCCATCAACCCCATGGCCTACCAGCAGCTGCTCTCCCAGCAGCGAGGGCTCAGCGCCTTCGGCCACACTCCGCCTCTCGTGCAGCCTCCGCCCGCCTTCTCCGCCCGCCAGCCGGGCCTCGGCCTCTCCTCCCTGCCCGCCTCCGCCCACAACAGCGAGCTGTCGTCCAAGGTAAGCCGACATGTTTCTGGTCCTGAAGAACAGAAAAAAGAACGTGAAACTTTTCTCTGAATGTTTTTCTCTAAAATCTACGGAGCACGGATCAATCCAGCTCCTGTTAGCACACATCAGGACCAGGACCAGGTCCAGGACTTTAGATATGATGGTTTTGGCTGAAGTCACCTGATTCCTCATCATGGACAAAAACAGAAATTCTTTGTGTGTCTTGCATTTTTTTATATCAGATAAAATAAGCTTAATTATTAACCCAGGCGCAATGCATGCTGGGACAGAAATGCTAACATGCTAACAAAGGCTAACAGTGTCTCTGAGGCTGCAGCTGGATATTAAGTCGACGTCTGACATCAGCGTCTCCATCAGGTGGATACTTTGGCCAAACGATGAAATATTTTTATATATTTTCACACTGAATCTCCTTCCTCCTCTCAGAACCTCAGCGGCGACTCGGCGGTCAGCAGCACGGTTGACCCCATGATCAGCAAAAGGTCAAAGGTCAAGACCGAAGCAGAGGGGCCGAGGCCGCTGTCTCCTGGTTCACCGGTACGAAAAACAAACAACGACTGAACTCACGATTTTTCTGTCCAAAATACAGTTTTTAATGACTGACTCTGGCTGATGAAGACAACGAGACAGTGTGTGGACGTTTTGCACAGCGTGTGAGGACATGTTTCTGAAGTCAGGGGGACTTTTGGGAAGTTAGGACATTTCTGCAAAAGAGAAGACATGTCTGTTGGATATTTGGGACATAGTTGGAAAGTGAGGACATTTGAAAGCTTCAAAGTCAGATTTCTGTCTAAGGAGAGGACAGTTTTGATTTGTGAGGACATTTTGGTTAAAAACAGTCAGAAACAACACGACAGAGACGTGGAGACCGGAATAAAAATGTGTTTTTAGACAGGGCGGAGTTTCGGGGTTCCACCTGCAGAGACGTGGTCTGGTGCAGCAGGGTCCACCTGAGGGGCATCGCAGGGTCCTAATATCAGGACTTTAAAAACCTTCCAGGTCGGAGGCAGGTACATCTAAGCTCCATCCAGACGTTCTGGAGAGCGTTTTTGGGAAGCAGATGGAACCTTTAGGACGATTGACCCCCGTTTGTCGTGCTGGTCCAGTGCAGGGCTCGTGGTGACCCCCTTCTAAAAGGCGTCTGGGAGAAGGAAAAAGTGGCGAGGATAAGAGCTGGGCTGCGCCGTTGGGCCTCTCCCCCCGGCCTGTAAACTGTGCCGAGCGCTTCATTTTCATGAAATATTGGTGGGGCTTTATTGTCATCTGAGGAGCCTTTTTCTCGTCCTTTTGACAAATTTGCGGCTCCTCTCCGATCGCGAGGCAGCTTTGGGCTTGATGCATGGGGACGGCGGTGCGCGCCGTCGTCTTGGGGCCACCAGAATTGATGAAGATAGCGTGCGTGGGGCAGACAAACATGCTGCAGTCAGCACGTTGTGTGTGTGTGTGTGTGTGTGTGTGTGTGTGTGTGCAGGAAGCCGGGTGGGACAAGCTGTGTCAGGGTCTGTCTCGTGGTCTCATGCATGTGTTCTCCTGTTTGAGGACAATCTGAGTTCAGACACTGAGCATGAGGAGGACGTTTGAGCGCTGACGTGCACAGGAAGGACACGTTTGGAATGTCAGGGGGACATTTAGAGACTTGTTGGGGACATTTAGAGACTTGATGGGGACATTTTTGAAAGTGGGACATGTTTTTGGACAGTGGAGCCTGTTTCGGGGACGTTTTAGGTGTTTGTGGACACTTTTAAAAAGCGAGAGGATGTTCTGAGATGTGACCCTGCCGACGCTCGCTGACACACAAAGATCACGTTGCGGCTTGTGTGTGTGTGCTTCGTGAAGGTTCACGCTGCCTGATTAAAGGGACGTGGCGGCGGCGGCGGCGGCGGCTGTAAACACAGCTCACGTGTGTGTTTGTGGTGGAGGCTTCCTGCCTCTTTAACTCGAGTGAAGCTCGATGGACTCGTGTGTCTTCTGTAATTTAAGTCTCCTGCGTTCACATCAGGTAAAAGACACGAACACGCAGCTGAGAACGACTCCTAACAGCTGGGTTTCAGCCACTAAACGCTCCCACATGCTGCACACACACCCTCGGCGTTGTTGCGGTCCAGGGAAGCACATATTAGAACCTAGAACCGTTTGATCTGGTTCTCCACAGAACCGGCACGGCAGCCTGCTGGACCTGAAGGACGACGCGGACCGAGACGAATGCAAGCAGGAGCCGGAGGCCGTTTACGAGACCAACTGCCACTGGGAGGCCTGCAGCAAGGAGTACGACACACAAGACCAGCTGGTCCACGTGAGTGTGTGTGTGTGTGTGTGTGTGTGTGTGTGTGTGTGTGTGTGTGTGTGTGTGAAACAACTCAGAAACACCTGAGGAATCTGTCGCCAGGTACACAAGATTTAATCCTCCGAAAATAAAGAAACCTCAAAGTCCGGGCTCTCGCTCTACCTTCACTTCCTGTAACTGATCCAAAGGTCCAGGCTGAGCTGGACTTGAGGATCCTGAATCCTCTGTCTGCTCGTTCGGACCTTCGTCAAACCGTCGTCACGGCGAGCAGAGTCCTGGTTAAAGAGTCTGAAACATTCCACAGCTGCAGTGAAGCAGAGAGAAGAGGGAGCGGGGTGAGGGATTAGAGAGGGGCTGGGGGGCCTGCCGGGGGGCTGCCGTCCATCATTCATTAAACTTTATTCTTCTGTCCGTCTCTCACGAAGCAGCTCGCCGTCGCCTCGCCGCCGTCGCCGTTCACTCTGACGATGCTTTGATTCCTGTAAACAAACGAGACTGTGGTCGAGGTCGTGACCAGCAGGGCTGCTCGCCGCCATTGTTTCCTCCAAACGAAGACCACATTTCCCATCGACTCGGTGACTTCCTGCCCTCGGCTTGGCGGAGCTCCGCTGGTTTTCAGATTTAAAGATAAACATGAAGGAATCTGTTTCTGTCGCCAGAAACCCTGAAAGATTCCACTCATGACCAAATCGTCTCCAACACAACCCGTGTTTGAAGACAGCTTCAGACCTGTAACTATGGACAGAGCTGGGCTAGCTGTTTCCACCTGTTTCCAGTCTCTAAGCTAAGCTAAGCTAAGCTAAGCTAAGCTAAGCTAAGCACAGCCTGAGTCCGGCTTTGTGAAGTGAACGTCTCACTGTCAGAGAGGAAGTGAATAAAAGCAGATGTTCAACAACCCTTTAAAAATAATTACACAGAGGAAGGAAAGAGGAAGAGGATGGAGGAAGATGACTGAATTTGATGATGCGACACAATATTACGACGAATCGAGATCACAATATCATGTCGAGGTTGACAGAGAGATGAAGAGCTTAAACGCGATAAAAGCGAGCTGTGTGTAATGTTTGGATTTCGGTCTGATGAAGAATCTGCGCTCCTCGTTAGTGGTTTTCTCTGCTGCGGATCCTTTGAGATTTAAAGCGGTAAGATGGATCTGTGCGGAGAAATCCGGCGCAGGACGACATGAGAGCCTCTTAGCGGACGGCTCTCCAGAAAAGCCTCATTTGTGTGTGTGTGTGTGTGTGTGTGTGTGTGTGTCCCACAGCACATCAATAACGACCACATCCACGGAGAGAAGAAGGAGTTCGTGTGCCGCTGGGACGACTGTTCGCGGGAGCAGAAGCCCTTCAAAGCTCAGTACATGCTGGTGGTTCACATGCGCCGACACACGGGGGAGAAACCACACAAGTGCACGGTGGGTAACGGATGGCCTCGGCGCCCACGCGGGCCTCGGCGGACCCCGTCGGGCCCCCGGAGGGCGCCAGCTCACGCTGTCTAAACACACACACACACACACACACACGCCCCTGGGATGGCAGGATTGAAGATTTCTTTCTTCTTCTACTCATCGCAGATTATAAAAACACATTAATCTTACAGCAGCTGCTTCATCTGCGGCTTTGTCTCTGAAAACAATAAGACATTAAAGAAATGATCCTGCTGCATATTTTTAATTCATTTGTCTCAGCTGTGCGAAGTGTATCGAGGTCTTCAGTTTTCACGTAGTCCAGCTGTGAAGGACTGAAACCAGGACTTGAAGCAGACTGGAGCTACTGAAGCTTCTGTCTGTCAGGAAGTTTCCTTCTCCGCATGATTTTAACGTGTCACAAACAAACAGCTAACAGGCTACCAAGCTAGCAGGCTAACCGGTCTTCTTCTCTGTTCCACTGCAGTTCGAGGGCTGTGCGAAGGCCTACTCCCGTCTGGAGAACCTCAAAACTCACCTGCGCTCGCACACCGGCGAGAAACCGTACGTCTGCGAGCACGAAGGATGCAACAAAGCTTTCTCCAATGCCTCGGACCGAGCCAAACACCAGAACCGGACGCACTCCAACGAGGTACGCCTCCGTCCTCCTCACGCACTCAGACTTCACAAAGGCTGGCTCGCAGAGACCCCTCAGGAATCAGGACTCACATGCGACCCTGACACTGTTTCCAGGCGCGGGCCGCGACGCTCGAGTTGCCGCTGTACGCCTGTGTGTGTCGGCGGACGATTGTGAGTAAATAATGAGGTGTAGACATAATGAGCACAATGGCCCACAATGCATTAGGGTGAATCATGCTCACTGCCCCCCCTCCCGCCCGGCAGAGTGGGACCACCTGCAGACAGCGAGTAGGAAATGAAACCTGGCAGCGTTTCAGAAACCTTGCTACTTATTCATCACACACACACCTGCACGCCGACTGTATGCAGACCAAATCTAACTCGATGCTAATCAGGATCACTTCCTGTTGTTTTGCGGTGACTGATCAGTTTCCATCGTTGCGTGCATCATGTCTACTGCAGCATCACCTTCAGCATCATCGCTCAGAAATGTCTGCACCTCAGAGATCATTCTGACGTCCGTCTCTAATTTAAACTGTGATCCGTCTCTGTATTTCTGTGTTCCCGCAGAAACCCTACGTATGTAAGATCCCCGGCTGTACGAAGCGCTACACAGACCCCAGCTCTCTCAGGAAGCACGTGAAGACGGTCCACGGCCCGGAGGCCCACGTCACCAAGAAGCAGCGCGGCGAGCTGCCGCCGAGGCCGCCGGCGCCCAGGGAGAACGGCGAGAACGAGACGGCCAACAGAGAGAGACTCCAGAGGGAGGACAAGATATCAGACAACAGCCCCCCCAGAGGCAGGGAGGACTACCTGCACGTCAAATCCATCAAGGCGGAAAACTCTGTGGTAAGAAACAATCCAGAAGCAGGCGATCCAGCGCTGTGTGGCTGTTCCTGCTCAATATACTGAACTACTGCAGCTGTGCAGGGAACAGGTTGTTAGAGCTGTCTACTAACTGCACTACTAACCCTCACCTTTCCACTGCTTGACTTTCTCTCCCTCTTCTGACTTTCCTAACGGACAGACTTTGCTAAGGTGAGCTCACCTGTGGCTTATCATGCCATCTTTCACACCATCTGCTGCCGTCTTCGCTCCACCCAATGAACAGTTTAATTCCAAAACATGAGAAAAACCGACCCCTTTGTGCAGAGACTGAGCCGGCTGCAACACAGCTGGACACATCAGTTCACAGTGGGGTACCATTACTACCATTACTATGAACCACTGACCGGGTTACTGCTTAAAACACTTTTGGAATCAAACTGATCTCTTTCATTTCATCATCAGCTGCAGCAGGATGCGGTTTCCTGTAACGCTCTCACACTGCATGTCATCCAGGACACCGCGTACGTCACCTATCCTTCACACCGGCACTTTAAACCCACAGTGCAGACCTATCAACACACGTCAGAGCCCGGACGTGATAAAAGCCGCCGCAGGATTAATATTCAAACACTGGGAATTGGTTTTGGCCCTCTGTGCAAACAGAGCCGACGATCAAGCTGTGATCAAGACAGCGAATATATGAGTCTGAACCGAGGCAGGTCAGGGCTAATTCACAGCGATGCACATAACCATGACAACAGAAAGAGATCATGTTTACTGCTGCAGAGAAATCATGAGCCTCATAACGCTCGTCAAAGATATGAGAAAGCAGATGATTTCTGGTTGTAACGGTGCATTTGTGCAGGTGAAGGAGAGAAAAGCTCGCAGGCTTTTCTGTGTAAAACTGAAGCAGCAGAGATTCTCACTCACCTCCGTGTTCAACACGCCCCCACCCTCCACTCCAGTTTGTGAAGACAGAAACGTGATCACATCTTGTGATGATTGGTCTGGCGCTCTGGCTCGGCCTCAAGCAGCCTTTCATCCTGCCCATTTCTAATTCACAGACAGACTAAGACGGCCTGTAATCTGTGGTGCGCCCCCACCTCTTCACCCCATCCCAGAAAACACTCATTATTTACAATTAAGCTGGGGGAGGATAAAAGATTCAATGATTCACTGTTCTTCGTGCCATGTTAGCCTCTGTTCCACTTTTGTTCTGCTGAGAAAAACTGTTTTTCTTTTCTGCTTCACTCACGCTCGTTTTTATCTTCTTTCCATCCATCACTCGGTCCAGATGTATCAGTCCAGCCCTGGCGGTCAGTCATCATGTAGCAGCGAACCATCACCACTTGGCAGCGCCACCAACAATGACAGTGGAGTAGAAATGGCGGCGCACAGCGGGGGAAGCCTGGGGGACCTCAGCACCCTGGACGACCTGCCCTTCGTGGAGTCCTTGGGCTGTGAAGATTCCACCGGCGGGGTCGCAGCGGTGGGTCTCCACTTCCGAAAGCAGCTCGGCACCAGCCAGCGCCTGGAGCATCTGAAGAGGGAGAAGCTGAAGACCGTGAGGGACTCGTGTCGGTGGGCCAGCCACCCAACGGCCCTGGCCCTCGGCACCAAGCTCCCACCCATACCAGCAAGTGGTGAGTAGAGAGAAAGGCAGGATGATAGAAAACGGCTGCGTTCATTGAATTTCTGACCACTAGGAGGCAGAAGAACTCCACAACTAGCTCTGAATATAAGAAGCTAACCAACATTCACTCTCCTTTTAGCCCTGGTTTGGTCTCCACCAACTCTTGACTCTTTAGCTGCTAATATTCCTCGTTAGCTAAGTGCTAAATGCTGCGCAATGCTAAAAACAGCAGCCTGAAACTGATGAGAAATCAAGTGTCCAACATGTTCATCTGTTCATTCACAGGGTCCCTCCTGGAGAGTCCAAGTATGGGTGGTGGTCCGGTGTCCTTCCCTGGTTCTTGCTTTGGTGATCCGAGCTCTGGTAAAACGACTCTGCTGGAAAATCTTTCAGAGCGCCGTGACAGCACCTCCAGTACCCTGAGCTCAGTGTACACCCTCAGCCGCCGCTCCTCAGGCATCTCCCCTTGCTACTCAAGTCGGCGCTCAAGCCAGACCTCACAGTTCGGTGCCAACCGCCCAAACAACCTGAGCTCTGCCGACTCCTATGATCCCATCTCTGCCGACATCTCCCGTCGCTCCAGTCAGGCCAGCCAGTGTGGGGGAAGCAGCGGAGGAGCAGGCGGGTACGGAGGAAGGGGCTTACCTAGCCCTCTCAGCCTGACCCCAGCCCAGCACTACCGCCTGAAGGCGAAATATGCCGCTGCCATTGGAGGTGCACCGCCTACACCTCTTCCATATATGGATCAAATGTGTCTGAAGTCCCACACAACCCTGTATGGCGACTCCCAAGAATCCTCCACCACCAACAAAGTACCTTCGAGACAGTACAGCAGCTACACCACGCGGAGTCTGATGCCCCACGAGGTGCCATCTAACATCCCCCGCAGAGCCAGTGACCCTGTGAGACGCGTGGCCACAGATCATCTCAGCCAGCCACAAATGCAACGCTACAACAGCATGGGCACGCTGAGCGGAGGTGTGACCATGCAGCCCCACCCACCTCCTTCAGCAGATCGCCAACAATTACCCCAGCAAGGCTGCCTGAGATCAAATGGTAGTCCCCACCGCTACCCTTACAGCCTGAGGCCTCCCAGCATCTCAGAGAACTTCACCATGGAGATGATAGCGGGTGACATCCCTGAGGAAGACCTGCTGCTGCCTGACCTCAGCGATGACAACAGAGACACAACCAACACAGTGCCAACCAATCAACAAGTTTTCCAAGGACCCCCCAGTCTCCAGCAGCAGGCAAACTATCAGCAAGGGACAGCCATCGTGAATACCAACATTAACTTGTCAGGTCGGGTTTTGGCCTCCAGCGCGAGTCCAGGGCAGCAACAACGCAGGTATCCATCTTCACCGAGTGACAGCAAGGCCAACGTACATGTTCAGTGGAACAAAGTCTCTCGGGGTCTCATGGATGCCAGCCAACACGTCTCCAAACTACAGGTCAGAGGGAACCTGGCTGTCCTCCAGCAAAACCAGAACTTTGGATCTTTTCCCAACAATCTGAGCTCTGACCAGCGGGCGATTGAAAACGTCGTTCACACAACGCAGCAGAGATTCAAACAGCTGAATACTGAACCAGGAACAAACTGCCTCCAGCAGCAGAGGTTCCAGCAGTCGTCCAATCTCAATGAGGGAATGAGCTCTCAGTACAGGTTCAATGAAGGCATCCGTCCCTACGATAAGAACGGTAACACCACTTATCCACCGTGTATGAACAGCGCAACACTCATGCAAAGCCCCATGTGCAAACAGGAGCCGGTAGACATGGACACTATTGACATGCACTTTGCTGATGCTGGATTTCAGCCTGTGCAAGTTAAAACTGAGGACTGTGATGGACCTATCATGATTTCAGATCAGCAGAACTGTAACATGACCTCCCAGAATCCCTTGCAAACTGGGAATCAGAGCCATCTCCAGCCGAGGCCACCAACTGCACCTAAATCTGTAAACAGGCACCTTTCAGGGCCAAAGGTGATTCTGCAAACAAGGCACCCAAATAATGCTAACTCGGAAGTTGCCTCCAGATTACCCAGTGGTGTTGGTTTAGGACTTCACTGTAGCTCTGATGACAACGCCTTGTACTACATAGGGCAGATTCAAGTTTTTGAGCCCAACGGGAACTTTGACCATCCTGTTTCTCCTGTCGTGGACATTCCTCCTTTCAAAAACGATGCCGTGTCTCCCAGTTCAGGCGACAACCAGGCGTCCAGAACTTTAGACTGCAACGCAGCACCGGAGCAGGCGCAGATAGACTTTAACAGCATGCTGGACGACGGGGATCACTCCAGCCTCATGTCTGGAACCTTGAGTCCAGGCTTGCTCCAGAGCTTGTCCCAGAGTTCCTCTCGCCTGACGACGCCCAGGAACTCAGTCACGTTGCCCGCCGTGCCGGTGGCAACGGGGAACATGGCCATCGGGGACATGAGCTCGCTGCTGACTGCTCTGGCAGAAGAGAGCAAGTTCCTGGACTTGATGTCGTAGGTGCACTTCGGCTCGAACGTGTTTGCAGAACGTTTGAACTCCTGATGCTCAACAAACGTCAGATTGATGTGATTGTGTGCCAAAAAGGCGGCTCTTGTTTTCTTGTACAGTCTCATTATTTCATTGTTTAAAATGCCCATTTTCTATCCTTTTGAAAAGCCATACTTTTGGGTTTTTTTGCCTTCGGTAGTAAACATGACGTAAACAACAGTTGTTGTGCAGGTCTGCAGTAAGATCAGCCTAAGTGCCTGGCTCAGCCAACACAGATGCATGTTGGGCATGTGATTACATCTAAAGTGTGTAAATTCAACCAGGTCGTTATCAGAGACCGACGTGTTTGGAATGTACCATCACCAACTTGTTTTACACTGCGAACTACTTGAGCTGAACTTCGATATCACGTTGCTCCTTTCTGCTGGAGGACAGTTTACAGTCGGCGTCCTCAGCGAGCCGACGTTTGATTGCCGCACTGCTGCTGAGATTAACTGTGACGTCTCGGTGTCGAGCATCAGAGGCTTGATTTGAGGCTAAATTACGAGCCGGGGCACGGAGACACCAGGAGGATTGAACTGTTCTCTTTTGGACATCATTGTACCAGTTTGTCGTGCTGGTTGAATGTAAATATCATTTGTACATTTTTAAAGAAATACAAAGTTGACATTGATTTTTTTAAACAATCACTGTTTGTGTCGTTCTTCATTCTGATGTTTGAGTCCTTAAAATATGCTTCAGCCTTTAAAAAGCAAACTTTTCTGATCTGTTTCCTGACCTGCCTGATCCGGTTCGGGTTTGGAAGCTCGGGTACGATGAGGTAAAGGTCATTAAAAGAAGAAGTGCTTGGTGAAGCGTGTTCACGGTAACGTGAAGTCAACACGGACTGTTGGCAGGAAATAAAGGTGAAGGTTTGACGACCCTCGTGTTCACTCCGCCCGACGAGGTGTCGCAGCACTATGACGAAGCCACGTCACACCGCGTCCTGCTTCGCTGCTAACAAACACTTCACATCACACTGAGCTCGTTGTCAAAGGTGATTAAATCGTAAGTCGAGAGCCGCAAAGCTAATCATAAAAATGATCAAGTACAAAATGAAAAACATGTGACGGTAAGCTGAGTATCTTTGGCTGCTGGTTGAGCTCTTGTTTGGACTATTTTCTGATGTGTTTGAGACCAAACAACCGATCAGATTAATCAAAGCTGAAATCAGTAGCTGCAGGTGGACTGATGTCATTTTTCTGGAGAGACCGTCTCAGCGCCAGTCTTTAAAACTGATCCAGATAAAAAACTCTACATTCAAACGTGAAGAGCAGCAGCGTGCCGTCGTCTCCTGCTTCTCGTTGTAACGGAGTAAATATTACTTTCCATCCGTCCGTCCCTCCGTTGCTTCCTGCAGATGTTCGAGTGTTGATCGCTTCAATAATTCAACGACAAAACTTTTGCCTTTGAAGCCACGTTCCTGCGGTCTTTGCCGACGACGCACTTTCCTCAAACCTTTCTTGCTGAATGTCAGACTGCCACACATTAAGACTTTGCACGACCTCTTTCAAGGCGGCTTTGAAATAACTCCCCCTGACCTCGTCTTACCTCGCCGGCGAGAGCGAGCTTGACATAATGTAAATCCTCGCTCGGAGGCTGATGAAAAAGGACGCTAACAGGAGGGGAAAAGGCTAGACGTGTGCAGAGCGGCTGCTGCCGCCGCCGTTAGCCGGCGTGTACTTCAATATTAGCTCTGACAGAACGGCCCAGAGGACGCCGCCGCCGAAACCACATAAAACAAAGCAGCTGAGAGGAGCGAGAGGTTCCGGGGACGCGGCGCTCGGCGTCAGCGAGAGGAACAAATGATTTTAGTCTGTCAGGGAATTCAGCCGAGGATACGTTTGATCTGGAGTTTGTGATTGCTTCTGCCAACGGAATTCCTTATTCTCTCAGAGATGTGAAGTGGGAGAGAAAATAGCCCCGGGCTGTGAAATCCAACCAGGCCCCGAACAAGAGGTGGAGATAAGACTTGCAAAGATTGTGCATTAGCAGCACCTTCATTTATTGATGGAGATAACGGAGGGAGGAAGATGAAAGACGGGTTTCAGCACGGTGCCAATAAGTGCATGGATTATAAATGTAATTCTAGGTAGAAATCATGGAGATGTAGTGGAAGTAAACCCCAAACAGGATGGTGTTAGAGTAACGTTTTGCAGCAGGTTGTCTTTTTTAAAATAACCACTCAGGTAACTGTGGTTCGGCATGTTCATCTCTGGCCACCAGGTCTTCAGCAGAGGTCAGAGGTGAAGATGACGAGCGTGTGGAGGAATTCGACACCTGTTATATACATTTAGGACGTTTATCAAACTCTGCTGGTGGAAAACGTTGACTTCTCTGAAACATCGAGTGCCTTAAAGTGTGGCGGGCGGCGCAGGAAGTGAACAGATCCATCAGAGACGGTGCTGTCTGACGGTCATTTTCCTGATTTCTCTTGGTTTCAGTTCATGTGGCGTGAAAATCTTCTTCAAAACACATCACAGAAAGACATTTAGTGGATAATCAGTCACATTCAGAGCTAAAGCAGGTGCAGAGCAGAGTGTGGGTGTCTGGTGGTCTGCGGTTGAAGCTAAGACCATGAACCAGAGTCCCCCAGTTCAAAACTGATCAAAGACCTTCGCTGCACATCATTCCCTTCATTTCCTGTGATCTCTCTACCTTCCTCTAATAAAAGCACAAACTGGCCCAATATAACCTGCAGAAAGCTGTGACGTCTCAGGTAGACACTCAGGTCTTTACACGACTCTCCCACAATGCAATGCACACAGGAAGTACCTTCATATGAAAATGACCAGCGTCACAGCAGCAGAAACATGTTTCCAGCCGTTACGAAGGAAACACCTGGACGAAGGTGAATTTTTATATCGATCATTTAAACGATATTAAGGCTTTAAGTTCTGAGTAATTACGGTCACGGCCGCTTTGAGTGACAGCGAGCCAGGTGTCATTCAGCCACCTCAGCTCCACCCACGCTCCACCTCTTTACAGGATGGAACGTAGTTAACTTAGTCACAGCGAGCGTCAGCTGGAATGTGTCTCAGCGAGCTTTATTTTGAAAGTCTAACAGGACGTTTCATATTGATCGTTGCTAACTTGACCATATGAACTCGTTAGAACAGGTGACACAGTGGACCTGTTACCAGGTGATTTCCTTCACTCAAGGCTCACTTGCTGTTTTTTTTCCATCTGTTGTTTGTGATATTTCATCATTCACTGAGCATTAAGGTTTCACTGCTTCACTCAGGATCCACTTACCTGCATTTTCAACCACACTCAGGTCTCCCCCAGCAGGTGGCGCTCGCTCAGTCGCCATGGAGATACTCAGGTGGTCATCAAACTCCATCTGCAGAGGAAAACCATGACATGTGGTTAAAAGCTCCAGAAAAACAAAACATGTACCTTTAGTTTTCATTTTTTTAAGGTAAAGGTTGAACCAGATCAGGCGCCACAGTTAATTCACTCCGCACAGGAAGTCTTCTTCTTCTACTGGTTCATCTCGAGCCACCAGCGTTCTGTGCGGTCAGCCGCCGCCCAAACGATCACCGTGACGATATGGAAAGTGACGAGCGGGCCAATGGCGCTCAATTACGGCTCTGACAGCAGAGGCACTCTGACGTGAAGGAGACTCTCGGCTCCGACCTCCACCTCCCTCTTCCTCCCGATGACACCACATCACATCTCCACAGCTCGCCATTATGGCGTTATTATCACACATGTGACAGTCTAACAAGGCCGAGTCCCTCCTCCAGCTCGCGGTGTCAGCAGAGATGATGGATAGCGCTCTGCGGTCGCTGATGCCTCATTCATTTCTATTAGACTAATATGTAAATCCCCTCCAGAGTTCAGCCGCTGCCTCCCGAGGCTGCGAGGCGACATTCATTTATGAATCAATTTCAGAAGCTGGTGTTCAGGCTGGCAGCTGAGGAGTCTGTCTGTGTTTGAATCCGCCTGCAGATGATCCCACGCCATGTCCTGAACGGGTGGAAAGCATCGACTCGCACGGGAAGATTCAACAAACCCGATTAAAATGCTCATTTCAGCCGACCCAAAATCCAAATCTTTGGTTGAGTTTGAATGAAGTGACGATGATTAAATCGCTGTTTCTGTGAATGGAGTCTGGTGAATGTGGGTTAAAATAAAGGGATCTTTCTGTTTCCGTCATGTTGTCACAATAACAGTCTGAGCCCGTCAGAGGAAAACAAATAATAAACACATGCAGTGGTGATGATGATGATGATGATGATGATGATGTGCCTAACTCGTACTGGACTTCTCAGATGGGTAAATTCCATATTGATTTCTCAGTTTGGTGCTGGTCTGCACGGTCCTGATCTAATCTGACACCTTTGGGCTGAAGTGGGACAGACCTGATCACCAGCACCGGTGCTGGTCCTCCATGGTGGTTGTTCGGGCCCCACATTCATGAACACAGTGTCACCGATAGGCAGCACGTTCAGGCGTCCACTCACTTTTAACACGTCAGGATTCAGACGTTTGGAGCTTTTCAGAACAGTTCTTCCATGTGTGGCCCCTGAGGGACTCATCTATTATTGAGGCTCCTCTCATTTCAATAGGGCCACCTCCCCGCGAGAGCGAGTGCCGGGGCCGCCGTGTCAACGCTGCTTAATATTAACGAAGGCCCTCTGAATAATGGTCATCCTCGGAAACGGAGGTCAGCGCCGCGATAAAGTCTTAACGGACAAAAGCGGCGGGCTGGTCCTTTAACGAGGCGTTCGTGAAACCTTCATCAGAGGAAGTGAGGGTGCAGTTTGTGTTTTCCTGAATGGAACGGCGCTCTGACCTGCAGATGGTCAAACGGGCTCTCAGAGGGAAAAGTCAGCGCGAATCATCTCCACAACCTCCGACTGCCCCGCAAACCTCCACCGTGAGCCGACGGACACGAAACAATCAGGAAACATTTCAAACCTCACAGCCCCTCAGATCTGAACACTTCCTGCTTTCTCCGAAAATAAACACGTCAAAGCGGCCAATCATCAGCCAGGCCTTTGGTGTCATGAACTGATCGAACATGCATATTCATGATATGTTTCTATGCAAAATAACATCTGTTTCCAACAACACACCATCTGTCTGAGGGACCCGAGATATTAACGGGAAAAAACAACAAAAAACCACGGGGTGGTCATTATCTGCTGCTGCTCATTAACATACACACACACATTCGTGGAGCGCGTGGCAGGTGAGCACACACTCACCGACACTGAAAATATTTCAGATTTGAACATCTTTTAGCAGCTTTAATGAAAGTTGATCAGATTTGCTCCCGAGGTGGAACTGAACCAATCCTCGGTGACAAGAGATCAACTTTTTGGTGACTCAACAGGAAGCTGAGCGTCAGCACCGGACTATCAAACTGAAGTTTCAGCTGAACGCTTGAATCCGGGGAGGAAGAGGAGCAGCGTGACACCTCTGTCAGGGTTTCAGGGTGTCAGCTGAGGGAGGTCAGCGCCGCCACCCGGCTGCTCGCTGGGTCCTCCAGGTCTCCGCTCTCTGGAGGTTTGAGGATGGCGGTCCTCATTAAAGCCTCCCAATGCTGTGCCCTCTCCTCCTCTTCTTCACTTCTCTGAGGATTCGCACCACTAAACGTATGCCGGGACAGTCCAGGTGTCAACCGGCAGGTGTCTGCTGACGGCTGCCGGATCCTGATTAGCAGCAGACTTTTCATTCTCGTCCCAGTTTGTCGTCTGGAGTTTGTTTAATAAAGTTTCAAACAGGAAGTACTTTATTTTGAAGAGCAGCACGCTTGTTCAGGAAGTGATACTGAAGCAGCTCTGACACAATCGATCCAGGCGGTTTCTGAACCGAAGTGGATTCTCCTGCAGACCTCAACAGACCAACAACTGAGGGTCTGCAGGGTCCAGAGCTGGAACCTGAGTGTTATTGACTGTGTTCATTCACTTCACTTCGTCCCTGTGCTGAAGCTCCGGCGGGGGGGCGAGAAGCCGCTAACAGCCGCGCTCAGAACACCTGAAGAAGAGCTGCAGCCATGTTTGATCTGGCACGAAAGGTCGAGGGCGGCGCGTCTTCAGCGTTTGACGGGAAAGGCGGCGTTTGAGGATGCGATCCCGTCGCGGTCGGGCAGAGAAAACACGTTCTCCTGGAGCGGAGTTCATCTCTGCTCGCTGCTTCAAAGCCAGAAAGCAGAAGGCAGAGAACAAAGCAGCTCTGTGTGCAGAGGCCGGCTGCTCGCTGACTGTTTGTGTCTCAATTTTACCTCCTCCTCCTCCTCCTCCTCCTCCTGCTCCTCCATCACTGGCAAACACAAGGCGTTTGCAGGCAGTGAACACTATTATTTCATAGCCTGTGAAAACACAGATATGAACTGTGTCAATCCGAAGCAGGAATCATAAATAGCTGATCGGCTCTCTTGTCAGAGGAGTAATCAGCGGGAGGAAAGTTGATACACCTTGTTCAGAAAGTCTCTCTTTGTGCTGGAGGCCTTTGCCAAGGAGTCCACGAGGAGAACACAGAGCACATAAAACATTCAGCACCTGATGCAACGCTGATCTCAGCTGCTTCACGCTCTTCTCTCCTCGCTGAAAACGAGCTCACGTGGTGCCAAAAAGCCTCTGAAGCCTGATTATTCTCGCTCGTATTTAAGACCCTCGGTTTATAAATCAAGCTTTTCTCTTCGGCGGAGGACGGGTGGGGGCTTGTTTTCTTTACAAGGCGGGAAACGCAGCATCATTTTTCCACTGCAATTAAAGAGGGAGGCCCTGATGCCGAGGAGGGGCCGGTGCCAGCTCTGTGGATGTTTCTGGCACCTTCCAGCCTGTTTCTGGAAGGACTTAACAGGCCCTGCTTGCATGTCTTGGCTCTGGGTTTTCAGCTTGAGTCAGGCTCCCCTGACGTAATCCTTTAAGAAATGGCTCTCCTGGCTGGCTGCGGACCACGCCGCCCCTCCTCAACATAAAGGGAGCCTCGCTGCGATTATCAGCACGGTTAATAAGCCCGACGCGAAGCCAAAGTTAGCAGAAAACACGGAAAACCGGCGGCGCTCTCCTTCCAGCTCCGCATTAGAGCCCATTTATGCAAAGCGGAGCCCGGCCTGTCAGCGGCTAATCATTACAAGGATGATCGATGGTGTTTATTTTCTGATGATGGAACGCAACCCCCTGCCTGATGATAATTGTAATAAAAAGGACAGATCAAGCCGGCGAAGTTATTAAATTATCAGAGCATAATTTGCATTAATGCCTGCGTTTGGGCCGCAGAGATGGAGGAGCGGGGGTTTGACGGAGGCCCGGCGCCGCCTCGTTAGAGGGAGCGTCCACCTTGAAAAGCTGCCGGTGCCCTTGGCCCCCCGCAGATACCCCCAACGCCATCCTGACACGATGACACGCCGTCACATAACAGGAGTCAGACTCACTGTCAGCACTGACTCCAGTTCAGTTTGGACCTTCGTCGTCTCGCAGGAGACAGTCAGAAGCACTTCTCCCATTAAAGTGTCGAAATTAAAAATGAACCTCAGCTCAGCTGTGATTGGCTGAAGCTGAACAATCTCCTGCATCATGTTCTTAAACGTGTTGCCTGACGGTGACTTTCTGAAGCGAGACCCCCTTCAGGATGTGGTCTTCCTCAGCAGGTTGATTCTGCTCAGTGTCTTTGAACTCATCAGTTTATGAGGACTGTTGCGTGCAGCTGAAAGCTCTGGAGCACATCAGTAAGTGATTCTTGAGTTCCAGCTCGCAGACTCCAATCCAGCCAAACGTTTGTGTCTCTGTAGAGACGCTGGATCGTCCACTGGGATGTGAAATAAAGTTTGTAGGTTTGAATAATATCTGGCTGCACAGGATTCAACCAGCAGCCGAAAACCTGAATGAACACTCAGCAGCATCTGTCAGAAGACCCCTCAGACCCGCAGTCCGGTCCGGGAGGACCCTCGGACCGTCAGAGCCGAGCGCCGTTCATTAGGCGGGCCGAGGACTTCCTCGTCTTTTTTCTGGAAGCGTTTGAACGGGTCTCGCGGGGCTTCTGGTCCGGGGCCAACTGAATGGAAAAGATGCAGCAGGGGGAGGAAAAGAAAATGAAGAGCCCAGAAAAAAAAGAGGCTAATGGGGCTCCGCTGCTTTAAAGTGCGGGGAATCAGAGGAACCCACGAGTTCAGCCGGACCCTCTGAGAACTTCAACCAAACCAAACAGCACACAGGCTTCACAGGCCGGATCAGCCAGAGTGCCTGTGGGGCCACGCCGGGTCCCAGGTCAGAGTCCATCACGTGAAAACCAGCTCAAGAAGACTGATTCAGAAGAACGTTCATTTAAAAATGTCTGATTATCAGAAAGACACTTGATGAAGGGACGAAATAACAAAAGCAGAATATACTGACAGCGATTTAAGGGGGAATTTAAGGTGGAACTGAGCTCTGCTGTACTCGTTTTTGATTTGTTCTTTTTTTTATTCTTTGATTCTAAAGTTTCTCGAAAATAACTGAAGCCGTTGCAGCTTCGGGCTGTTCAGACCATCAGCCTTAGGTCAGGAGCACCTGTGCACACCTGTAGGTGTGATGTCACTGTCTGTGCACCAGCAGGTGGATCGGTGATCGAGTCACACAATCTGATCCACGCTCAGAAATCTCCTTCGGTCAGGAAGTGCAGCAGCACCACAGAGCGATTCGACCAGCTGCACTCCAAACAGTACTCCCTCCTCTGCATCAGCTTCCTGTCTGACAGGTACAGACAGGTACAGGTGTTCTCAGTGCTCCAGCAGCTCTGAAGCTCCCTCTACTGGAACCCAGAGGAACCACTTCACAGAGCAACGAGTCACAAACACAGTTTGGAACAAAACAGAAAAGGGAACAAGTTTAATGTGCAGCTCAGAGGAAAGTGGATCAGTAATCATTCCAAGAATAATAATAACACTGGTTCCTCTGCAGCGACGAGCGAAGGGGGAGAACAGAGCTGCAGCTGAGTGAAATCAGTTTCATGGAGTTTAAAGCTGCAGACACGTTTCTCACAGAGTTTCTTCAGTTTCATTTAAAACGCTTCAATCAGAAGTCGAAGTTAAAGGAGCAGCCGCGGTCACGTGACGCCGCCTGCGAACAGGCCGCCGGCGGTGCTGCAGAGCGCCGGCGGTGCAGCTGAATCCGCTCTGTTAAATAATCATGATGAATAATGAAGGTGTGAGTCGCTGTGGCAGATCTGCCCTCCTGGGCGGACATTTAGAGTCCGCCTGACAGGTCTCAGCGCAGCTCGGGGACACGCGGGGGATGAATTTGTCTCCATATTAAGCAGCAGATTAGACCCGTTAAACGGAGGGCAGCGTGGAGAGGTGGACCTCCGGGGTCCGGATCTCATCGGGCGAGGCCGGGCCGAGCCGCGGGGGCGGGGGGAGGGGAGAGCGCGGCCGGGCCTCCGCCCCGCCTCGTGTCTTCCGCATCTGCAAACTGGAAGTGACCCCGCGCTTCTGCCGGCCTCCGCCGCAGCTAAGCCCGGCCCTTCCCATCATGCACGGGGGCCGCAACGAGCTCCCACGAGCCTCGGCTCGCTCCCCGCCATCTGCCGTGATTTATAGAAAACGGCCGATGATTTATGGGCCAGTCATCTCACAATGAAGTTGTTCTCTTTCATTTGCGCGACCTCCCGACCCAGCCGCCACTCCCAGCCAGGTTGGGGAAATGCGTGCTAATCATACACTGTGAGGGCTTTTAAACAGGAGGAGCCGGGCGGGTGGAGGTGCCGTGAGGGGGTGGGGGCTGCAAACAGAGGGCCTTTAATGAAATTAATTTTCAGCAGCGTGTGCATACTGATGAAACGGGCGCCCCGGCCACCGCTGAGAGACGCTAACAGAGCCGTCTCAAGGTCTGACGGCGGGGAGGACTCGAGTCCCAACGCTCCGCTCTGATCGACGAATCAAACGCCCCATTAGGAGCCAGTGATCCAGTGTTCAGACTGATACAGCTGGAGTGGAGCTCGGAAAGCAAACAGAGGGGCCCCAGATACTGTGGCCCCGCACAGAGTGACACCAGGTCAGACCAGTGAGTCCTGCTGGGACGCCGTCTTCACGAGTTTAAAACGACCCCCAGGCTCCACAAAGCTGATAATACTGCTGTACTTTTACTGCATAAAGCTGACAGTACTGCATGAAGCTGATAATACTGCTGTACTTTTACTGCATAAAGCTGACAGTACTGCATAAAGCTGATAATACTGCTGTACTTTTACTGCATAAAGCTGACAGTACTGCATGAAGCTGATAATACTGCTGTACTTTTACTGCATAAAGCTGACAGTACTGCATGAAGCTGATAATACTGCTGTACTTTTACTGCATAAAGCCGACAGTACTGCACGAAGCTGATAATACTGCTGTACTTTTACTGCATAGAGCTGATAATACTGCTGTACTTTTACTGCATAAAACTGATAATACTGCTGTACTTTTACTGCATAAAGCTGATAATACTGCTGTACTTTTACTGCATAAAACTGACAGTACTGCATGAAGCTAATAATACTGCTGTACTTTTACTGCATAAAGCTGACAGTAATGCTGTACTTTTACTGCATAAAACTGACAGTACTGCATAAAACTGATAATACTGCTGTACTTTTACTGCATAAAGCTGATAATACTGCTGTACTTTTACTGCATAAAACTGACAGTACTGCATAAAACTGATAATACTGCTGTACTTGTACTGCATAAAGCTGATAATACTGCTGTACTTTTACTGCATAAAGCTGACAGTACTGCATGAAGCTGATAATACTGCTGTACTTTTACTGCATAAAGCTGACAGTACTGCATAAAGCTGATAATACTGCTGCACTTTTACTGCATAAAGCTAACAGTACTGCATGAAGCTGATAATACTGCTGTACTTTTACTGCATAAAGCTGACAGTACTGCATGAAGCTGATAATACTGCTGTACTTTTACTGCATAAAGCCGACAGTACTGCACGAAGCTGATAATACTGCTGTACTTTTACTGCATAGAGCTGATAATACTGCTGTACTTTTACTGCATAAAACGGATAATACTGCTGTACTTTTACTGCATAAAGCTGATAATACTGCTGTACTTTTACTGCATAAAACTGACAGTACTGCATGAAGCTAATAATACTGCTGTACTTTTGCTGCAAAAAGCTGACAGTAATGCTGTACTTTTACTGCATAAAACTGACAGTACTGCATAAAACTGATAATACTGCTGTACTTTTACTGCATAAAGCTGATAATACTGCTGTGCTTTTACTGCATAAAACTGACAGTACTGCATGAAGCTAATAATACTGCTGTACTTTTACTGCATAAAACTGACAGTACTGCATGAAGCTAATAATACTGCTGTACTTTTACTGCATAAAGCTGACAGTACTGCATGAAGCTGATAATACTGCTGTACTTTTACTGCATGAAGCTGATAATACTGCTGTTCTTTTACAGTAAAGGAACAGCAGTATTATCAGCTTCATGCAGTAAAAGTTTTACTGCATAAAGCTGGCAGTACTGCTGTAATTGTACTGCATAAAGCTGACAGTACTGCTGTACTTTTACTGCATGAAGCTGGCAGTACTGCTGTACTTTTACTGCTGATACTTTAACTACATGAACAGCTGAAGTTAACGTGTTTTGGATGGACTTTGGGTCTCTTCTTATCCAGAACATCGAGGGAATTTGATGTTTTCCACCACTGAAGTTAAAAAGCTTTAAAGAAGAAGATGCTGCTGACGTGTTGATGCTCAGCACGTGATCACCTGTACCTGCAGCAGGTGTGTCAGCCCCTCTGTCACAGAAACGGTGAACTAACAGTCAGGAATCCTCCGCAGCCCAGTCAGCTGCCGCAGTGTTCGCAGCGCCATCTGCTGGTGTGAGTGAGGCGCAGCAGCCTGACTCGGTCGCGTGCAGGCGGATTCAGCTCGCCTCAGAGCACCGACTCACACACGAACACACACAACCGTTACCTTCAAAGCAGCGTCCGCGGAGAGAAGACTCGACCTTCACCTGCTCACCGCCGCCTTCCTGATGACACGCGGGGAACACCTGCGCTTCTGCACGCAAGCGCTCATGGGAAATGTCGTTCAAAGTGATCACCTCCAGGGTCCGAACACAGACACAGTATACAGAGACGTACTCAGGAAAAGTACCAGCAGTAAAACATCTCCTCTGACTTAACTTTGAGTCTACGAGACATCACTGAAGCATCAATGTCAGAGCAGCTGCAGGTGAAGCAGCTGCAGGTGGAGGAGCTTTCAACTACGTCATTTACAGTTAACCAGTTTAGTCCGACCTGGGGGTCCGGCCCCTCCAGAGGGTCACAAGATCAGTCTGAAAGAAGAAGAATCAAAGTTCTGATTCACAAACGTGTTTTCGGCTTCTTTTGATTTGGTAAAATATTTGGTCATTTTTATTTTATCTTTATCTTTCGGGCCTTGAACAATCGAAGCTGTTTGACCATTTCACTCGTTTTGTGGTATTTTATCAGATTATCATGTTCTCAGAGTCCCTCTGAAAGCACAGCATGAAGTAGAAATACTCTCATATAAGTTGGACTGCAGTACTTCAGTACATGTACATGCATTTTCACGCTGTGAAGACTTGTGTCAATAAAGTTTTCTTTCATTTTATTCACTTCTGTTCAACATCTGGTTAAATCAAAGACAAAGACATCGTAGAGAAATGTAATAAAAGACACATGATGGATTAAACTGCGAATAACTGACAAAGAGCAGAGAATACAAGTCTGATGTTTATTTCAAGTTCTGCAAAGTCTATCACAGGTGAAAGAGAACAGGTAAATATGTACAGTCAAACACAGGAGCAGAACACATAAATACTCAGGAAGTCAAAGAGGGGGGGGCCATGCACTGTGAGGGGTCGCCGTGGAGAATATCACCACGTCGCCGCCGGCTTCGAGCCTATTTACAGCATCTCTTCATGAAAACGCCTCGTTCTCGCGTTAGTTTATCAAGTCCACCTTAAGGAGCAGGATACTGTGGTGTTAGTTCAGGTTAGTAGTTTACAGGACAACCAGGATCTTTACCCAAAGGCACACACAGGAAATGAAAAGCGTCTTTTTAATTCTCACTTTTACTCTGCTGGGGTTGCTGTGCAGGACGCATGCCGACGTCGTTCAGAAGAAACTGTACAGTGAAGTGAAGCGTCTTGGCCTTCAGCGGCTACGCTAACGCTGCATCACTGCAGGGGACTTCACTGTGAAGTTAAGCGCCGTGGCCTACAGCGGCTACGCTAACGCTGCATCGAGGACTTCACTGTAAAGTGAAGGGCCGGGGCCTTCAGCGGCTACGCTAACGCTGCATCGAGGACTTCACTGCTTCTGGAGGCGACGTTCGTCCAGAGGTCAAAGCGGCGACGGGCAGCGGGACACAACATTAACAGTCTGAAGAGATGAAATAAGGCCTGAAGTCTTCATGTCTCATTAATGCCAGGTCTGAACTGTCAACGTGGAGCTACAGCCACCAGCTGCTTACCTTAGCTTAGCATAATTATTATTGGAGGCGCTCCTGTGATGGAATCACACCTGCCTGGAGTTTCTGTGTTCGTCACTCGATGAGTTTTACGACAAACAAGAATGAAAATAAATAAATCGTTCAGTCTTGCATCATGATGCACCTCACCGGAACAAATTTCTCATCAATCACATGATGCAGAACCAGCTGACAGGAAGTGAACCTGGAGCTTCAGGGGGCCTTTATGCTAAGCTAAGCTAACTGGCTGTAGCTCTCGGTGGAGGAAACCTCTGTAGCGTTTGTTTGAACTTGCCTTGTGTGCCAGCCGGGCGGAGTTTAGCACCAGAAAAGTCCAACCAATCAGAGTGTTCATAACTGCGCCTCCACCTTTCTGATACAGGTGCAGGACATACGCTGGAGTGATTAGCAGGTTTGTTAGTGTTATAAGAAGCAGCAGTAACATTTTATGATAATATACTTTAAAAAACGACACGTCTGTACATCGACCAGTGAGAGCGTCTCAGAGGAGGAGCACGATGGAGCTCTACAGTGCTTCGACGAGTTTATTGCTTTCACGCTGTCGGACTCTTCATGGGTTAGCACTGACGCTAGCTTTTAGTAGCGTCGGATCAATCAGATTGTCAGTCTGTCTGTCGGATTCAGGCCGTTTCACATTTTAAAGGTCGAAGTCTAAAAGTGACTCACATTCGATTTACCAACAACTGATGCAGAACAGCTGAGCTCTTTAAAACCAGAGAAAACAGGAAAACTGACAGATAAACAGCGATCATCAGCTGACAGGATCCAGGTTCTGACTTTTTTAGAGTGGTATAAATATCTTCAGGATTTTGGAATGAAACAAATCACAGTAGTCTTGACTCGACAGCTTGTCGAACCAGTTTGATCCCAGTCTGGACTGGTCCTTCAGCTTCTCGTGGTCCAGAGAAAGCTTTTCAATAATCACTGTTGGTCAGATTTTGAACTTGTTCCACCTTAAACGAGTCTCTTTCTTTCGCCTTTGTGCGACCGCGCGTCTCGTCCAGGCGTGGATGGGAGCCGGTTTCGGGACGCTGTGGCTTCCTGTTTCCTGTTTGTTGTTAATGTCGATCTGAAGCTTTTCACCTGCTGCTGCTCGTGAATTAGAAAGCTTGAATTAAACTGCGGCTCCTTCATAGAAAAATGATCAATCGGCTGATCAATCAGTTCAGATCAGCAGAAACATTCAGGACTCTCAGTTTCAGTCCAGGTAAAAAAAACTGTTCAAATCTTCATTTTGACAAACAGGAAGTGGCACTTCATTAAGTCTGTTATTGATTCTAGGTTGTTCAGTGGGAATTTAAGGTGAACATCCTCTGCTGGTCGCTGTGCAGAGACTGCAGCGCTTCACGTCATTGGCCGGCCACACGATGCTTCAGTGTGAGCTAAGACACTCCTGGATTTCACATTTCTGAAATAATCAGTGAGAGGAACAACCATCGTCTGCCGCCGGGTCAAAGGTCGACTCTTTGTTTCAAACATCTCTCAGACTGACCCCCCAGGTACGACGAGGCTCAGCTCAGGAAGGACAGACACAGGTGAGATCCACGTCCTGTCCGAGCTGCTTACATTCAATATACAACGAGTCTGATGTGTCAAAGCAGAGAAACGCCGGAGAGCCGATTAAAAACACTGATGACGTCACAGCTCTGAACTCACCTCAGGGCTTTTCTAAGTTTACGACGGTGAGATGAGGCTCTACCGTCACCTTGGATCCACTGAGGGGAAACGGCGATTTAAGGCTCATGACTGGAGTGAGAGAGAGGAGGAGGATGTCAGCGTCGCCCGCCGGGATCGCCTGACCGCCTGATCGTGGCAGCACGAGCTCCTCCAGATGACGTCAGCTTCAGGCACGGCTGCAGGAATGAAGCAGGAAGCCGCCGCTTCAGGAGGATGAGGCTCCTGCTGCACCTCCTGCAGAGAGCCTCCAGATCCTCCTGACGGACAGCGGCGGCGGCGGCGGATGGAATGGAACGGCGGAGTGCGGCGAGGGGAACTGATGAAAGCGTGTGCTGTGGCGGTTAGTAGGAGGAGATGTCGGAGGAGCTGCTGCTGTTGCTGGTGGAGGTCTGGGCCCTCTTGATGTACAGGTTCAGCAGCTTCATCTGGGGGGGGGAAACAGCAGGAGCGTTAGAGAACATCTGTCTGCTCCTTCAAGTCTCCTCTTATAAAGCGCTGTCTGAACACTTCCTACGCAGCGCTCACGTCACCGCCGCGTCGCCTCAGTGTGCTGCACAAACCTGAGGTCGGCTCATTACTGCCCCCCGGTGGTACCTGACGGCTGGTGAGAACTGCAGCTGATGATCTGCACACAGGTGATGTTCCTGTTGTGTTTACCTGAGCAGAATTCTTCAGGTGTCATGACGACGTGCTTCGTCTGACAGCAAACGCCACGCGTTTTCAAAATGAGTGATCAAACGCTTCCTACCTGACCGAGCAGGTCACATGACTCTGTT
This sequence comes from Chelmon rostratus, assembly GCF_017976325.1. Lineage (NCBI taxonomy): Eukaryota > Metazoa > Chordata > Actinopteri > Chaetodontiformes > Chaetodontidae > Chelmon > Chelmon rostratus. The sequence goes on along the minus strand of NC_055681.1, from coordinate 880,443 downwards.
TCTACCTGGGCCCTGATTAAAGGTCTGTTAGCAAACCGACAGACTGACGGCTGAGGGACAGGAAATGAGCGCACCTTGCTGCCGGTCAGCTGAGCCAGGTAAGGCTTCAGCTCTTCTCCGATCACAGAGTAGATGGCGACGAGGCAGAAGACGCTGGCCTTCCTCACGCTGCTCTCCGTGTTGTCGTAGCCCTGCAACAACAGATGGCGTCGATGAGTGCGACGGCGGCGGCGCCGGACGGCTTTGATGACTCCTGAGTGTTAAAGCTCACCTGCAGGAGTCCAGGTATGATGTCGGACAGCAGCTGATGCAGCGGCTCTTTGGCGATGCGTTCGATGGCCCTCGTCTGCATCTTGATGGCGGCCAGGTTGATGGGGTAGTCTGCCGTCTGCACGATGGGACAGAGGACCTTGATGCACTGCTCCGGGTGGATGGAGCTCGCCAGCGTGGAGGCCGCCTCCTCCGCCGCACGCACCACCTGCAGCCAATAAGCAGAGGAGAAGAGCGCGTGACTGAGCGTCAGCAGAGCTTAGAGCTGCTCAACATCCCAGCAGCCGTTAAAAACTGATGCTCCATTTCTATGGTAACGGGAAAGAGAACTGCGGCCAATCAAATCAGTTTTTACTTTATTCTGAAAAACAATAAGAAAGGAAGATTTAAATAAAACTAATTCAGGCATTCTGAAGATTTGTTTAATGGCGAATAAGTCGGATCCAGGTTCAAAAATCATTTCGAAATTATCTCATGGAACTGGGGAGCTGTATGGGGGGAGTACAATCTATATAAAGGAAAAATGGGACAAGGAAGGAAACTTTTTTTGACATTTGGAAACATGGGAAAAACTGAATGAACAACAATGGAGGAGCACCTCAGCCCTGTCCTGGAGGGGATGAGGGTACATTCTGAAATAAAAACACTGCATGTTGGAGGTCAAATCATTATCACGTCTGTCTTCATTGCCCGATTCTTCTGAACGACTGGACAGAAACTAAAAATAATGTGGAAAAGGTGCTTAAAGTGCAAATTCCCTTTAACTTTGTCCCACTTTACCTCGGCTTGAGACCAGACTCTGTTCTGGGCTAAATAAATATATGTTCAGTATCTTGTTATCTTGCAGTGATTCATAACACTTTCATCATGGAAAAGCTCACTGTCGCTCTACGGTTAGAACAAGAGAGGTTTAATAATGTGACTTAAAAACTCATCATGTTTTATCTCTTTATGACTCATTCAGTTATTCATTGATTCTTATATCTTTAGGTAACAGAGCGCTGAGTGTGCAGAGATACCTGCGAACCTCTGTGACTCTGAAGGTCTGTAAATAAATCTGTAAACAGGTCATAATGAAAATATATGGGCGACCACTCATCCTATTTTTATTTATTTATTCATTTTTCCTCTATATCACTCTTCTATTTCATTATTTATCTATTTAATTAGTATTTCAATTAAAGATTTCTTTTATTTATTATTATTTATTTCTACTTTGACCCTTTCTCACCATTTAAATTCTGTCTCATGATTAAATTTTCCTCTGTATTTAGTAATAAGGGGCACGTTGAGGGTGAAGTTACTTCCTTCTACCTCGGGGGACGTCGGGGGTCATATCCTGATTGTTTTATTTATGAACTTTTTGTCACCTTTTGTTCTCAATAAAGATTTGAATGTAAAGAAAAAGCAGCGATGCTCACCTCCTTGTGCGAGTCTTTGTGAGCCTCCAGCGTCTTCATGATGGTGAGCTCTGCGTAGTTCTTGAAGCGAGCCGGCTGGTTCCTCAGGATCTCCTTCAGGACTCGCAGGGCCAGCGCCCGGATCGTGTGCTGAGACAGACGAGTCGGTTCAGAATGACTTTCAGAGACATTTCTACGAACGCGACGGTCACAAAGACGGATTTAAAGGGGCGGGGGGCCGGCGTCCTTACGTCTTTGTCTCCCAGCGTCTCCAGCAGCAGCAGCAGCATGGTCTTGAAGTGTTCCTCCCACACCACCTGGCTGTCCTCTCGGGCCACTTTCAGCAGCTCCAGCAGGGTCCCCCGTCGCTCCTCGGGGCCCCGATCCCCCGTCTGGCCCTGGGAGAGCTCCTTCAGCAGCCCCCCGACCAGCTCCAGCTGCTCCGCAGGACCCGCTGCAGGAGGAAACAAACCGACGTGAACTCGTTAATCTTTAGATTCTGATCCCTGCTGTCGCGTGATTTCAGGTTTCTATTGGATGGTCTGTCACAGGATGAGGCTCGGTCATGTGATATCTGGTCATGTGATACTTTACTGATCTCAGTGGAAAGGACTCGGCCGTGTTTTACCTGGGAAGCTTTTGGGGTTCGTGATCTTGTTTTCGACACTTTCTTGTCGGCAGCCTGCGATGAAAACGTTTCAGTTTGAATACGCGGCGTGAAAAAACGGAAACACCGTGACAAACTCATTCGAAAGTGACGGCGGCCTCACCGTCTCGCAGCTGCTCCACGGCGTCCTCGTACAGCGCCTCCTTCAGGGCGGCTTTGTCCAGCGCGCTGATGCTGTCGCTGTAGTTGTACGGGTTGTAGTCTCTGAAGCGCGGGCCGGCGAAGGAGCGCGGCGAAGGCGTGTTCAGCAGCGACGTCTTGTTGTCCAGGGCTGTGCGACCTCCACCCACCAGGTCAGCGCCGGAGTCTGAGGACGCCGCGACTCCGGACTGCGGAAGGACATCGACATCGACATCATCGACATCATCATCATCATCATCATCGACAGTTGAAAACAGATGATGTCATCGTGCTAACTGCTAACACATGAGCACAGGAGCAGCTTGAGAAGCTTCAGCTCGCCTCACACACAGCAGAGACACTGAATGATTGGTCGGACTCATTCATTGATTATTGATCATTTTGATCATCACTTCACTGTTTTTCAGCGAGGATGAACAAATTTTCTGGTTTCAGCTTCTCAAATGTGAATGAATTAAAGTTTTGGGGGTTTTGGACTGTTGAAGACACCCTCCACAGATCAGCTGATCATAAACATGAATACAGTGATGATGGACGGACTCAGGCCGTCTCCCTCCTCACCATGCCGTCCCTCTTGCCGTCTCGTCTCAGCGGCTCCATCAGGTCTTCTTGGCTGCGGAAGCTGAAGTTCTGGATGGCCTCGGTGACCCCCCGCAGAGAGCTGTAGATCTCGTCCGAGTTCAGGTTCTCGCTGTCGTACTCCAGCGTGCTGCGGCGAGGGACAAACGGGCTGGTTAGCGAGAAAACGGTCAGGGGAGAGCCGGCTCTGCGGGGGCGGGTCGCGGCTCTTTGTGACCCTGGAGAATGTTGGACAATAACTGGGACAAGCCTGACATAAAGCACCTGAGACGCTGTGATGATCCAAGACTACTTCAGATAGTGGGTTTGGGCATGAAATGGTCCTGGATCAGCACTGCCTTTGTTTAAAGCTGAATAATGATCGAGGACGCTTTCCTAGACATGGACCCAACACAGCCCTCACCGACTGATGTACTTTTCATTTCTTGGTCTCAGTTTTAAAAAAAAGCCAAGACGGATTTATATTCATACTTTCCAAAGCAACAGCGGGAGGAGGATCACAGGCCTGAAACACGACATCACAAGACATTTAGTCCATGACTAGGAAACAGGCAGCACTGTGGGGTCGGGGTCTGAGCCGTGCATGCCCACAAACTGACGCAGGTGGAGACAAACAGGCGAGTCAAGCACAGAGACGGCGGCGACGCGCTTCCTCACCTGAGAGCTTTCAGACAACAAAGTGAAAGAGGAAGCGAACGAATGGACGGTGAGGGACGAGCGGCTGCAGCGAGGACGGATGAGGCTGTTCGAGGGGCTTCACAGCACGATCGGAAAAGCTTCAACCTCAATTTATACTTTGACAAACACACGATTACAAACATGCTGAATGTTTAACTTTATTTAAAAATACATCACATTTATTTCACGTTACAGAAATAAATGTGACAATTAAACATGTTTTTTAATTTAGGTCGCATCACTGAGCTCTACTGTGAAACCCATAACAGAGAGGAGGAGGAGGAGGAGGAGGAGGAGAGGGGTGGGGTTACCTGGGTGAGAAAGCTCGCCGCACTGCCTTGAGGGAGGAGTGGGCAGTGGGTGGAGGAAGAGGGGCGGGGAAGGGTGGAGGAGGGAACTTGGAGAGCCCGTCTGCGCTCCAACCCCACAGCCGACTGCGACCAGCCGGAGGAAGAGGAGGAGAGGGAGGGGAGGAAGAGGAGGAGAGCAGCCCAGAGAGAAGACAGAGATGTGAGAAAAGTGGGAGGAAGGAGAAGCAGTGTTCTCAGTCAGTGTTAGTCCAGAAGGGTGGAGCAGAACTTTGAGATGGAGCTGGAGTCTGACTGAAAACCATCTACAGTCATCTTTAAGCATCTGTGAAGGTTTCACACCTGACATCACCTGAAATAAAGACAGGAAGTGACTGCTGCTGCGGTTTAATGAAAACTGTCACTGAGCGCCACGTGTGCAGAGGTCAGGATGAAGGTGTGCAGAGGTCAGAGGTCAGGGTGAAGGTGTGCAGAGGTCAGAGGTCAGGGTGAAGGTGTGCAGAGGTCAGTCTGAAGGTGTGCAGAGGTCAGAGGTCAGGGTGAAGGTGTGCAGAGGTCAGAGTGAAGGTGTGCAGAGGTCAGGGTGAAGTCTTGGGAGCATCACCTGGGAGAGAGGCCTCCATGGGAGCAGTTGGTGGGGGAGGTCAGGGGGCTGCTGCGGCTGCTGGGCTGCCGTGGAGGCGTCCGACCTGCAGAGTTACTGGGAGGTGCCTGAAAATGGAGAAAACACACAACTGGTGTCAGTGGAAATCAGCTCTGCACTGTGATCACTGAAAGCAGGAAGTGAAAGTTTAATTATTTGATTCATTTCTGTGTTTCCTGTAAAAAGTCGGCATTAAAATGTCAGAAATGAAATCTGAAAGTGTGAACCAGAACAGTTCAGACTGAGTAGAATATATTCAGTACACCTGAGGCCGAGGACAGGAAACACATCTTTACACTCCTGATCCCTTCCTGTGAAGCTGAGTCTGTGTGTGTGTGTGTGTGTTACCATGCCGACGCCGCTGCTGGCGCTGGCGCTCCTCAGGTGGTTGTGCAGCAGCTTGGTGGTCCCGTCCTGGAAGGTTTTAGGCAGAGCGCCCAGCAGCATGGTGAACTCTGGTGTGTTGAGCTCAAACAGGGCGATCAGCACCACCTGGGCTGCCTGAACGCACACACGCACGCACGCACGCACGCACGCACGCACGCACGCACGCACGCACGCACACGCACACACACACACACACACACACACACGTTAATCAGAGCTAACGCTAATTTCACTGAACTGATGAAACTCGGTTACAGGAAACGCGTCTGTGCACAAAAACCCACAGATACACTTTTGTTTCTCCAGACAAGACGTCGACTCTGAAAGGACCAGCGAAGTTTCAAGCACTTTTCAAGCACTTTCAAGGAACCTTAGCCAAAAATATCCAGACTCTGAAAGCCTTTATCATCACATCAGAACTGCTGCTATCAATTAAACTGTGACTATTAAAGATTACTAGCTATTCATGCATACTGTCACGTGTTCAAATGACCTTTGATTGGATGTTTTGATCAGGATTATTGATCAAATTCTAAAACCACGATACAACAAATATAACAAGATTCATTTCAAAAATGTAAATATTTCCTGTTCTCATGAGCGACTGCAGAAACACAGCAGATTATGTTGGAAATCAAACACTTTTGAATTCAGGTATACTCCTGCACGAGAGGATAAATCCCTGTTTAAAGCACTCATTTTTAGAAAGAGGAGAAGGAGCGCCACCTGAAGGTAAATATGAGAGTAAGCGACATGTGAAGAAGCACATTTGTTGCAGTGAACATGCAGCACGTCTGTTCAAATCCAATCAAAACGCCGGAGCGAGCGTTTCCGCTTCTCGTCTTCTTCGAGGTCATTTCAGCGTACGGAGGGTTAACAGAAGAAGAAACGCCTGTTTCTGATGTTAGGTCAGCTGGTAAAGTTAGTCCCAGAGCTCAAACTGCACTCATGCACAAGATTAACCTTCCCACCAAACAGAACCGCAACCCGACCGGAAAGCTGCAGTCGGGGCGGTTAGTGCTGAGAGGACGGGTCCAGGTCTGCAGTGTGAGTGTTTCAGGTTAGAGGAGCTCACACGCTCTGCTCATGCTGCTCGGTGGAGCTTCTACCTGCTTGCACCGCTCCTCCAGGTTGCCCTCTCCAGGCAGAGAGGCCACGGTGCTGGGTCGGCCTGAGAAATCCTCCCCTGCCCAGTTATGAAGGGTCTGGGGGCGTGGTGGCCGGGAAACGGCGATTGGACAAAAACAAACAAACAAAAAAAAAATCAAGACGTGAAAACAAACGAAACAAACAACGGAGCGCTACGATGAAACTGAGAGAAAAGCTGTCCTCTGAGGGAAGATGGAGGTGGAGACTCCACACCGCCGCCCTCCTACCTTGCGGACGTCGGAGCTCTTGGGCTCGGTGGTCCAGGTGATGACGCGCGAGACGGCGAGGCGAGTCTCGCTGGAGTTGACGAAGTCGGCCGGGTCCATCTGGCGGGCCAGCGCCTCGATGTAGCGCAGGATGGCCACCTTCACCTTCAGGTTGGGCGTCTGCGTCTGATCCACGATGAACCGCATCAGGATGTTGAACTGCTGTTCGTACGGGAAGGACTCTCTGCAGAGGGACAGGAAGCACCGATGACACGTGAAATGACCTTCAATCGTCTCTGACACAGTAAAGCTGTGATTCAGAGGTTACTCATCACTCAGCGTGCACTGTGCAAATGCTGGTGCAGGAAGTCTAAAAAGACATTCTAGGACTCGAAGTATGTTTTCTGTTCTTTTGGTGGTTGGATGGAAAGATTTAGGCCCACCTGGTGACGTCCAGGGCCTTCTGGACTTTGGCCTGGACGGAGCCCAGCAGGTCGGCCCCCATCTTCTTCAGCAGCTGAGTGAGCAGCACGAAGAGCCAGTCCTGCAGGTCGTCCCTGTGCAGCGTGATGAAGTCCACCAGAGTCTCCAGGAACATGCTGAAGACCTGAAGAGGAGGAAGAAACAGGAGGGAAAGGTCACACTCTTCATCGCGTTGGTCTCACAGTGCTGCTGAAGTCTGACCCGACAGACACTGAACACTTACTCTCTGGTGTTTGTTAGAGTCCGCCGCGAGCAGCGAGGAGGCATGCAACAAAAAACACACGCTGTTAGTTCGTCCCGCAGTTAGTTCAGACATGTGACGATGAGCCGATCTGTGAAGCTCACCTTGCTGTGGGGGTCTGCAAACATCCTGGTGAAGATCTCACAAAGCCTCTTCAGCTCCACGCGGCTGGTGGAGAAGACAAGCAGCGGAGAGTTAGCGCGTGAAACCGGACGTGAAGTCAACGGGAGGCTGACTCTGACCCACCTGAGCATCCTCTGGCTCTTGAGCAGGTTCTGCAGTCCCAGCAGTCCCTCCTTCCTCTCAGACCAGTTGGCGCTGGCGCAGTGGTTCAGGACCTCGGCCACGTCCTCCGTCTGACGCAGGTAGTGCGGCGCCGCGCCGCCGTTGCGCGAGCTGTAGGAGCGCTCGGAGCAGGCGCTGGAGGCGTCGCTGTTGGCGTCGTCGTCCGAGTACATTCCCGGAGACTCGAAGCGGCGCCTCGCCGGCCTCCGCTGAGCGAGGGGGGAGACGACAGCGTTTAGAGGCGGGACTGAGCGGTAAAGCAGCAGCACGGCTTCTCGCCGTCATGCCGTCAGACGTGATCTGAGAGGCTCTAACATGCAGCTACGTCACAGCCATGCAGGTTTCTGACCAGGTGAGGTGGATGACATTACTTCATGCTGACTGTCTAACATGATGAGACGTCTACCAAACCAGACTGAGAGAACTACGACAGGACGTCACGTCAGGCCTCGTGTCCACACAGTCTTTTTTTAATGAGGCGGGAGCGAGTCCTGCACCCAGCTTCTGTTTCCACATCACTGTCGCTCCTTTTCAGGTCAACAATCACATATCAGACGAGGCGGGACTCCTCACCTGCACCCTGAGAGGCTTGTTCTGGCCACGGCTGACTATCCTGAGCTCTACGTGTCAGACAGAAGCCAGGGCAGAGACAGGAAAGCTTGCTGTTAGCTCCCCCCCAGAGAAACAAAACCACTGCGTGGACACGAGGCCTGAGCGAACGATTAGACGGACGGTCCTGGAAACATTCAAACACAGCCTCAGCGTTTAAAGCTCATGCTCTGCATGCAGTGACAGAAAGGGTCAACTCTTTGTACCTTACTCCTCGAGTCTCCTAAGAGCTGAAATACACAAAGTCCAGGAAGACAGAGGACAAAGGACATTACTGCAGGACTGGACGAGTGCTGACAACGTCAACAAATCCTTCATTTTTGTTCAGTCAGCTGTTATTCCAGATTTCTCTTCAACAAATCCCATAAAAAGAAAAAAGTTTGTACCTCCTGACTTCCTGTCTGTGCTCTCCGCTCAAAGCTCATTGGTTCCTCATGAAGACGGAAATCTTTAAAAACGCCTCACCTTTAATTTCCTCAAACAGCTGCTCAGCGCAGTTTATTTGGGACTATTTTCAGCGGCGGATGAATCCACGTTTGGTGCTGTAGTGTGTGTGTGTGTGTGTGTGTGTGTATGTGTGTGGAGGAACGTGTGTGAGGCTCACTGATGTGTGTTAATGCAGCTGAGAGGAAGAAGACCCCCACACACAGTGTGTGTTGGTGGATTCATTCAGTCTTTTTATGGGATGTGCTGACTGGAAACACAGAACATCACCAGACTTGTTTCTGTCTGCTTGTCAGCAGCTTGAGACGCTGACCAGCTTCACACATGCAGCCGTATAACACGCAGGCTATAAAACACGTGCTCCTCTTACCAGAGCGTCAGCGACAGCAGCCTCCACGTCGGTGCCGGTGTTCAGGATCCTCATGGCGTTGACGGACGCCGAGATCCGAGCCTGATGGGACAGTCGGTCTGGAAACAGGAGGTCAAAGTGAAGGCGGGTGTCAGAGGACCGCACTTCACACACTTCACTCTTCTCTTTCAAACAGGAACCTTTACTTGTTGTCACACTGATTCGTTATTTAAAGGAAATCAGATTTAGGAGTGACGAGTGTCGTGGTCCTGTTTTTTGAGGATTCTGGGACCAGAACCAGTTCAGTTTAGGTTGGGCTCTGTTTCAACAATTCATATCATTGAGCATTTATCGTAGTATTAGACATATTTTCCAATTGATAGCATCCAAAAACACAATTGAATTCTCATTGGGGGCGACTCTATGTGAGACCCAACCCAAAGCAAAGAGCAGAGAGCAGCCGGCACAACCTTCAATCAGCCATAAATAATAATAATCAATGCAAACTGAAACAGCATGAAAGAACACAAAGATGTACAGACAATCAGCTGCGCTTCTCCAAAAATAACAATCACAGCGAATCAAATAATCGACATGAAGCTGCAAAACTAAAATAAAAGAAGCAGAACTGCGTTTGACTTTCTGACCACGGACTCCGTCTGCAGCTGTCAATCAGAAAACCACCACAGCAACGTGCAGCATCAGGCTGATGGTTGGATCAAAGAATGGCTTCACGTGAACCAAAGTGGGAAAGTTGTCGTGTCGGCCTGGTGGAACTGAACTCTGAAAACTCCTGCAGCTGGAGATCTTTTGTTGGGCTACAGGCAGCAGCTACGTTACAAGCTAATGATTGACGGGACTGAAACACGAGAAGACTTTTAATTTGAAACAGCTGCAGGAAGTGATGGAGGCTCAGATAAACCGGTTATTTCCCACTCTGTCCACTGGAGACCGCGGCCATGCAGGGACAAGCTTCGCGCTGCAGGACGACTCAGCCGGCCGTCAGTGACACGACAACGTCTGCAGGTAACGTTTGGTCCGGCTGACCGATGGTCACCTGAGTAGCAGTCTGCGGAGGACAAGGCGCTGGTCGAACGGGAGTGTCGACGAGTCGCTGGAGGAGGACGCAAAGTTAGAGGAGACCAGGAGATCACACGGCTACCGCTACAGACACACTGACTGATGATCAACGCACACGTTTATCAAAACTACGATGATGCACAAACTTGATTAGTACGACAGAAGAGATGTTTAAATCCAGAGCGTGCAAAGAATCAGCAGAAGAAGAAGAGAGGAGGGGAAGAGGCTGATCAACACAAAGATGGCTGCCACGACTCCTCACTGCAGGTCTCACAACGTGCGTCCCACAGGATGGACAAAGCTGCGTTCTGCTGCCCTGTATGAGTGCAAAGGAAGGGGGTTTGGGGGGGGTCTTCAGGAGCATACTCACCCAGGGGGGAGAAACCCCTGGCGGGGCTGGTGTCGCGGCTGCTCTCGCGACTGGTTTCGCGGCTGCAGCCCTGACTCATGCTCGGCCGGGGGATTCTGCTGCGGGCTAGAGGGGCACGGCAGGCAGAGAGACAGAGAGACAGACGGACAGACAGACAGACAGACAGACAGACAGACAGACAGCAGCGCAGGGGGAGAGTTTAGCTCGGAGCACATTCAGCCCCACACTGACACACCTGAAGCTCTGCAGAGGAGGTTAGTCAGGCAGGAGAGAAACAGCGTCAGACTCAGGGAGGTGCAGCTACAGTATTATTAGTATGAGAGGAGACGATCAGGAACCAGGTCTGGACGAGTCACTCTGATCCAAACAAACTCTGATTTCACCTTCAGCTTTACTGCCTCTTAAAACCTCGGTTTCAGGACGACACTGACTGAGTCTGAGTTTAACTTCTGAATCAACATCAAATCAACATCTGCTCCTGAAACTGAATGATGTAATAACCCGGAGCTTGAACTATTGTGGCTGTCAGTCGACACTCGGGGCGGTTGGGTGGGTGGTCCACTGATCTCAGGGCTCCGCCTCCTCCTCTGAACATGTGGGTCAGACCAGGTCCCTGGAACAGAAGCTTTCAGCTGCTTCGGCTGAAGGTTTTTGTTGTTTCCCTGATTCACTTCAGCGCTCTTGACGCACAGAAGACGTTTTAAAGACCCGTTCTTCAGCCTCCTTACCTGTGCTGGACCTGGTGGGGCTGGTCTCCCGGCTGCAGCCTTGGCTGCGGTGACCTCGGGGTCGGCTCTTGTCGGTCGGGCCGGCGGAGGGGCTGCCGGCGGCGGCGGCGGCGGCGCCCATGGTCGGCCTCGGGATCCTGCCGTAGGTGGAGCTCAGCAGCCTGCCGGGAGAACCTGAGCGACTGCCGGCTGGAGCACAGAAGAAGGATTTTAGTGAATGTAAAGTGATCTGGACCATCTCTGTGATTAATTTATAGACATCTGCTCATTTATATTTGGGGGGTTAAAAAGTGTATTTTGTTATCAGCACGGAAACTCAAGTATCGGTCACATGACAGGTCACGTGACGTGTCGTCAAACCCCCAAACATGTCAGCGTTGTGGTGTATTTGGCGTTTGGTGTGATGATGATGAGAAAAACAGAAGCTCCTCACGCTGAGACTGCGAGACGACCTTCCCTCGGCTTCTTCCACGGGTGTCCGTCACAGAGGGACCGCTTCCCGAACTCGTTCTTCTGGTCCGGACTCGACCTGGACGAGGGCGAGGGACGGAGTTAAATCACACTCAGCATGAGGGCTGAAGCTGCTTTTCATGTTGTGTGTCGTGCAAATTAAAACTGGAGGGACATGTGACAGAAGAGATGAAACAGGAAACAGTGAGACATGGAAAGACACACGTCCCTCAATCCTGAGACTCATTTTCATTAAAACTAAATCTGGAACTGAAGAAGTCACATGACTCACAAACACATCAGTTTCAATCCTGACTCCAGGAAGACTTGTTTCTTTAATTCAGAGCGTTTTTATATATACTTTCAGTTCAGGAAGTTAGAAACACTTAAAGCACGGCCCCTGAGCATTCCAGGCTCTGATTGGTTGGGAGAGCAGCAGCAACAGGTGAACAGCTCCTCAGTCAGAGCAGCACCAGCTCACCTTCCAACACGTCTGATGTCAGTGGGAGCAAACAGGAGGTTTTTTTTTACTTTGACTGACAGACGGACGGACGAGATGAACATTAACGTGCAGGTGGACAGAAACGCACCAGACGACAGGGAGAGAAAAACCAGGTCCGCCACATGAACCAGCATCCGACCGCAGTCAACAGCTGACTGACAACAACAACAACAACAACAACAACAACAACAACAAGAGCTACGAGTGTCATCAGCAGGAAATGACGAGAAAATGATGAGAACTGACAGCAGCCGCACTCTGGCCGACCGCCACGGTTTCACAGACTGACGGGACGGTGTCATGCAGAGATCCATCACAGACGAGCACCACGACAGTACTGATGGGGGTAAAACACACACCGAGGAGGTGCAGAGGAGCACCACTCCCCTGTCCACACACACACACACACACACACACACACACAGCTTACCGTCTGCGTTAACAGACCACGAGCCGTCTGACGGGGGGGCGAGCCCAGGAGAGACACAACAAGGGTCAGGGGTCAAGAGGTTAACAGCACGGATACAGCACATTCGACCGTGAGCGTGTCATGTGATCAGATCGACACCCAAAACCGGCCTGTTCAGAGAGAGAAGCGCTTCGACGGCGTCACGTGTCCAACGCGCGAATCATCAATACGATTCTGAAGACCTGCTGTCGGCCACACGACAACACGAGGAGTCAAACAGTCACGCTCCTCAGCAACAGACGGAACAGGAAGCAGAGCAGAGGTTTCAGCTCCTCGTTGAGTTCTGATCAACTCGCTCCATCGTAAATACTGACGGACGTAAATACTGAGCTCGCTGCGTTTAAACGTCACAGTTCAGCTAAATGAATATGACAAACAAAAAGATATGAAGGCTTCAGATGATGCCTGAGCTCACGGTGTAAGGTGCAAGCTTTAAGCTGACGGCTGTTGATGGAAACGCAGCTTTGATGGTTTACAGCGGGGCAGGAAAACGCGTCTTCTTACCCAGTGAGGCGTAGGATCCAGGAGGAAGGGCCGAGGCCGAACTGAAGGGCGAAGCCGCCGCCGCCGCCGCAGAGGGCACGGCGGGCATCCTGGTGCGGGCCGTGGCGGTGGCGGCCGCGTTGACGTCCACGTCGCTGCGAGAGCGCTGGAGGGAGCCCGGAGACGAGGCGGCGGCCGGCGTCCTGGAGTGGGCGGCTTTGGCTGGAGGAGGTCAGACAGAGGATCAGTGGCTCCGCTATGAACTGCTGAACACATCACATCTCACCGCCAACCTCACGAAGGACACTTTCTATCACCTGGTGGGTTCACATTTTTAACCTGAATACTCAGACTGTGATGGTCGTGGATCAGGGCGCTGTTTGGAGCAGCGTGAGCTCCATCAATAAATTGGCCGCTCCAATAAAAATCCAGATTTTAACCTCGTTAACGTGTTCACCGTGTTTTTTATTTGCTCTAAGACATGGTGTGAGCAGAATAAGCAGTGAACACCATGTCTGAGCATCTCTATCTGCATCGGACCAACCACAGTCCGACAAACACGGATTCAGACGGTTTGAGTTTCATACGCGGAGCTACAGTGAAACGAGGGCTTCCAGAGGTCAGAGGAGCCTCGAATCGCTATTTGACAAGCTCAGTTTCACTGTTTTCAGGACCAGTTCCGCAGCCTTTTCCCACCAAACCGAAGCTGGACGCTGCTGCAGCGAGAGCAGGCCAACGTGTCGGTTACTGCGTTATGATAATGTTAGCAAACGTTAGCCTGCTAAGTCACACGGTGATTCATGCCAGACGCTGAGGGGACAGTATTATCTAGTCGATGCTGAAGACAGTTCCAGCAAACGCTCCTCAGATCAGTTAGATGAAGTGAAGAACAAAGGGGCGGCTCTTACATCTTGTTGTGCTGCTTCCAAAGGTGTTTTTTACAGACAGGGGTCGACTGTGGAGACAAAAACAGCAGAGAAGAACATCTGTAAACCATCAGCGGTCGAAGGAAACGACAAAGATCTGGTTCATAACTTGACAGATAAGGACTAGAAATAACGAGCGTCGCTAAAATGTGAGAAATCCACCGTTAAAACTCCAAGGAACAGAAAAAGAGGCAGCATGTCCTCTGCTAGTGGAAATCAAATCACACGAACACTTTAAATATATGTTCCACAGGCTCCACTGAACGACACACTGATCTGACAGGACACTCGCCATGTTTCCATCACACTGTCTCATGAATTTTAACTGAATTTCAAGAAAATCTGCAAAAAACAAACAAACAAATGCTTGTTTCCATCCACCACCGCTTTGTGATTGTCATGTGATTCATCGACATGAACAGCAGGTGGCGCCAACTCTACAGTCAGAGAACCATCATACCGCTGCAGAGGGAGAAGAGGTCGGGCATGAAACGGTGAAAATAAAACAGAAAACATGGCGGAAATATTTCAGTTTGGTTCATGTGCTGATGAGGAAGAGGAAGATCCATCAGGTCTGTGAGGAGATCTTCCTCCTCTTCATCTTGTTTCAAGAAGAAACAGCTGATCAGTTAAATGTTATTGTCTCACTCTTCTAAATTTAATCTATTTTTTCTGATGTGCATAAAAATACGTTAGTGGAAACAACGAGCAGGTAACATTAGTGTTTCCACATCACCGTCCTGTTGGAGCAGACTCTCACAAACCAGTTCCAGACCTGACTCAGAGTATTTATAATAATAAATAAAGTGCCACATGTCACATCAGAGACCGATGAATCAGTCTGTGACTCGAACAACAGGTCTAGAAACAGTCCGCCTCATTTCTACCTCTGACAGCATCAAAGCGCTCTCACGCCTTCGCTGGGAGGGATCTGGAGTCCAGATCCAGTCAGGATCAGGACGCCTCAGAGTAAAACCCTTCTAATGTTTCTCAATCAGTAAATCGATGAGAGAGGAGGAAGCGTCTCACTTGAGGCTCTCCTGAGAGGACGAGGAGGAGCGATCCGAGGCGGGCAGCGACATCAGGCTGTCTCCGCTCCTCAGGTGAGCCTGCAGCGCTTTCTGATAGGACGACTCCAGGCCCTGGAACAGCTGCTCCGCCTCCCGACGGAAGTGCCCGTGGAAGCTCCAGTAACACCTGCAACGGCAAGCCAGAGGAAGGAAACCGACCATCAGGACGTCAGTGAGCGGCGGCTGCGAGAGATTCAGAACGCCGCTCAGTTTAACGGGCTCACATGACGTAAAACCGACAGGTGGGACTTACTTTCTGGCCACAGAGCGAGCCTCGGCGTCCGCATCATGGATCCCTTTCTTTATAGTCTCCATTAAAACTGCTCCATGTCTGCGAGGGGGAAGGAGGAGGGAGATGGTTCAACAGAGGTGTGCACCATGTGACCACAGACCCTTTGAAAACATGACGGAGCTGAATTTAGAAACTTTCTTTCTGTCAACTGACTTTGCGGTTTCTCACTGGCTGATGATGCCGGATTGATTTTATGGAAACTGATGTTGCCTGATTTGTGCCCGGCTGATATTTGGGATCAGAGTCAGTCACCGACTGGCTGATCGATGAGAACCAGAGCGCTCCCCTCGGCGGGGGGGGGGGGGGGGGGGGGGGGGGGGGTCGGCTCGGGTTGCTCCCCGGCGGCGGTGCCGGGAAGCCGCCGGGCGGAAACACAATGAGGCTTTTGGAGGCAGACAGAGATCCCCCTGGCATCGCCATGGAAACCGCTGACACGGACCTCGGTGTCA
This sequence comes from Chelmon rostratus, assembly GCF_017976325.1. Classification (NCBI taxonomy): domain Eukaryota; kingdom Metazoa; phylum Chordata; class Actinopteri; order Chaetodontiformes; family Chaetodontidae; genus Chelmon; species Chelmon rostratus. The sequence goes on along the minus strand of NC_055681.1, from coordinate 864,785 downwards.
CGTTTCCTGAAGGGAGCGTGTGGTTCTTTGAGCCAATCACAAGCCAGAAAAAAAACCATTTCCTCACCTCTCCAGAGAGCTCGTCTGCCACTCCTGCAGCAGCAGCTCCAAGAACTCAAAGCAGCGCCTGCACAAGAGAGGAAGAAGAAGAGGAAGAGGAGCATGACAATCTGACAAACACATATTACAACAATTTTCAAACATGACTCTGACTTACAAAAATCAAACAGAAATAACAGTGAGCACAGTGAAGCGGGTAAATCGGTGGATAAATCACCTTCTGACAGCCACAGACTTGGACGTACAGCTGCTGGTGATGATGGGGATGAGGCGTGGGAAGTGTGTGTGCTGCAAAACACAAGAAACAACGTTCAGAGAGAAAAACCTTCTTATTCCTCACGATAACAACAGTCTGTTCTTCACGACGTGAAATGTGATTCGCAGGATCAAATCACATGTGTGAAATGCTGCCAGTTGGACCATGATTAGGAATCATAAGGTGGGGGTGTGGCCAGCTAGAGTCTCTCTTTGGGACCGTGCGGTCTGTTCAGGTGAGTTTGTGTTGTCAGATACAGAGTTGGCTTGTTTTGTTCTTTTTTGGTTGTGTTCCTGTTTTGTTTGTTAAAAGAGGCTGTTAAATCTAGTCTGTGGATTAGGCCTCCGCCTTCAGCACCCTCTAAACTTTCTACCCCCTACCCGAACCAGGGTTTGTATTCCCACCCCGCATTAATTGGTGCAGTTGGTGAGAGGCAGGGGTAGATGATGATAGTGTGGCAACTGGCAGTTACATGTGGCATCTAGGCCTGTGGTAGCATTGTAGCAGCTAACAATAGCTAAAGCGGTGGTAGTATGATAGTATCTTAGCAGTTAGCATTGGCATCTAGCAGTTAACATTAACAGTATAGGTGAATCTAGCTTTATTGTCTTCTTCTGTTCCTCTTAGCAGGTAGCGGTTAGCATTTAGCATTAGCTAAATGGTTGCATCGGAGCTGTATTGTCTTCTTCTGTTCCTCTTAGCAGGTAGCGGTTAGCATTTAGCATTAGCTAAATGGTTGCATCGGAGCTGTATTGTCTTCTTCTGTTCTTCTTAGCGGTTAGCATTAGCATTAGCTAAATGGTTGCAACGGAGCTGTATTGTCTTCTGTTCTTCTTAGCGGTTAGCACTAGCATTAGCTAAATGGTAGCGTCGGTACTGTATTGTCTTCTTCTGTTCTTCTTAATGGTTAGCATTAGCGTTAGCATTAGCTAAATGGTAGCATCGGTACTGTATTGTCTTCTTCTGTTCTTCTTAATGGTTAGCATTAGCATTAGCTAAATGGTAGCATCGGTACTGGCCACTACCTGGAGCATCTCTGGGTCAGTTGAACGTGGCGGTGCTGTTTGGATTGTGTAGGAGCAGTGTGAACTGGCACTAGGGGGGGTGACTCTGGGACGCCGGAGTTCACCGCCGAGCCTCCTGGAGGTGTCGTGGGACTAAGTAGGCGAAACACCGTTGAAGGGAGGTACCCACCTGATGACCCCCAGAGACGTGTTAGGAATCACTGCTCTTTGGCAGGTATAGAGGCAGATTAGAGCTCCAAGGTTCTTCACTGAGAATGAATCCTCTTTTTGAGCACAAGGATCTTGTGTTTAAATTAACTGAAATCAGCCTCAGGAACACACTCAGTGTTGGAGTTCAAATCAGGACAGGAAGCGGCCGCGCACATTTCAAACAGACATCACAGAAGCAAAGCTGCCACGTACTCTGAGGATGAGGCGGATGGCGGCCACGCCGGAGGTGGCCATCACTTTGGCGCTGTTGGGGACCAGGTTGAGGAGGATCGGCACGGTGGCTTCCGCCGCGTGGTCGAACCGGCCGCCGAGCACGGACGACAGGTGGCTGGAGGAGGGAGAGCAGAGCGTGAGCGGGCGGCGGAGGAAAGCGTCGGACTCTGACAGGTTACGGTCTTACCCCAGCGTGATGCAGGCCTCTCTCACCACCTGAGAGCGGAGGTCCTTGGCGGACAGTTTGAACGCCGCCTCCATGAGCCGCAGCTGCTGCAGGAAGCCGTCGAACTCGGCCGCTCCGGCCAGGAGCAGCGAACGCACCTTCTTAAGCTGGAGGAAGAGGAAAAGAGGAGGAAGAGTGATGAGCGGAGGCGTTTTCACCTGACAGCTGCTCAGAGAGAGACGACGGAGAGGTCGGGACGGCTTACGGCTGCCACTCTGAGCTCCCAGTCCCTCTTATCATCTGACAGCACGTCTCGAATCTTCGTCATGGCCTCCTCCACCTCCCTGTTGGAGTAGATCTGGTGGATGCAGGAAAGGAATGACGATGAGGAGAAAGGATGGAGAACATTCGGAATAAATGTTGGCACTGTGTGTTTCTGCAAACCGAGGATATGTTGTAACTTTAATAACGCTGTGGTTCAGCTTTAGAGGAAGACAAAGATCACGTTTTCTCTTCAAATACCCAGTTCAGTCGCCACAAACACGTCTGAACAGTGTTCTGCTGCTCACACCACCCTCCTCCTCCTCCTCCTGATGAGACTCAGCTCATACACATGTGCATATAATCTGAACCACGTCACTTTCACACCTGTAAAAACGTCAGAATGAACGAGGCTCCAAACCTGCATGGTGGGAACATCCTCGAAGGCCTGGATGAAGTCTTCCTCATCCACAGCTCCAGCAACAGACCCATCCCTCCCTGCAGACACCGACATCAGTCTGAGTCACTTTGTGGACAAACCTTTCACTCATCCATACACTCTACATCAGACACCCACACCTCACTGAGGGCCCCTTGTGGCCAGGAGGGGCCACAACATGTGCAGCCAGCAGGGAAATTACTCTCCCAGCAGACCTCGCGTTCAGAAACATGATTTGGTGACTGTGACGGCTGAGACCAGCTCTCAGAGTCGGTGTGAAGGTCAGAATACCTCCACCGCCTCTGCAGAAAAGCTTTAAACTATGTCGACCCTGTGAACAATTTCAAGATGAGTTAGTGTCAGACGCGGCATCGGCTCTGACCTGCAGACTTGGTGGCGGAGGCGGAGGCGGAGGCGGGACGTCGAAATGAACCCATGCTCACCGTCTTCCTCCCGGACAGCGAGGCTCCTTTGGACGAGGACGAGGAGCGGCCGCCGTCCACCGAGTCATCGTCCTCAAAGTTTTTATCTGGAGGGGGAAGAGCGGAGAGAGAGACAGAGGGCTCGGGTCACGTGACTGCACAACGAGTCTTCAGTCAACTCAGGGAAATGTGGCGGGCGGACTCTGACATTCCTGCATTTTAACTTCTTGCTGACGTTCAGCTGGAAGCGAGAGGACATAACTCGCATTCCTACATCACCGACAGAACAAGCTGACGAAGGCGAGGATGCTCAGACACGCGGCGCTCTGACTGAACAGTGAGTCCAGTGTTCCCAGTAAGAAGAAAACCCACTCTGAGGAGGGTCTGCCGGTCCCACTGCGGCTCATTCACACCTTCGCTCCCCCTGAGCTGAACAAGCATCCTGACACGGCTGCGAGTGACGTGACTGAACATTAAAGCCGAAACAAGAAAACTGATCGCCAAACATTTTGATTACCGATCAATTTAAGTCATTTATCCCTAACCCTAACCCTGATCTGAGTTTTAGTCGCTCAGTAAGTAAATACACAACAACAATCTTTTCTTTGTCTGCCAGCAGCTCAAAGAGGCCAAACCCTGTGGAAACCTTCTTCTTCTGTGGTGGACAACCGAGCGCCACCAGAGTCCCCCTGAGCACCTGAGTCTCCACGACCACCAATCAATCCTCTTTCATTATTCAAAGTTCTCACACACACATGCAAACACACACACACACACACACACACACACACACACACACACACACAGCCAACACATCCATCATGTGCCATCAGGTTACAGTTTTTCCACCTTGCACGATTAAAGCGCCTCTCAATATCAACACAAGGTGACCGAGTGTGTGCGCGTGTGTGTGTGTCACCTTTGACACATTAACATCAACGCATCTGAACAGGAGGTGAGTAGCTCAGGAGTCCAAACACTTCATGCTAATAAATGAATATCTGAATATATTCGCTGTGGACGCTGCTGCATCGCGTGTGCTCCACTGGCCCAACCCCCCTGTGAGGATCAATGAATTTAATCTCATCAGGCGATCAGATATCTACCGTGATGCTAACAATCAATGCAAGAGCCGCATGAAACACAAAAAGGAAATTGAAAAATAAATTTTTAATGCACAACCTGAGTTTTATTTGAGTCCAGTCTCATATCACAGTTCATGGTTTTATGTATTTAGTCAAATCAAAGAGGCAGTCAGTAGAAATCCTGGATAATGTCCCAGGTTTTGGATAATTAATGTTTAAAACACGAACGCTACGGCTCGTACTAACACGACAGTTTTTGGGGAATACACAGTGACTTCCTGCGGTGCCCGCTGGTTAGCTGCCAACCTCAAGGTGACGGCAAAACTTCAGGAAGTACACTGGTCCCAGCCGACAAATCGTCCCGCACATAAAGATATAACACATTAATCGTGTTTGTTTAATCCAAAACAAACAGGGACAGAATCAGGCTAGCCGACTCCCCGTTTCCATCCTCTATGCTAAGCTAGGCTAACCGGCTAAGGGCTGCAGCTTCATATTTACCATGAAAACATTGAGCGGTATCAACCCTCTCATCTAAATCTCAGCAACAGAGTCTCAAGTGTGTTTCCAAAAAGGTTTCGACGTCCTGCCGTGCAGACGAGTTAACGCTGGTGAAACAGGTGTCAGAGAAGTTCCTTTCTTCACATTTTATGAGTTTATTTTGTGAGTTTATTCGACTGAAAAAGCTTCGAGAGCTTGTAAAACAGCAAATTCACACACTTCACCCAACAACGAGGGCTGAACGATCAGACTATCGCCTCTTGAGGTACGAAGCGGTATTACGAGACAGGGCGGGATGCAGCTAGCTGGTTAGCATGCTAACTTTAGTAGCTATCCGTGCAACACAATACATTGAGGTCTTTGAGACACTGTGACTTCACATTCTGTTGATAAAGTTGGTCATCTCTCACACACTGTACCGTAACCCTTCAGCAGGCAGCAGATTTCAACACGCGTCACAAACATAATTTACGAGACAAAGTCTGACAGAACTACGTAAATGTGATGCTGTGATGCCCGAACAGGCCACAAAATCGAGCCATTCGGATAAGATGTAACCTTGACAGCTTCACTTTTCACACATCGAGGTCTGAAGTTCACTCCTCACCACGAAAAGAAACAGAAAGCTAATTATTTCTGCTGAACTCGGTCCAGCTCCCGCATCTTCCCGACCTCGACCGCGCTCGGAGACGGACGACCAGGCTGCATCGCGACCGACCGTTCAGCTGCGAGCGGGCCCGCAAACCATCCTGCGGTGTTTACGTTCGAGACGCCGCGGACTCATTCCTCCTGGATTTGCAGCCGTCGTCACACCAGGCATCCCTCCTCCTCCTCCTCCTCCTCCTCCTGCCATTCATCACTGATTACAACCTCCACTCTTTCTCTCTCCTACATGCTCCGTTCACACCTCCCCTGCATCCAGAGGACGAGCAGCAGCTTACAGGAGCAGATCCGCCTGCAGACCAGTTTCCTCAGCATGCCGGCACATAGACGGACAGACGGACGGTCGGTCAGGCGGTCCTCCAGCCCTCTGTGGTCCTCACATCTTTTCCCCTGCTGAGGAGAGAGAGGAGGGGAGGAAGGAGGGGAGTCCAACCGCGAGCCCCCACCCCTCCCCTTTCAGGGAGCATGTGCTTCAATCCAATCTTCCTCTCCGTCTTCGTCCTCTACTTCACTTCAGCGAACACACACTGTCGGGACCAGGATGGAGGAAGAGGAAGGGAGGGGACGCAGAGAGGAGACGAAGAGAAGGAGGAGGGAGCGAGGGAGGGGTGGGGCAGCGGAAGCGGAAGCGGACCAATGGGAGGAGAAGGGAGGAGAAGGGAGAGGTCGGTCAGGGGACAAACCCCGGCGCTGGTTCTGGAGGCGGAGCTGGTGGGTGGAGCCACAGATGAGTGGCAGCCACAGTCATCATGACTCAGGAGAGAGGGAGGAGGAAAGGATGGAGAGACTCCTCTCAGGAGGAGGCAGCTCCTCTGACACCGTCAGCCGCCGAGCCTCCACCCGAGTCCATCCGTCAGCCTGCAGCAGCTGGACTGTTTCTCTCAGAGCAAAGTCGCTGCTTCAGGTTTTACCTGCACAGACGCAACGTTTGCATGGAGCCACACGTAACCTTTAACAAGCTGCCGCTCGTATCAAACCTTCAGGAAATACAGTCTAAGAAAGGAAACGTTACCATTTAAATCATTAAATCAAAGAATAAATCAGGAATCAATGCCCCCTTAAATACTCGACAGCTGGCAGGACTCTGCTGTGGCTGCAGTCATTGTTTCTGGAACATATTTCTGACATTTCTGACCATGAGCCTCACGTTTCAACGTGATATTCTACCCAAAACAGAGTAAAAAGCTAAAGTCATGAGATAAAGTCAGAGTTAACCCCCCTTTTAAGAATGGTTTCCGTCAGTCAGCAGCCTGCACACCTGAGTCCACCTTATCTGTGCTCGACACCTTCAGTCTGACTCTGGTCTGATTGGATCTTTTTGAATTACTGAGACAAAATCAGCCATTCAGAGGTCTGGAACCAGGCCAAGATAAAAACACTGGCTGTCACCAGCGTGTGCTGGAAGCCGTTCAGCGTTGAATCTAAGGTAGAAGAGACAGACGAGTGTCTCAGCGTGCTGCATTTCACTTTTTAATGCACCTTCGTGACCTCCAGCAGCAGCTCTGAATGCAGACGGTGTTTCGACAAGCTCCTGCTCCATCATCAGTCCAACGACACCTCCAAGGTTTGAGACAATAAAAACTCCCCCCACCTGCTGTCAGCTGCTGATTACATGATGCCAGCTGAGAGGGGGCCTCCCTCCACAAGATGGTGCTGTTCCTCCACTGGTTAGGTGTTGACCTTCGCAGGTGCAGCCATTTCACAGCGGCACTTTGATGGTACAGAGGTGGGGGGGGGCAGACAGGAGGCCATGAGCTCAATTAAAAGCATGATCGTAAACTGACTTTCTTTGGGGCTGTGAAGACGTCACCCTCCTCACATTCCATCAGCAAAGCGATGAAAAACAAATCATGGTGGTGAGGCCGAGATATCCTGACGTTCAGCCTCAAACCGCTGGGTCCTACATTTCCCACAATGCACAGCCTGGTTAGCGCTCACATCTTCTCAGGCTTGACGAAGACACACAAGCGTCTTCACGTCTTGTCCACCACTTTGTTATGGGGGGCTTACGAGTGCTGGCGTCGAAGAGACTGATCACAGATGAACAGGATCACAGGATCTCACTGCTGTGACTGACTGTGCTCCTCCTCTGGAAGCCGGGTCATAAGTTTTCCTCCTGGCAGCGTCTCAAAGTCTTCGGGAGCTCGGAGCGTGGTGGAGTCTGACAGCTGATCCTCGCGATGCAAATTCACAAAATGACCGCGCAGAGGTGAGGCGTCAGGAGGGAGGAAGGAAGCAGCAAGGGAGCGTGGGAGCGGCTCAGAGCCCCCCCACAGTTTGTAATGAGCGTCTGCAGAGATGGGCCGGTTCATCGGGTCTTTACCTTCAGCTCTGCAGCGCTCGCAGTTCAGAACAACATCAAACGATAACGCAGCCGCAGCTCAAAGGTGAGCTTCAACCTGCGGTCGTGAGACGATTCACGCCCTTTCATGGCTGAATGAACGCCTGCACATCACAACCGGCTGAACAACGGTGGGAGTGACGTTCCCACGGAGCGATCGGGCTTCTTCACAACCTCCTCGCCAGGTCAGAACCCAGCTGTGTGCAGGGACTCACGCTAAAAGCTGTCCTGCAGTGCACTGTACAACCATTAGAGTCCTTCTAACTTCAGCATCTTCCCTTCAGACTCCTCTTTTAAAATGGGACAGTGCGGTCGTGCATTTTAGGACTTGTTCTGTTGTTGTTGACTTGTTGGTCTTTTCGGGTCAGTCAGTCAGGGTTCCTGTCAGGACCGAGCCTTTTCCTGTTTGGTATCCTTCAGCGTCTGTGGAGAGGAGCTTTCCTGTTGTGTGCACAGCATTTTAAACTGGAGAGTCGCAGGCCGGCTGAACTTCCTGCTGGTGTATTTCGTGCCGCGCGACGCTCTGGATGAGCCACATTAGATCCAAACGCTGCGTGAAGTCAGTATTAAATGCAGCAGCAGTGACTGAGCCTCATCAGTGCTCTGCAGCTGCCCTGTCTTTCTGTCCCTGCACAGCCTTCATTATTCAGGAGGTTTCCAACTGTGCAACCCAAGTCCTGCTGGCAGCGGGTACCTGGCCTCGTCTGTCGGCACCTCCCTGCAGGACCTCCTGGGGCCGGATGACGCACGCGGCCAGGTCCCCGTTTACCAAAACCCGCAGAGCCGGATTCAAAGCCACCAACAGAACATCACTTCAAAAGGTGACGTTAAAAAGCATCATGAGGCAGACTGAGCGTCAAAGTTCGTGGGCCGAGGCTCAACAAAGAAATCCTCTTCTAGAGCTTTCTACTGCATCCTTCAACAGAAACGGCCCCTCTGATCCCCCCCATAAACAAACAGCTGTGTTCACATGACTGAAGCTCCACGCTTCCATGACACGAGATGGATGATTGTGACTGTGCAAAACGTCTTTTTCAGCTGGAGCAGAAAGCAGCTGCAGCACTTTGAGTATTTAAACCTCCTTTTTCAAAGTGAGCCTGACTGAGCAGGTACCAGGACAGTCAACAGCACCAGCAGCACTGATGGAAATGATTCAGTTTCCAAATGGTCTTCCTCAAACTATGTTCCTCAAATTATCACAAAGGTTTCTACCACAACAACTCCAACTGCCTCGTTACTTTAAAGTGATCGCGCTCGTCGTTCGCCGCAGAGCAGCAGGATTACACACATCGCTGAGCTTCAGTCACTTGTGGCATCCGGTCCCAATTCTGATCCCAGTGCAATTATCAGTGAGCACAAAGAGTCGAGTAAGAAGCAGCTTCTACACCGAGCAGACAGACAGACAGACAGATTTTTAGAAGAGGCCTTCAGCTTCAGACGGAGGAAGGAAGAGCTTCCTGTTTGTGATAGATTTACCTGCAGGGACCCGGCCTGACGCGAGACGATTCGCTCCCCTGTGGATCTCCTGCAGGAGACACAGTGGCGTCCTGACACCGACCCAGAGCTGAAGCACTGCTGCCTGCCTCCTCCCTTCCTCTCCAACCTGGTCTTGTGACTGTGGGGACGACAGCTGACACCACTCCTACAAAATAAGAGCCCTGGGCTGCCGAGTGAAGAGCCTCCGTCTGTTTCTTTCTGGTTTTCTGAGCTTTTCTTTTCTTTGGTTGCTTCTTTCATTTTTCAGTTGTTTTGTCGTCTCTCTCTTCGTCTTCCTGTTTTAGTGTCTCATTGTCTCTCTTTATCTGAATACAGTTTCAGTTTCTTATGCTCTCCTCTCAACAAGTCTCAGTTTTTTCCTCAGCTTTTCACGTCTTCTCAGTTTATCTCTGTTTGCCGCTTCCCCCTCACCTGCTCAGGTGATGTTCACAGCTCTGCCACTTGTCAGTGTGCTGACGTCCATATTTGTTTAAAGTGTGCTGCTGAACTGTTCTCTCTCTCTTGTTTTAAACACACAATCTGATGGCAGCTGCTGCGTCGTGCCGTCACTTCGCTCTCCATCAATCATCAGAACATGAGACTGGCGAGCGCTCGCTGCAGTGAGCTGGAGCTGAATGTCTGAGGTTCACTTCCTGCAGCTGCTTCACATTAAAAGCTTCTAACCTGTGACCCACCTGAATGCTTTAATTGTGAAAAGTCAATTTTTAAAGTAACAAATCTTGACTATTTTCATTTAATTTCATGTTTATTAAGTCATTTTCTGAATGAGGTAACACTGATGAAAGTACTTTACAGTATACATCTGCAGTATTCTGTTGTGGTCTGCAGTGGCATTCGCAGAAAAAAAAAACTGCATTAAGTTACTGCTAATGCAAGCTGAACACTTCCTACTGCTGCAGCTTCACATTAAGAGCATTTTTCTTGCAAAATACAAGTTGGCTTTTATTATGAAGTCGTCACAGGAAATGCAATGTGCCTGTCAGAGAGCTGAGCATTGGCTGCTGTCGCTTATTAAAAACACGTCTCCTGAACAAGACAACAGTCTTTTCCTGTATTTTCTGACAGCAGATCAGTTAAAATGTTGCAGGAAGTGACAGAAGAAGCAGAAACAGGCCGCACACCTGCTCAGCCAGGTAATAAACTCCTTCAGTTTGACCTGCTGTCTGCAGACTCATGCTGCAGCATGCATCAGATCACAGCCATCGCTGAACCAGGACTCGACTCTGGTGAAGGACATGATCCAAAGCTTCTGATTCTCATTATAAATACATTTTGATCAGAGCGACCACAAACTGCACGACGGCGATGCTGCAGTTCACAGTCTGCTGGTGTGATTCATTCATCAACATCTCTGACACTGAGAGGAGGCGTGCCAGCCTCCATGTCCATGTCGGGAGGTGGTCTTGTCTTTTTACCTTGGAGCTGAGGGGCCCCCTCAGATGAAAGCTGAGCCTTGTGACCACAGTGATGCGGCCTGTCAGCTCAGACCTGCCACACAGTAGGTTCAGAGGACGAGAAGAGCGGTTTGACGTCACAGTTCGAGGACAAATTCAGCTGGAACACAGTCGATAACTGTGGATGTGATATTCACTGCTTTTCCCTCCATTTAGGCCTTTCTGTCCCACTTCTGCAGCGAAGCCGGTGAAAGCTCCTCGCCTCTGGGAGCACAAAGAAACCGGCTCGGGTTGCGTTCGGGCTGAAAGACGGCGAACACACCCCGCTGAGCCCGCTGGGAACAAGACAAGAGCCTCCCAGCTCAAACATGCTCATTGTGACGGACGGACAAAGATATTCAGGCAGGTCATGTTTCCAGCTTCACAATCCTTCACAGGGTTTGAGGTTTATGGCCTCCACCGCAAACAAAGAGGACCAAAAGCGAGTGAAGAACTTTTAAACAAGTAGAATAAATGTAACTACATACAGACTGAAAGATTTCTATGTGTTGTGTTGCAGAGGTATCTCCTGAACTTAGCATGCTAACCAGCTGACCTGTCCCGTAATACCTCTTTGCACCTCAAGAGGCGATAGTGAGTCACTGCAGTGTCCAGGTCTACTCTTAGACCAGCACGAGAGGGCACATTAGTTCAGGGTGGACGCACCAACGCTGCAGCTTTAAACCTTCATTCACATCATGCTAATAATCTAAGATTACATAAGAGTTTTGAAGCAGGACCTAAAGTATGAATACAGATCTGCACGCACACATCAGCCGAATGAAACCTTTGGGTGGCGTTATCAGTGTCACATGCTGGCGTCCGCAGGCCGCTCACAACAACACCGTACAAAACAAAACCACGCTGCCATGACAACCTGAAAACAGCAGTGGTGTCATAAACACAAACAAAACCAAGCTCACCGACGCTGTGAAGAACATCAAGACAACAGAGCAGCGAGTGATCTTACCTGACACAGGTGACAGGACCATGTTCCCTGACCTCTGAACTTCGTCAAATTTACTGAAGATGACGTTCAGCCTGGACAGAAAGGGAACAGACAGTTAGCACCAGGTGGTGATGAGGCGGGGAGGAAGGCACCGCCTTCACAGCAGAACACAAACAGTCCTGCTGCCTTCGGGCCTGCAGCTGAAAAACTGAAAACTGGCTCATTCAGGCTCCCCGGGGAGCAGTTAAATAGGCCAAAGTAACATCCCATCGCCCCCAGTCTCCGCATCCAGAAATACACACAGCGGCGGTAATGGCTGCGACGCCTGCTGCGCGATATTATTAGAACAAACACTGATGATCACAAAACAAAAATCTCATTTCAGCTGATTCACAAAGGCGACAAACAGCACAGCTCACACCACGCTGGCCATCAACGATCGATCGATCGATCGTTTGGAGTCATTCGCGGAGCAGAAACCGTCTCTGGTTCCAGCTCCTCGTTGCTGACGTGTTTTTCTCTGTTTTACATCAGTGAAATCTTTGTATCTTGGTCTTGGACTGACGTCAGCGTGACGCTTCTGATCGGCAGTTTTCAATATTTTCTGACGTCCTGCGGCCGAAATAAATGACCGATCGAGAGGAGAAATGACTCAGATGTTGACCTGAATGCAAAAAAATTAACTTGCTCATAAACACACACAACTAACGGAGGTAAAAGCCCTCCACCTGAACTTTCCCAGCGAGCGTTTGAACGCACCGTGACTGAGGCAGACCCTTCTTTCCCAGGTCCATCCGCACTCGCTCCCCGACGTGGCGGTAGATCTCGATGAGGCAGTTCATGGCTCCGTCACGCACCTACAGGTCGACAACGAGAAGAAGAACACAGATTCGGCTTCTTTATCACCTCAACGGCACCTGAAGGGCCCCTGAAAACACATGTGGGACTTATACTTTAATTCAAGGATAATAAAAAGAGACAAGCTCTGCTTTCAAGGGTTCAGTCAATTCAATCATTCCTGCAGAAAGCACTCATCATCATCATTATGATGAAGACGGGCTGTCATCCACGAGAGCGCTTCAGTGCACATGTGCGAGCGCTCGGCCTCAGGAAGGGCAGTTCATGGGCACGGCTTCCTGCTCTCAAGAGGAAGTGTGATTCCGGTGATGACAGACCTCTGCAGCCTATCAGGAGACGACAACTCAAACGCAGAGCACAGCGAGGAGAGAGAGGAGACCCCGCGGCTAAAGGGGTCTGAGCAGCTAAAGGTCTCGTCTACCAGGGTGTAAAGACTCACACGGCAAACGGTGGGTGCAACAGGAAGAGTTGGAAAAGAAAACAGAGCAGAGATCCTGGTCGGTGGCCTGAGCTGCACTGCGTGTGTTTGACCAGCAGAGGGCAGTCAAAGACCAATAATACTTCTGTTCACACCCCTCGTGTCCAGGCGAGAAGCAGCAGGTCGTACCTGACTTGTAGGATCTCCGAGGAGGTTACAGATGTGAGGAACGATTTTACTGAGCGTCAGACTCTGAGATCCAAACCTGAAAAAACAAAACACACGAACCATGTGATGAAACGCGTTTTATGAAGCATCATCTCGACTCCTGCACAGGTCAGCTGATCAGCACGGTGTCCTGTCACCACTTCCTGGACACACTTATTTTCAAAATGAGGCAGACCTCAAACCTCCACTCACACATTCAGGGTGGAGATGAGACAAAGGCAGAGTCCCTCTCTGGTCCTGTTGTTCTTATGCTTGAAGCCTCCCATCATTCGCTCCCACACAAACTGAAAAGATATCACAGACCAGATGAATGAGCATATAACATCTGTCAGTGGACCGATTGAATGAACACATGTACTGTCCGGCACCTGTGGGTTAGCAGCCTGGTCCATGACCTTCAGGAGAAGCGCCTGGTCCTGGTCTCGAACTTGGTCCTTGGCGTCCCCTAACCGATCGATCAGGCTCGGCAGAACTGAGCGGACACAGAGAACAGAGACAGACCGGTTTACAATAAAACAACCAAGGCAGCATCACAGCTCCATGCTGAAAGCGTGCACTGAATAAAGACGATTGAAGGAAGACAATAACATTTAATGCATATATTAACATTTAACTGTACCACAAATATGTGCGTTTTTAATTTGTGCTGAATTCATAAGTAGTAAGCAGCTCACCTGTTCCCACCTGCGTCCTGAATCTCTCCTGCAGTCTGCTGACCAGAGCTGACAGGATGTCCATCCCCAGCAAAACCACCTGAGACACAAAAACACACGAGAACGCGACAAACATGACAAAACGCACCATAACATGTGTGAAAATCCAGCACAGAAAACACTCAGATCAACTACAGCATGAGATCAGCACCAGACCAATGGAGCTGAATCTGGGCTGCAAAGGATTATGGGTAATCACACCAAACCAAGAACTTTCATTTAAACCAGCAGAAAACGGTCAAAACGAACGGATTGTTCCGTTAAATCAACATGAAATCATCTAAACTCTCACTCAGTGAGGTAAAAAACACGAAGTGAAACCGAACCGTGAGTGAAGACAGTGTGGAGACTTTACAGAGGGCTGCCGACACATTTCAGTCCAGCTTTCCTTGTCTTGGGGTGGTTTGGGAAGCTCGATGAACGTCTAGTGAGAGCTTCCCTGCTAACACCATAATCAACACACACGCACCACCTGAGCGCCACGCTCAGTCTCTGGTGCAATTTTTGGAAACTCTCACTTTCAGAGAGAAAACGAGCACGACAACAACAACAACAACTGCACTTCAACTGTGGTGCCACCTGCTGGTCGCTCAGCGACACTGCACCAACATAAGTCCAGCTGCACTGATCAATTCTATTCACCAAAGCACTTCACTGATCATGATTAATCGTTTCTCGTGCTTACATTTATTTTAAACCCAACTGTCCAACATGTTGTCCTGTAACTGTTCTAGCAGCAAAGCTGAAACACTTATTGATCAATCGGTTCAGTCGATCAATCAGTGGAAAATTCAGTTCATAAGAGGATTTGCTGTTTGTCTGTACATCACTGTAAACTGAGCAGCTTTCGGTTTTGGACTGAAACATTTTACGACATCACGTTTTCATTCTATTTCTGACATTTCAAGACCAAATGATGGATCGATTTGCAGATTAATCGATAACTAAAATGAGGAATTGCTCGTTGCAGGCATCCTTCTTCCTCCTGAAAGGTGAGTGAACAGGTGCAGACAGTCCAGCGACTGCTTCTCATGTCAGTGCTGACTTTCACCATCAGCTGCCATTCAGCCGTCTGCCTTCATCAATAACTGAACGCCCTTTGAATGTGTGTGACAGGCCCGGCTCGATCAATCAACAAGAGCCGTTAGACGACCAGCACAGGAAGCAGCTCCCTCCATCTTTCACACACACACACACACACACACACACACACACACACACACACACACCAGAGCTGGCAGGAAGCTCGTCTCCACATACAGAAACACTGAAATAGTGTGAAACTCGCTCGCCCCCCCCCCCCGTTGGCTCGGTCACACAGGGAAGGAAACTGGGCTAATGGTGGCGGTAAATTAAGCTCACAGCCACCGCCACATTCGCCTGGGAGCCTCGTCCCCATTATCCGCAGATACCAAGTAGACCGGAGGACGCTGCGTTTCCAGAGCGGCGCAGGAAGCAGCGATGTGATTGGTTGTGTCGGCGTGTGTGTGTGTCTACAGTTGTTAAGTCAGTGTGTAGTTGTGATGACACGATCAGCTCCACTCTGTCTTGTGTGCTTCATTCTTCGTATGTGAAAAAGGAGCGTCACGCCAAACTCCATAGACAAATCTGGCATTTTAGTGCAGCCTTTCTCGACGCTGTGCTTCATGCATCTCATCTGAAAATCTCAAGCACAAGCTCCATTCAGTCGCTGTTCTGAACCTTTCCACAGCATCACACGGTTTTCCTTAGCAGGTGAAGTTTGACTAAGAAACTGTAGATATTCACATTTCTGTTTCTGTCTGAGCAGTCTCACAACTTCTTCCTACGTGTTGGCTCAAAAGCCGAGATTTAAAGTTCATTCTTAATGTTGGAAACTGCTGAGGAAGATGGTGTAATATGTTCACAAAGCTCCAAATCGATTCGAGCACTAAATCGATTTTGGTCGAGGTAGATTAGACTTCAAAAGAAAACTGCAGGTTGGGTTTCTCCCCCCTCTGTTCATATTATTGTGGCACTATCACATTCAAGAGTAGTTTCAGTGTTGCCTGATGATGAACTAGAGCAGCTCACACTGCTGTCCAGGAACACAATAACGTGACCTCCATGTATTTATTAATCCATCGTGGCAGCCTCACATCTGCATTAAAGTGCATGCAAACATTCACGGACGGCATGCAAATCCTGCAGCACGGTGACAAGACTGATAAGAGCCTGCAGCTAACAGGCAGATGTGGGTTATTCCATCAACCAGCCCCGTCAACAGCCCACAAGGGTGACCTGTGCGTGGACGAAGCCCTCCCTGAGGACAGTCTGTCCCCGAGACCTGCAGGAATCAGTGTCAACTGGTTTAAAGCTCCTCCTGCAGTGAATCCAGCTGAAATGATCAATCAACCCTGACAAGAGCCAGTGCTCGTAACGTCTATTAATTCTCACTGGGAGAGCTACCATAAAAAGATAGAACCAAAAAAAGGGATATAATACACAACATTTATGATATTCTGCACAAAACCTCCTGTCCTGTAAAAAAAGAACATAAAAACTGACTCGTAAATATGTTATTCTAGTCTCAGGTGATCACACCTGTCCAGGACAACCGAAATCCAACAGCTGAGAGTCCCATCAAGAACATCAGGCCACCAACCCTCCAGGGACTGAACGGACAGACCGTGCTCACCTTGAAGTTGCTGGAGTTGACCCAGGAGCTGGCGACCGCGTCCACCATCCGGTCCAGCATGGTCTGGTCCTGCTCCAGCTCGGGGGACTTCTCTTCGTCCAGGATGAGCTCTATGATCTCCTGGCCCACCTGGAGCCTCTTGCCCAGGTCCTTCTGCATCACCTGCTCCAGCAAATACTCCATGCTCACCTCCTCCTCCATGGCTGCAGCCCGGGGCAGGAAATCCAAGGCACCAGCCGGCTCCCAGCCGGCCTTTCTGCTCACGTCCTGTCCAGCAAAGCCCTTACAGATCCCGGGACCTGCTGCAGGATACTTGGCCCCGTTTATGCGCCAGTTAGTGTGTTTAAGAGGCAGCTAACGTTGGCGAGTGAGCCGAAGTGAGCACCATCATATGGTGCGGTGGAGGGCTGCTTTGAACCGAGCGCTTCATTCTCCTGCGAAATGAGAAGAAAAGAGCGATGATCCGGCGAAGTTTCCAAACTAGCACCCCTACCCGGAGAGTTAACGGTTCTATTAATGGTGTATATTTGACAGAAAACCAGCCTGCAAACTCCTCACACAGAAGTAAAACAGCGAAGCTACTTAAAGTTGAGCTAACGGGCCGATGAGTGACTTCACTGGCGCTTCAGCAGCTCAACGTTAAATGTCACAACAGTTTATGTAGCTGTTAGCTCCTCCTGCTAGCACACTAGCTCGCTACGAGCAAGCCGTTACCCCAAAACACAGTTAGGCTAGTGTTAGCTAAGCTCGCTAAGTTAGCTCGCTAAGTTACCTGTGGCCACCGAGGAGCACCGTTAGCTCTAACGTTAGTCGCCTGTTTCCAGCGGGTTAATTAATCAGTTATTAATTCAGTGACCGGTCAGAGATTCACTCACCGGATGGACCGAGTCGCTCCCAGAAAAAAGTCAGAGGAGGCGAAGCTGCCTCCGGCCACAAACTACCGTTACTTCACATAACAGCCCAGCAATTACTCACTCGCCTTGTGGTAGTTTAAACTACTTGGCATTTAATCCTCAAGCCATGTCAATGCCCGGAACCCTCAGCCGGCTGTTCACAGCTCATTCATTGCAATTAAAGACGACAAAATGAGTATTAGCCATCGGAAATTATAGCATGTCCCTTGGCAGACGCCGTAGTAGAGCCTGCAGCGAGGGAAGCGGCAGAATGGCGACACCAGCCGGTAGGGCTGCGCAACAACACCCACCCCCGCAGGACCAGCAGCGGAGGAGGTGTGCGGATGAGAGGGTGGGCCCCCTGTCAGCTGCAGGTGGGCCTTCTCAGACTCAAGGTGACAGAGTCAAGAGGGCTCATTTTCTGTTGTGGAGCAGGGCATGTCCCACCTGGCTCTGGGATGACAACAAAAATCGTTCATTTCACGGTTAACGGGAGGCTGGAACAAGCGGAGTTTGGACCCGACTGCTCTGCTGCAGACGTCAAAGGTAAGACAGGGTCTGTGCTTTGTTCCAGCTGCTGAGTTCAGAGACAAAGTCATAATGTTAGTGAATAGAACTGTGGGATAACTGCAGATTTGTTTAAACATTCAGTGTAATCACACATGAAGGTGTCAACAAGGAGGTCTGTGGCACAGGAGGGTTAATCTCCTGGTCATGAATGTTCCTGGGGCTTCTGTGTCACGGCCTGACCTCCATGTGGCTTTGACAGGTCCTCATGTTTAAGGGCTTTTGTCTCTTTGGCCTCGTCATCGTGAGGCAGTGATGAAGGTGACAACTGGGCCCTTAACCTTTAAAGACGACAATAATAATAAGACAGGTTGAATTCAAGATTTTGGACTAAACTCGAAGGTGTTTTTCTGGAGGCATGGCAGTGGTCTCAGGATGGTCTCTCCGCCTCATTGCCACATAGTGAACCTGTTATCCTGAAACTGTGGCACTCTCCATCTCTTATTTTCTATTGATGAGTGAATCTGAATCGCAGCATCAATGTCCTGAAATCTCCTGAACTCTTCATCTGACAGATCTGTTCCGGGCGGCGGCGGAGGCCGGGCCTCACCACATCCTGAAGATGTACAACTCAAACGGCGGCGTGGTGAACATCTCCCCCCAGCTGGAGGCCAACAGCAAGGACTCGTGCTACCGTCTGGAGGTGGTGGCGTCAGATCTTAAGAGTAAGCGGCCTTACCTGAGACAGGCAGCGCATGCAGAGCGTCCTGACGTCCAATCAGAATGAAAAACCTGTCCGTGAGGTTTGAGAAGTCCCGAAAGATGGTGGATGTTTGAACGTGAGCAGTTTAACTGTTCACATACTGATAATGTTCAGTTTCAGCACAGTTAAACGTGTTTTTAGACAAAACGAATTCAACTGAAATGAACATTTTGAGAAATAAAGTAATAAAGAAATAAAGTGAAGCATTTCTTCAGGGGGTGTGGTTTCACAGGGGGGATCTATTTCTAAAATCCTGTCTATGACATGACAAAACAAGCCCTAATTACTGACGGACAGTAGTTCCCACCTGCAGGTCAGAATCCCACCTTCAGATGAATCACAGGTGACTGAAGGGCTAAAGAAGAAAAGTCATCTCTTAGAGAGAATTTGGGCTATTTTCTGATACATTTTTTCCCTTTTTTCCTTTGAAACGCTGGATATTTTTTTTATTTTGCCTCTTTAACTCCTTTAAATGAAACAGCCAGCTTGTGTGAACATAAAATCCTGTCCTGAAGGTCATCTGTCGCTCTGTCAACACAAAGCACGGTTTGTACTTTAGGACTAGCCATCAGTCTAGAGGGGTCGATCTGACTTTCTTTGGGTTCAGAGCTTTTCAGTTGTTGTGTTTTTCGTCCAGGTGCAGGTGTGGGGATGCTGACAGAGCTGGACAGCATGGAGCACAGGTGAGTGCGTGCTATGAAGGCCGTTTCTTGACGCGTCTGGGTGGGAAGGACTCACGGGTGTTCCCTGTCTCCACCTTCAGGCTGCATCATCTGGAGAGCAAAGTCAGCGAGTACGTGGGGAAGACTCCGGACATCATCTGTGACCTCAAGAGCCAAGTGGAGTCGTTCAAGAGGAAGCTGGAGGTTCGTCACAGCTCCCCGTGTCACATGTCCGGTTATCATAAACACGACTGCAGACCCGGACGAACGCAAACAAAGCTGAATTCATGAATCTGTTTAGGTCAGGGGTCGGCAACCTTTACCACTCAAAGAGCCATTTGGACCCGTTTCCCACAGTACAGAAAACACTGGGAGCCACAAAACCCCTTTGACGTGTCAAATAAAATAACGCTGCATATAATGTTTTTTTTTTTTTTGCCTTTATACTATGAACAAACAAACGATAATGTGCTGCATTTATGAAATAACTGAACGACTGCAGAGAAAACAAAATGACATTTCTGCGTGCAACAATAACATTTTAAAGTCCGACAAAAAGACGTTGGGTTGAAGTTCTTTCAAGTAAAATTCTCAATGTCTGTTTGAGTCCTTCTTGCATTTATGAAAAAAAACACCAAACTTAAATTCTCCACCGGCAGCAAGGTAAAAATACCGTCCACTCTCTGCATGCCGTCAGTCTTTTACTGACGCGTGCAGTCAGCTGTCAACCTGAATAATAAAAGGACTATTTCACTGAACAATGAAAAAATATGAATATATGCAAAATAATAGACAATTAAAATATGAATGAAACGTGGTTAATGTGATTTCTGCTCCTGAACCTCCGCGCACAGTGTCTGCACATCAGCGCTGTGCGCCGTCACCTGCATCTTTACGCAGGATCAGCTGTCATCTGTGAGCGCGAGCGATTTGTTTCAAAACGAACAAACTAAAATAAAATACATTTAAATAAATGCTCATTAATTATTTTCAGGAGGCGCATCAGAGGAATGAAAGAGCCGCATGCGGCTCCGGAGCCGCGGGTTGCCGACCCCTGGTTTAGGTCGTCAACCTGCATCAGCAGAAATACCACACAAGCCTTTTATCAAGTCAGGTGAACAGTGCAGCGACCGGGAAACAAGCTCCTTACGATTCAGTAAAATAAAAACTGTACATGGAAATGAAACGCTCCTGTCTCTCTTATCACCAGCACATCCACCAGACTTACATTTGAACCAGTGTTCAGGACGAGGGGCTTCAGCAGTGCTGACCCAATCACTTCGGTCTGACTCCATGCTCGCTCCACCCTAACCTCAGGAAAGCTTTCCAGTAACAATAAAGTTTTATTTTCTGTCAGAACGTGGAGCACCTGAGCTGGATGGGTCTGTTCAAGGACGACGGCGATCAGCAGCTCCCCAAGTTCCCCCCGAAACCCCAAACAGCTCAGCTGAGCGTCGAGGAGGAGCGCCAACAAGTCCGCAGGGAGTTCCTCAACATGAGGTGACCCCGACACCTGGTTTCACTGCTGGTCCTCTCAGCCCGAAATGAGATTTTAACTTTTATCTTTTTATCTTCCTTCGTCTTTTTATGCTGTTAAATACAATCAAAGTGATCATTTATTAATGAATATCAGCAGGACTTCATCCTGCTGCAGTAAACGTCTTTGGGGCTCAGATCTTTGCTCGATCCCTGATCAAGTTCAGAGGGGGGGGAGTCAGGACAAGTGATCCAGAGCCAACAGTGGAGAGCACATTTGTGTCTTTTCTGTGTTGCCGCAGCTCACTGCAGGTGACAGAGGAAGTGAGAGAGCACCTGAAAACTCCCATTTTTGACAACTGGTGAGTACAAACACATTTTCAGACAACAGTCAGTTATTTTTATCTCAGGGACCATTTTTAATTGACAGGTTTCATTCAGTCTTTTCACTTTCATGCAGCTTTACTTCTCAGTGATCTCTGCAAACTTGAACCCCTTTAAAACTGGGAGGGGGTACAATCTGCATCCAGTGCAACAGGTGTTCTACGGCTCCAGCTCCGATCAGGACACGCTACTTTCACACCTTTTCGGGTGCAGCGACGTGTTGCAGTTCCAGACGTCAAAAAGCCTCGAACGAGGTTCAGTCAGTGTCGAGTTAGAGAGACTGATGGAAAACACACACACACACACACACACACACACACACACACACACACACACACACACACACACACACACACACACACACACTGCTCTCACCTGTGTGTGCTGTTGTTGCCAGGCAGTGGGAGGAGGCGGAGATGCTGGTGCTCCTCCAGGTGATGTTCACCGACCTGGACTTCCTGACGGCGTTCCACATCGAGCTGGACGTCCTGCAGAACTTCCTGTTCGAGGTCTACTGCCACTACAACAGCATCCCCTTCCACAACTTCAGGCACTGCTTCTGTGTCACTCAGATGGTACGAACAGGAGTCTGACTTCATCTTGATCCACGAGACGCCGATAATGAGCCACAATTAAACACATGAGCAGGAAAAGAGGACGAAACTGCTGCTGAGAGAACCCAAAAGAGCTTGAAAAGAGATTAAAATGTTAACTAAATGAACTGATTCTACATTTATCAGCCTCAAGAAAGATAAAAAACAGAACAATCGCAGTTAAACACATCAAAAAAAATTATTTACTGAAGTACATTTTCAAGTAGATGGACTTGCAGTTACGTGTACTTTTACTCCACTGCAGTTATTTCATACCTGATGTCACTTTTCGGACGACGAGTCTCCAGAAAACATATTTGGGCATTTAATACGTTGCTGGTGTGACAGGTGTCACTGCTGTGACTGGTGTGACTGGTTTAACTGGTGTTCGCTCTGCAGATGTACGGGCTGATCTGGCTGACGGAGCTCAGGAGCAAATTATCCCGAGTCGACCTGCTGATCATGTTGACTTCGGCTCTGTGCCACGACCTCGACCACCCCGGCTACAACAACGTCTACCAGGTCGCCCCACCCCGTTTGATTTTCCGGTTTGTTTTTCTCACCTGTTGGTTTGTTCCTAATGTCTCTGTTCTGTCTAAACGTCGCACAGATCAATGCGCAGACCGACTTAGCTCTTCGCTACAACGACATTTCCCCGCTGGAGAACCATCACTGTGCCGTGGCCTTCGGAATCCTGTCCAAGGTACAGAAACACGATGCGTTCAAAGACTCAGGAGGACTGTGCTGATATGACAATGATAAAATCCCAAGTTTGACCGGAGACTGACAGAAGATTGAAATTACAGAGGAGCAGCAAAGGATCGGAACAAGGCTGGAGGAGAAAGTGACCCAAACAATTCTGCAACATCTGAATAAACGTCTGCAATGAACTGAACAAATGAATTTATTGATAAGATTGATTTTCTCACCATACGACAAAGACTGAAAGATACATTCATTTCAAATGAGAGGACAACAACTGAGATACAATAACTTCTGTTTCTGCCAGTAAATTAAATGTTATTTTAATTCATTCTAAATTTCTGTCAGAAATAAGTGGACACATGTGAAACAAGACAGCATCATCAGCAGAAAGTGACAGAAGCGTTAACGAAGATCAGGTCATTAATGTAAACGAGGAACAAAAGGGGTCCAGGAATGGATCCCTGTGGGACACCACAAGTATCTGTGATGGAATCTGACATCATGAACACGTCAGGTTGTTGTAATAAGTGTCTTTCTCTTTGCAGCCCGAGTGCAACATCCTGAAAAACCTGAGCAGTGAGCAGTACAAACACATCCGAGGAGGAATGATCAAGTAAGACTCGGGCTCGCATCCTCCTTCGCTTCGTCCACGTCGACTTTGTGTTTGCTCCCTTTAAAAACTCCCAAAACGTTTTTTCAGATGTATTCTGGCCACCGACATGGCGAGACACAACGAAATTCTCAACAAGTTCAAAGCCATGCAGCCGGTGTTCAACTTCACCAACAAGGAGCACAAGGAAGTGGTAACGTAGCACACTGAAGCCTCATTGGCTGTTCTCTTCTCTGTGTTTTCACTTACTTTGCAGCTTTTCCACTTGATTGAACTTTTCAGTGAAAACAACAAAACGTGAGGAAAATCTTTTTTTCTTCCTGTTTTGAGCTACAAACAGCTAAATTGCTAATTAGACAGTGTTCTCACTCTGTTAATCACTCCATCATTCCCTTCATCACTGTAGCTGTGCTTCATATTGCTAACCTACTTTAAAATACACCTTTAACATTTTCATAATTCACATTCTGCTTCCAGCTGATGAAGATCATGGTGAAGGTGAGCGACATCTCCAACGAGGCGAGGCCGATGGCCGTGGCCGAGCCCTGGCTGGACTGTCTGCTGCAGGAGTTCTTCAACCAGGTTTCCACTCTCACTTTACTGATCAGTACAGGAAGTGACAGGAAGCGGCGTGACGGCGTCATCAAAGCGGCCGCTAACACGTGAAAACATCCTTTTGCCCTTAAAGTTTGACTCACGAACACGAGAATAAAGTCAACGGGACAAATCTGAGTGCAGACAGTCTTTCGGGTTCGGGTTCATGGTGAGCTTTGCACCTTTGCAATTTAAAACGAGCTTCATCGGTTTTCCTCTTCGTAAATGAAGGATGTGCTCTGTCGCGTCTGTTTTCTTTTAAACTCCAGAGTTGAGTCAAAGAAGTGACACATTTTTCAAGTGATTTCAGGTCAATAACAGCGTGCATTGAACTCTAAAAGTCTTGTTCTGGTTCTGTTGTGCAGAGCGACACAGAGAAACTCAAAGGACTTCCGGTGACGCCTTTCATGGACCGAGACAAAGTGTCCAAACCGTCCTCTCAGACCAGCTTCATCCGATTTGTCCTCCTGCCGCTGTTCACCGAGCTCACCAAGCTGTTTCCCTGCCTGGAGGTAAAGTGTGGCTGTTGTAGACAGGAAGTGAGGCGAGCTCAGGGAACACAGGACTCATATTCAGATTTCGTTCTGTGTGAGATGAGCCTGCGAGACGCCGAACAGACTCGTGGAAGCTAACGCTAACTGTGGTGTCGTCGTGCAGCAACACATCCTGGAGCCGGTGCGACGGGCTCTGCAGTACTACTCCGACATGGAGAGAGCCAGCAAGGAAGAGGAGGAGGGGGCGGCCAAGGCCTGAGGAAGAGGACGAGGAGGAGGAAGAGGCGCTGACGAACCCTCAGACTGGTCTTCGGGTGTTTTAGGAGCCTGATATTCAGCAGCAGTGTGTTAGAAGAAGATGTTGCATCTGACTGTATTGTATGTGATCTGATTTGTAGCTTGACCCACCTGAAACAGCGCCACCTGGTGGCTAATTCAGAGTGTCTGCACCAGAGCAGGATGACGTGAAAGTGTGGCGATGTTCTCCATGTTTCTCCACGTTCAGACTCACATCAGTGAGGACACACACACACACACACACACACACTGCAGCCAACCAATGAGCTTAGAGAGCCACAGACAGGAAGTCAGACAGCGTTGAGAAGGATCAGATGTGTGTTTTAATCACTGACTTTGATTGACAACAAATGTATTGTTGATTTTGTGTGCACATCTGAATATTTCACATCTTTTAAAAATGAAATGCTTCTTTTTCATCTCTTGCCGTCTTTGACTGTTTTCTATTAAAATCTGTTTTTTTAGAACAAACACATTAAAAACACCCTGAAACCAATCTTCCTGACTTCCTGTTCATACTGTTGACTGTCAATAAAGATTGGGATTGAACGACAAGATTGTTTTCACTGTAATTTCCAGTGTTCGCTCATGAAATGCGTCCATGTGAACAACAACAGCACAACATGAACTCACGTGAACAAAGAAGCAAACCAGCAGCGTTTATTCACCACCTGAAACGTTTATTCTTCATCACTTCATGAACAAAAAAGTGCAAATGTCTGTTTTCTGTACGATTAATGCGTCTGATAAATATTTAGAGGCAACGATTAAAAAAAACAGGGCTCGACATTAGTGTGTTTCAGACAAAATTAAATTAAAAAATGCTCACAATGAATCTTCAGTATGTACAACACAGTTCATTCTCGTGGCGTTTAAAACAGAAGGTCGATCATCGCTTCCTCAACGTGAAGCGTGTTTATAACGTGTCACTCAACTTCATTCTCTCAAAGTTTCCAGTTTGGCTCAACTGTTAGCAGCTCTGACCCACGCAGCTTATTTTTCTCGACAACACAAAGCACGACACAGGAAACGACCGCGGAACAAAAACTAAATAAATAACGACGACCTTTTTGTGCAATCTTGACATTTTTAAATCATCAGGTTTGTGAACTGGATCATTTTCCAAACCGGCGGGGAAACACGAGCCTCTTCTGTCCCTCGCTTCGATCCTGCAGCTGCCGACTGACGTTTGGCGAGCTGCAGCGTGACGGCAGCTTATCGTACAGGAAGTCTCCTCGGTCTGCTTCAGTCCGTGTTCTGAAGCCGGTTTTGCTGCCTCGCATGAAAACTGACAATCGTGAGAGAAACCTTTTAAGGCGCCAGTCGCAGATCATCTGTCAGTATTTTCGCCTCGACTTTGAGTGAAGACAAAACCAACACTGCAGATCAACTTTCAGCGTATTGTGACGCAGCACCTGCAGAAAGGTACAGGTGTGCACGTGCCTCCCAGCGACGACAGTGAAGAAACCTACAAGAAGCGGACTGAAAACACGTCCAGCTGACTGGAGACACTTCACCACCGCGGGGGCGAGACATGCAGAGACTGAACGTGACTGACGGAGGAAGAACTGACCGCGTGGTCTGTCGCGGCGCCGCTGGCAGTCCAGAGACAGACGAAGCTGACCTGCAGTGAACCCGTAAGCTCGCCGTTCACACACATTTTAACACGATCGCATTCACAGGCGAGCGGCGGCTGATACAGAGAGCAGCTGAGCGGCGGCAGATCAATATGGCAGCAACACAAACCCAAAAGCAACGGTCAGCACAGACAAACTGTCCGACTTGAAATGAAATCAGTGTTTCAGACAGCTTCAACTTCTGCTCGGTCTCACGGGTGGGGTCCCGTTTCTTGGGGGCATTTCGTCACCAACACTCTGGACTTCTTCCAGCGTCCTGCGAGCCGCCACAGACCATGACGACGATCACAGAGCTCTGCTCCGCGGGACGTTTCTACCTTTAATCTGAGTTTGTGAGCTCTGGGCTGGGGGGGGGGGTTCAGACTTTGTCAACATAACTTCAATCTGTTTTCTTGCTACGATGCAGCTAATAACAATCGTCGCTCTGCACACTCCTCCTCACATGCTCTTCTTCACTGTCGGATCAGTAGAGTTCATTTTTCTGGCCTGTCGGGGCAGCGGCCCCGTGATTCTCCGCTGACCACAGCGGGTTATTTCTGACTGCTGCTCAGTTTGGCACCCCCAACGTGAAACGTGCTAAACTCTCAGCTTTGTTGGCAACGTGCTTTCAGAAGACGACAGAAAAGAAAAAGAAGCTCTGATCGCCGACCGGCTCTCGACTCATTTTCTCTTCTTTCCGGCGTGCAAATAACTGATGTTTGAAATGTTAAAGGTCTTTACAGGGTGGGGACTTGCCTGTCAGGAGGCGGGAGGGGCTGTTCACAGGTTGCGGGACAGTAGCATCGCACCAGTTTCTCCTATTTACACCGCCGGCCTCGTTTTAGTTGAACATAATGGACTCTGGATCCTGGTTCATCATTTGAGCCATGTGCCGCAGGACATCCTTCTTGGTGATGATGCCCAGGAGACGCCTGAACAGACGCAGAGGGAAACAAACGAGGTCAGAGGTCGCTTCACTGCTTCACTGGCAGATAGATCGACGGTTGTTCTTACCCGCTCCGGGTGACCAGACACTGGCGGAGGCCCAGCTTTCGGAAGATGTCCACCACCGTCTCCATGGGCGTGTGGTCGGTGACGGTGAAGGGGCTGAGGTTCAGGACGCGCCGCAGCTTCAGGGGCTGCGGGTTGCTGGCCGGCAGCTGCGGCGCGTCCTCTGTGAAGTAGACCACGGAGCTGCTCACCACGCCGTCCTGCTTCTGACGGGCGTTTTCTGTAGACGGACACAAGCCTGGTCAAACACCATCAATGAAAACTGATCTGGGTCCTGTTTCCTGCAGTGGGGGCGACTCTAAAGTAACCCGACACATTAATAGTCCTCCTTTAAAAGTCTTAAGACGGTTTGTGAGAAGGATTTTACGATCAGCTCGACCTGAAGGTGCTTCTGGGAAACGTGGCCCTGAACCAACTTACTGATGGCGAGGGTGAGGTCCCGGCGCTGAACGAAGCCGATGAGCCTCTCCGACTCTCTGGACACGACCACCGGGAAGCCGTTGTAATCGGTGTCTTTGATCAGCGTCTCCACGTCCTCCACCGTGGTGGTGTCCTGGGTGAGGACGGCCAGAGGGGGGTCGTTCCTGCGGGGCCGCATCACGTCGGTGGCCAGCGTACGGTGGGTGAACTCGTCCCTGACGTCCAGGTAGGGGTAGCCGTTGAGCTGGATGTGCGACTCGTAGATTCCCTCCTTCCCGAAGGCGTCCGCCACCCACTTGCTGGTGACGGCGGCGGCCATCAGGGGGACGATGTACTCCAAACCGCCGGTGAGCTCGAACATGATGACCACCAGGGAGACGGTCATCCTGGTCACCCCGCCTGAGGGGACGCAATCACAGCAGCTTTATTACAGGACAGAACGAAGCTCGCAGCCAATCAGACGTGACGACGTGCTGATTTTCTGTTTTCTAACATTTAAACTGAGTTTGGCAAAAATCTGCACATTGAACTGCTCGTTAAACTGAGGCTGGAAGAATAAATACCATAGAAATCACATGTACTGTGTATGTGCTGTATTTCTAAACCCACTGTGAGTTTTGACTCTTTCAGGCTGCCGTAGCTGCTCAGTGTGTCGTTTAGCAGATTAATTAGCAATAAGAACTCAGCAGCTCTTGTTTTATGTTCGGGAGTAAAACAGATGGTTAAGATATTATCGCCGTGGCGATGCTAATTTCCATGTGCGCTGACGGTAATTCCCATTACGTGTTTGCATCGAGCTCACAGACTGAGCGCTGGTTAATTTAGCTGTCGGCAGTTTTCCGCGAGCCAACTCGTCTTCAGCCTCATAAACTCGCCGCTGCGCGGCACTTCACGGATCTGTGAACGGCGTCCGCTCACCCAAACAGGCGGCGGCTCCCACCATGGCGTACAGTCCAGGGGTGACGCAGTCTGCGCCGGGTCGGCACCAGTTCTTAAAGATGATCCAGTCGTGGTGGTGGTACGCCATCTGCTCCACGGCGATCCCGACGATCCGTCCTGCGATCGCTCCGACCGCCATGCTGGGAATGAAGAGACCTGACGGGATCTGGAGGGGAAACAGAATCGTTACAGGACAGGCGGCTCCATCAATGTCCCCAACAGCTGATTACAATCAGAGACATGAAGAGGACAGACAGGTCAGTGTCTCGCTCAGGGTACAGGTTCAGGTTCAGGTACCACATTTTACAAACAACAACTGATTTGTGCTTGAAGTGTGAAAAGAGGAAACATTTGTTTCATCATCTTCCTCGTACTGACCTTCATGCCGAAGGTGAAGATGGTGATGACGATCTTGAAGACGAGAGCGAGGGCGAGCTGCCACAGAGCGTTGTAGACCCCGGGCCCCGCCGGCCGGTCTGGGATGTCGTCCACCGGCCGACTCATGTTGGGGTTATTTATGTAATCGCAGAGCTGCGACGACTCCAGCGCGCCGCAGTCGTTGAAGAGCTCGGAGATGAGCTCGCTGGTGCTGCGGCGGGTGTACGGGTTGGGGAACGCCAGCACGGCGGTGATGCCCGTCACGGCGATGACCTCCAGGACCGGGTACTTCCCCAGCTGGGTGGTCTTCCTCCGCCGGCACCAGGCGATGTTGGCCCGGATGAAGAGGGTCCCCCAGAGGCCGCCGAACACGCCCAGCAGGATGAAGGGGACGAGCTCGGCCATGTACCATGGCGTGTGGTACTCCACGTAGAACAGAACCAGACGACTGTTGCCGAACGGGTTGATGGAGCGCAGCGTGAAGGCGGCGACCAGG
This sequence comes from Chelmon rostratus, assembly GCF_017976325.1. Classification (NCBI taxonomy): domain Eukaryota; kingdom Metazoa; phylum Chordata; class Actinopteri; order Chaetodontiformes; family Chaetodontidae; genus Chelmon; species Chelmon rostratus. Next base: position 835,553 of record NC_055681.1, on the reverse strand, counting down.
GCGGCGAAGAACGAACGCCACAGAGTCTTGAGAGGGAAGTAGTAACTGACCTGCGGGAGAGACGAAGGACGTCAGGAGAAACATCAAGTGTTTTTTATGGAGCGAAATAACGTCTTGAATACTGGAAGAGACACAAACGAACGAAACGCCAAAGCAAGAAAACAACATGAACGAGAAAACAGGAAGATAACAGGACGGCGGCACCACGCCGGGTCTGCAGACAGGTACGGGAGGAACCACAAAAACTGAGCAGACTCTCCTCGAGGGAGTCGCTTCCATGTCTTCAAAGATAAAACGCAGCTTTGGATTTCACATGTTCATGGCAGATGCACTTCAGGACATTGTGGATTGGCTGCGTTTAGCACAGACAACCTGAATCCAGATGATCAACTGATTTTTAACTGAATTTAACTTAATTTCCAGCAAAATGGACAAAAGGAAATGCAAATGAATGCTTGTGTCCATGCACGACTGTTATTTGATTATTAGGAGTTGGTTCATTGTGATGAACAGCAGGAGGCGCCAACTCTCCAGTTGGAAAACTGTCATACCACTGCAGAAGAAGAGTGCGCAAGTTTACACAATTAAATGAGAAATATGAGATGACAGTTCATCGTCTTCTTCTTCTCTGAGAGTGGAAACAGCTGATCGGTTGTGAGCCGTTTCCATCTCCCATTAAATCCTAACTTTAAAAAAACAACAGCGCCCTCCAGTGTCTGGTTTGTCTGCTCTGGGCTACTGTCGAAACATGGCGGACTCTGATGAAGAGGAGCTGCTCCCTCTGTGGATAGAAATACACAAATCCACGCTGGCCTGGAAGCGAGTGACCGAACGAATGTTTTTAACGAACCTCTTCCAGGCTGAACAGAACTCCTCCGATGGGCGCTCCGAAGGCCACCGACACCCCAGCCGCTGCTGCCGCTGACAGCACCTGGAGGTCAGAGGTCAGGGAGAGCAACAGAATCAGCCACGAAACGTCCCTCAGCATGTTTCACGACGTTTACGATCTGATGCCACTGCTACACTGCATGCATACACACACACACACACACACACACACACACACACACACACACACACACACACACAACACACACACACACACACACACACACACACACACACACACACACACACACAGCAGCGTACCTCTCGCCGCTTGCCCTCGTTCTTGCTGTACTTGGAGAAAAGGCTGCAGAAGAGGTTCCCGCAGCAGCAGGCCACGTGGACCAGAGGGCCCTCCTTCCCCAGGCTGAGACCCGACGACACCGCCAGGACCAGGGTGACCGTCTTGATCAGCAGGGTCCATTTCCCCAGGTAGCCCCGGATGATGAAGCCGCTGAGGATCGTCTTGATCTGCGCAAAGCCACAAATATACAAGTACTTTTTTATCTGGTGGGGCTGTAGCGAACGATTCTTTTCTTTATCTGTGGTATCAGGTGCCGAGCTGGCACGCAGGCCTCCTGTAGACCTCCTCATGAGGTGGTTTACGGTCAGGGTTTCGCTCACCTCTGGGATTCCTGAACCGCAGGCGTACGGAGCGAACACTCGCACCAGAGACACCGCGAGGAAGGAAAACAGCAGAGCCCACAGAACGTACAGGAAGTAGTTCAACACGTACGCTCCGGCGCCCTGAAAGAAGACAAAAACACATTTTATCATCAAACTTCATTCACTCACTCTCACCTACACAACAAACACGACATGGTTCACGCTGCAGTAACTCGACATTTGGGACATTTATGAACTGCAGGGTTGCACTGCAGCAGTTTTACAGTAAAATGTGACGAGACCACATCTGTCTGTCTCAGGTATTCATGGGTGATTGTGCCGCTCGGAGGTGAACTCCGACGCATCCTCTGAAGACGTTTACTTTTGGCGAAAGCCCGGTCTGACCTCAGCGTGGCCGGTCATCAGCTCGGCCCACTTCTGCCACTGCGGACACTTGTCTCGGTCGTCGAAGGTCGTCTCGTTGGACGTCCAGCAGCACTGCTCGTGGCTGTACCAAAAGGCCGACAGACACACGCCTTCCTTCAGGTCTGTCATCCAGTCCACCGCCAGGTCGATCACTCCAGCCAGCGTACCTGCAGAAAACACCTCGAGCCATTCAGTGAGAGCTGACAGTCTGTTTCACCCCCTAACATATACCGTCGTCCCTCCTGACTGACCTGAGAGCAGTCCGATGAGCAGCATCACCACCCATCCTGACCAGGCGTCCAGCAGGCTCTTGATCAGTTCCCAGATGGACTCTTTACTCTTACTGGTGATCTGGAGGCAGAAGAGGAGAAATCAACATTATTCATTTATTCATAAGGATCACAGGTCACCTGCAGGGACGAAGCTGAGCTTTTCAAACGTCAACATGAACAGTCACAGGCTCCGGCTGTTCAGAAACAGCAGCTCCACTGGACGCAGGATGAATCATCCTGGAAACGCTCAGTGGTTCACAGCGAGGTTCAACACTTTGTCAACACATGATTGGATAGATGAGGTTAATACATAGACTCAGGAACACTTCGGGAAACTGTTGTCAATAAACACAGTTTCATTGGAAATGACTCATTCTGGTTTTGTTTGACACAGAGTCCCAACATTTCTTGGAACCGGGTTTGTGTGCGTAGATATATATTTGTATATGTAGTTATTGATTCATTTATTTTCCAAATGTTCTCTATCTCTGCTGCTATTCTGCTCCCCTCTGATATCACATGCTGCTGTAATGCCCAAATTTCCCCGGCTGGGGATAAATAAAGTTTTATCTCATCTTATCTGATGCGTATCCACATAAACACTGTACATATATATACACAGGAAACCTGTTCAAACCTTGCGGTGGCGGTCTGTGTCTCTGGATTTCTCCCTCAGCCAGTCGATGGTGTGGAAGTCTTCATACGTGCCCACATCAGGAAACGGCTCGTCCAGGAAGTCCATCAAGTTTCCAGCTCCGTTCATCTCCTCTGTGGGCGTGGCGCTGCTGACACCTGGCAGACAGCAGCAGATCATCAAACTGGGCCGACTCTGGCGACACATGGTTTGATCACTGTGACCAAATGATTCTAGTCCCGCTCTCACACAAAAAGTGTCCTTCATGTTTGTGTTTCTCCAATGAAGACTTCATTTCCCAGCAGCCTCGCTGCTTCCTGTGCCATCACGTGGTTTGCTCGACAGTCCAGATGCTGCTTGTTTGTGTTCCAACACAAGCTGTTGATTTCCATGACACACCTACACCTGATGATTTCTTATATTTTGCAGAAATTATAATTGGATCATTTGAGGACAAATGTAGAATAACACATAACGAAGGCCTGATGGGCTAAACGCAGAAGAGCTGCAACTGCCTTCACTGACTGATCTGAGAGCTGAAACAGTTTATGAAATAACAAAAAAATGGGGAAAAGGTGACGTTAATAGGTGGATTTTTACACAGCCAACAGTCCAAACACACGTAAATTCTGCTGAAAATTCTATCAAAGACAGAAAAATATTTTCTCATTCAGAGGCTGGAGCGACACAGGTTTGTCATTTAAGCGTGACTGAAATAACTGCACCAGGACCAGGTCCAGGACTGTTGACTGGCATCTTTACCCCTGCAGTTTGCCGGTGGTGGCTCAGATAAATGTTCTCTTGTGGTTTAATTAACCCCCCGCTCCGCCTAATAGTTGAAAACAGCAGCCTTTCACTTGCTGTATCGCTCATTTTTTTTTGCTGACAGACGTTACACAGCTAACCGCAGATACGTTCATATGTGCATTAGCAGTTCAAGCTAACTGTACCCACTAGCATTAGCATCCCCTCCGCTAGCTAACGTAGCTCGATAAAGTCGTTCTTTACCTTCACCAGCCTCCATGTTACAGTCCGTCCGAACGACCTCGGGGGGGATGTTTATCTATAAATTAATAGCTTATTTATCGTCGACCTCGACAAGCATTTTAGCTGTGATTTTCGGACAGAAGTGGCGTCAGAGACCGCTACCCACAATGCACCTGTTCAAACGGTCAGTCTCACGATACACCCCTGAGCTCACGTTGTGCCAGATGTACGTCAAAGATCGTCTGCATACATTTTATTCTGACTAAAAAAACAGAAAACCTTCCTTCGCAGTGAGCAAATATTTACAGAGCACATTTCTGTTGAAAGACACACAATGTGCTTTACATTTAAAGAGACAGAACAACTTGACGCATGCGCAACACAGTGAGACATCAACATGAACAAGAAGCACACTCCACATCCCGATACATGCCTGCACTCACACTGTTCAGAGGCCTGAGAAGACAGACAGGTTTTGAGCCTAAATGAAGACACAGTTTTCACAACAGTGACTGTGTTTGTGCTGCTGGTGGAAACTGGCTCTCACATGAGTCAAAGTCACTCAGCTGGATGCTGGTTAATACAGATGTTCACCTGGACCTCCTGCACCAGGTCTGTGATTCCAGTCAAAGAAAACACTGATTACTGCACATTTTACACGAAATGAGGTGTTTTACTGATGAAAAGCTCAAAAATGATCATAAAAAGAGAGAACAAGCAGAGGAAACAAGCATCATCTCCCCCATCACTGAATGAAAATCTCACTGAAAACAATATATTTACATTTTAAAGATCATTTTCTTGAGATAATTTACTGTTATCTCAAAGTACTGAACATGGTTTTATCCTGAACCTTTATTCAGACACCATCTATGCTTTGCATCCCAGAATATCGTTATCATAAAATGCAAAAATAACCTAGGCCTCCTCATGACACTTGTTCTGCCACAATAGAACATAATTAAATAAGTGATACCAATAGAACAATGTGGTGAGTAAAATGAGAATTATCACAGACTGTTCATCATAAACATGAGCACCATGAAGGAAAAATCTACAGTATCTCAAGAACAGGAGATAATTCATGATGATTATGATTTTAATCCTGAAATAAAAAGAAATTCATCATGTGCAAAGTCTACCCAGACGTCAGTAAACTACTGACACAGTATCAGTACTTGTACTCCAGTAATGCTGTCATGTAATCGTCATTAAACAGGAAACAGTGACTGGTCGGCACATTACGACCACACCGATGACCAGTTCACCATATTTCAAACCACTTGTTAGTCTGAAAGGGTGTTCTGTCCACAATGTCGTTCCCGAAGAGTCTAGAAAAACACCAAACATTATCATCAGTTTTCACTGAACTCCAACATGATGAGTGATTCTCTGTGAGTTTCTAAATGAATGATGCACTGAGGAATGTCTGCTCACCGCACAGCCTTAATGGAGGGGTTGGTGGCGACCAGCTGGAGCAACACGCTGGTGGAAGCATCGGTGATCTTGTTGTGGCTCAGACTGGAACATGCACACAAACACAAACAGTGACACGAAGGTACGGACGGCGTGAAAAAGAAATAAGAAGAAGACTGGATGATTCAGTCTCTCCTTAAATATCAGAACCTCACACTGACTCCACCTGTTGTTGTTGTGTGTGTGTGTGTGTGTGTGTGTGTGTGTGTCACATGAACACGTGTATCGGTGCAGTCTCACACTCACTCCAGGTCTTGGACTTTGGGCAGATGTGGGATGAGAGTGAACAGCAGCTGGTCAGGGAGCTCACAGTGACTCAGGTCCAGCTCTTTCAGCCCTTCAGAGCAGTTCAGGATCAGGGCCAAAGCTCCACAGGCCCCTCTGATCCAGTGTGGTGTGACTGAAGTCTCCACAGGGACACTACTCGTCTCACGGAGTCCCTCTCAGTGTTCACAGGCACCAGGGACACCAGCTGGAGGAGGACAGCTTTACTGGCTCTAAACAGGAGAATCAGAGCAAGAAGCAGACTGTTATGTTGCACAAACATGAAAATGAACAAGCCTTTTCTCTGGTTCAGGTCATTTTGCAGAGGAGCAGAGGAGCTGATGCTGCCTGCAGCATTAGACATGGCCTCTGTCAGGCTGGATGACACAAGTGCTGCAAAAATAAAAGAACAGCTGGGAGATCAAGTCAAGCACAAACGTTTTGCCTCACAACTCCATGAAGCAACTGACAGCAACAGACTGTTTACTGCTGATGTACATTTTGACATGACGACCTCCCTGTGTGAGGATCTACTTTCCTGTCAATATGTCAGAGACAGAGCCACAGCCGAAGAGCTATTCTAAATGCTGGACTGCTTCCTGACTGAGAATGGGCTGAAGTGGGACAACTGCATCGGTGTTTGCAGTGATGGTGCACAGACCATGGCTTCAAAAAGCTGTGCACTGCAAAACCTTCTCACTGTAGCCATGAATCCTGACTTCCTCATTGTGACAAAAAAATCAGCACAAACTCTTTTATTCTTTTTAGGTTTGCAGGTTAAAGTATTTTATATATTCTGCTCCTGAGTGTATGTTGATGATCAATCTGAATTTATTATTATTTGTTGAGCTTATTTCATTTTAGTTTTCAGGATCAAATGGCAGTCGGTCAAAAAATGTTTGTAGTTTAAACAACGATTCAGTTTCTTTTCATTTCAAGCAAATTGATGCACTTTAAATCTTTTCTGTCACAGACTAAAAGACAATGTTAATAAAGTTATTCTTTGTTATAAGTTGATCTATATTTCTTCCTTTGTTGTTTTCTTTCATGTTCATAAGGATACAATGTTACGCAGAGATGGACGAATAACAATTTTACAGACAAATGATAATATTTATAGTCGCGGTGGAGAGTGGGGGGGGGGGCAAAATGTTGTCTTCTTCCTAGGGGGGCGTACCAGACAATAATTGAGAAGCACTGCCTTCACCTTCAAACGAGCAGTGAGCTGCTGTAGATACAAGAACACAAATCCACAAATGTACACTGAAGTCAAGTCAAGTACAGTTCATCTACCTGAGCTGTGAGATATGAGGCAGACAGTCCAGAAAACTGCTCACTTCACTCTCTTCATCTGAGCAGCCTGTCAGCTCCACCTGTTTCTTCTCTGATTGGAGTTTCAGCACTTCCAGGAGGGTGGAGGTCTTTCTCTCTGAGAGGTTTATGACCCAGCCTGCAGGAACTTCCTGGAAAACTGGCTGTAATGATGGAAGGAGACTCAAGCCTGTTTCAGTCTCACAGTCCTTCACGCGGGAGAACAGATCCAGCAGGAAATCACACTGAAGTTCATCATCATCATCCAGGTAATCAAAGGGGAATGTTTTATGGCTGCACACTGATGATAACAGCTCCAGCATCTTCTCTCCTGTCAGCTGTTCTCTCTCTGCTGCTGCACAGAACAGATTCACCAAGAAATCGACTCCATCAGAGACTCTAGACCGGGGAGAGAACCTGGAACGAGCATTGAACATGTTGTTAGGATTTGATATCAGCAGCAGAAAAACAGCCATGCATTACTGATGTGGACTTTATCTGCTGAAAGCCTACAAATACCTGCTGAGAACACAACACAGTCAAATCAATCCACCTGAAATCAAGTCACAGTGATGGTAACAGGGTTATATGTGGATTCTGGAGGACTTGACTCAATCAAACTCTTCACCAAATGTTGAAGGAAGCAGGAAAGTCGGGCTACAAAGGTGTGTCCTCACCTCTGTGTTCAAACACTGGATGTTATGAAGACCACTGTACAGATGCATGTAACTTTTCATGTGATGATTATAAATGTTTACTCCTCATATGTTTAGGACATAGGAAAGCACCAAACCAACGTCTGTATTTTTCTAATGATTTACTGCTGCTAATGTAGGTCACACTGTGATTGTGATGATAAATACTGAAATATTTACATTAAACATCTGTGTTTATCATAACCAGATCCTGAAACGTAGACGTGACAGGTGGGTTTTTGAATAAAGAGCACGAACGTTTACATTGAACTGATTTTCATTAATCATTTTCATATTTAGTGATTGATGAACACGTATCTATCTATCTGTACAGGGGGGCAATGATGAACATATATACATACAGCACCGCCTGTATGTATATATGTATTGGCACCCATGAAGTTTAAGTACTTAATGTTAAACATCTCCTGAACAAAAGTGATGTAGCGATGCAGATTTTTTTTACAGATGGCTCGTGTCTCATATTAAAGAGCAAAGTATCAACAAAATAAAAAAAATAAACAAGTAGAGTGAATAAAAATAAAAAGGTAAATCTTGCTGTATCACTAGTATTGGCACCCTTTGCTGTTTGTCCTAAAACCTAATTTGACTCAGCAATGCTCGATTACAAATGGAAATCACCTGTGAAGGCTTGTCTGTTCCCATGTGACATGAAATGGCCAATGAATGATGAGATTTGTTTTTTGAAAAGCCAACAGTTCTCAGTCCCTTTTTCACAACGGTGAAGACAAAAGAGCTTCTGAAGAAACAAGAAATGCTGTTGTTTACAAACTTAAGAGCTCCAAAGGATAGAAAACCATTTCCAAAGAGCTCGGCATCCCTGTGTCAACAGTGCGTAATGTTATGAAGAAATATTTGAAGCATGGTCAAGAACCTCCCTGGGTGTAAGGGTAAGAGAAAAATCAATGAGAGGAGTCGTCAGAGGTTGTTGCAATTGGTGGCAGAATCACCTCAGGTAACATCTACAGAGCTGCAGGCCCACCTCGAACAGTCTGGGGTAACTGGTTCAAGAAGCACCATCAGGCGCACATTCAACACAGCAGGGCTATTTGGGCGGAGGCCAAGGAAGACCCCATTGTTGAAGACAAGACACAAAAGGGAGCGTCTGGATTTTGCAAAAGAGAACCTGGACCAGCCACAGTCCTCCTGGCAGAATGTGTTGTGGACAGATGAGACAAAAGTAGAACTTTTTGGCAATTCTCACAAGCAGTATGTTTACAGGCACCGCAATGAAGCACTCAAAGAAAAGAACACCATACTAACAGTCAAGCACGGTGGAGGATCCATTATGCTGTGGGGCTGCTTTGCTGCGTCTGGGACTGGAGGCCTTGCCCGTATCACAGGGATTATGAAATGTGAAGATTATCAGCAGATTTTGGAACAAAATGTCCTGCCCAGTGTAAGAAAGCCTGGGTTGAGGTGAACATCTTGGGTACTCCAGCAAGACAAAGACCCCAAACACACATCTAAAAGCACATAAAAATGGATAGAAAACAAAAAATGACTGTTTTGAAATGGCCAGCAATGAGTCTCAACCCAATTGAGAATCTTTGGGGGGAGCTGAAATCTGCCATTGGCAGAAGGAACCCTTCAAACATCCAGGAGGACCTAGAACACATAGCGAAGGAGGAGTGGGAGAAAATACCACAAGACAAATGCAAAAAGCTCATTGATGGCTACAGGAGACGTTTGGAGGCCGTCATCGCTGCCAAATACTAAGGAGGTCTGCCAATACTCATGCACCTGCTGTATTTCTGTTTTTTGTTGTCTTTGAAATTCCTATGCCAATTTTGAGGGAAAACAACTTTTCAGTTGCTTTGGACCTTCAATTAAAAGATCTTAGTATTGCAAATTGTGTCCATTTCCATTTATTGATGGAGAAATGACAAAGATTGTGAATAAAATTAAGGGGTGCCAATACCAACAGGCGGCGCTGTATATCTATCTGTATGGGGGGGACCCGTGAAAGGTAATTCCAGGAGATCTAGTTTGGACCGTAGACCAGTTGGTACAATTCCATGCAGCACAGGAATGAGGCATCTTCTCCGACCGTCCGCTTTTGCCTCATCCAATATGGCGGCGACGCCGACGTACGATTCAGCGCTCCATGCAGCGGCTACGTGTGTATGTCTATGGTATTAGCTCTATTGTGCACGGTTTGCACGGACATGTGCACACACAGCACAGAGCGGCAGATATAAAGTACAGTGAACAAACCCTCAAGAGACACCGCAGAAAAATATTGAACAGGGATGAAAAGAAAGGTGGAGAGAGACGAAGAGCGCGAGACAAAAGAAAGTCACCAGAAAGCTAAGACGAGGAAATATGACAAAGCGTCTGTAGCGCTCGGCTTCACTGTGACAACGGTGGGAGACGAGGAAAGACCGGTGTGTTGACTGTGTCTAAAAATGTTGGCAGCAGACAGCATGAAGCCAAATAAATGAAGGCGTCACTTCAGGACACCGGAATCACGCTGATAAACCTCTTGAGTTTTTTAATATTGCCAGCAATCATCCCGCTTTGTGAATGCTGCTTCAGCAAACCAGCGAGCACTGTTAGCATCATACAAGGTGGCGTACCAAGTTACTCAGTGTAAAAACCCCACACCATAGCAGAGGAGCTGATGCTGCCTGCAGCATTAGACATGGCCTCTGTCAGGCTGGATGACACAAGTGCTGCAAAAATAAAAGAACAGCTGGGAGATCAAGTCAAGCACAAACGTTTTGCCTCACAACTCCATGAAGCAACTGACAGCAACAGACTGTTTACTGCTGATGTACATTTTGACATGACGACCTCCCTGTGTGAGGATCTACTTTCCTGTCAATATGTCAGAGACAGAGCCACAGCCGAAGAGCTATTCTAAATGCTGGACTGCTTCCTGACTGAGAATGGGCTGAAGTGGGACAACTGCATCGGTGTTTGCAGTGATGGTGCACAGACCATGGCTTCAAAAAGCTGTGCACTGCAAAACCTTCTCACTGTAGCCATGAATCCCGACTTCCTCATTGTGACAAAAAAATCAGCACAAACTCTTTTATTCTTTTTAGGTTTGCAGGTTAAAGTATTTTATATATTCTGCTCCTGAGTGTATGTTGATGATCAATCTGAATTTATTATTATTTGTTGAGTTTATTTCATTTTAGTTTTCAGGATCAAATGGCAGTCGGTCAAAAAATGTTTGTAGTTTAAACAACGATTCAGTTCTTTTCATTTCAAGCAAATTGATGCACTTTAAATCTTTTCTGTCACAGACTAAAAGACAATGTTAATAAAGTTATTCTTTGTTATAAGTTGATCTATATTTCTTCCTTTGTTGTTTTCTTTCATGTTCATAAGGATACAATGTTACGCAGAGATGGACGAATAACAATTTTACAGACAAATGATAATATTTATAGTCGCGGTGGAGAGTGGGGGGGGCAAAATGTTATCTTCTTCCTCGGGGGGCGTACCAGACAATAATTGAGAAGCACTGCCTTCACCTTCAAACGAGCAGTGAGCTGCTGTAGATACAAGAACACAAATCCACAAATGTACACTGAAGTCAAGTCAAGTACAGTTCATCTACCTGAGCTGTGAGATATGAGGCAGACAGTCCAGAAAACTGCTCACTTCACTCTCTTCATCTGAGCCGCCTGTCAGCTTCACCGGTTTCTTCTCTGATTGGAGTTTCAGCACTTCCAGGAGGGTGGAGGTCTCTCTCCATGAGAGGTTTATGACCCAGACTGCAGGAGCTGCCTGGAAAACTGGCTGTAATGATGGAAGGAGACTCAAGCCTGTTTCAGTCTCACGGTCCTTCACGCGGGAGAACAGATCCAGCAGGAAATCACACTGAAGTTGCACATCATCATCATCATCCAGGTCATCAAAGGGGAATGTTTCATAGCTGCACACTGATGATAACAGCTCCAGCATCTTCTCTCCTCTCTGCTGTTCTCTCTCTGCTGCTGCACAGAACAGATTCACCAAGAACTTCACGTCATCAGAGAGTCCAGACCAGAAACCGACCCTGGAACGAGCATTGAACATGTTGTTAGGATTTGATATCAGCAGCAGAAAAACAGCCATGCATTACTGATGTGGACTTTATCTGCTGAAAGCCTACAAATACCTGCTGAGAACACAACACAGTCAAATCAATCCACCTGAAATCAAGTCACAGTGATGGTAACAGGGTTATATGTGGATTCTGGAGGACTTGACTCAATCAAACTCTTCACCAAATGTTGAAGGAAGCAGGAAAGTCGGGCTACAAAGGTGTGTCCTCACCTCTGTGTTCAAACACTGGATGTTATACTGGAAGACCACTCCTGAACCAACAGGGTGGCTCAAACAAACACTTGACACATTTATTCATCAAGTCACTCCAAACACTGAAATACTGGACCACGTTCTAACATCCATCATTCTGCAAAACTCTAGAAAACTTCATCAACTGGCAGAATGGCAGAATTAGGATTACTGCTGGTTTAATCATCACGTCCTGAGAACATGGAGTTTCATTCCAATGTTACTAATAAAGCACTTGATGAAAAGCCTCTCACTGACTCCTCATTATTCACTCCTCAAACATTCTGCTCAGTCATTGGCTCTCTCCTACCATCACAGGAGCCAATGAATGAGTGTCCCATCCAGCAGCTGTGGCCAATCACATTTTGTTTGCGATTCAGTCCTCTAAACGTGAACCACTTCAAAAATGTCTGCACAGGACTCGTACAGTAAATCCAACACTCTGACGTGCTCAGAGGGAACCGTCATGTGTGTCTATCTTTGAATGCAGGAAACCACTGCTTCATCCCTGACATCTGAACAATCACAGCAAAAAAGATGGAAAACTGTGAACACAGAACATCACTGCTCCTGAAGAAGAACTGAACTCCTCTTCATCCACACAATGGTCACGGTCTCTCCTGCTCTCACCGGTGGAGTCTGTTACATCACGTCATTGTCGCTCAGCCTCTCTGGACTTTGACCGAGTCCATACATGACTGATGAAAACGGCCTCAAAGACACAAACTTGGTGCTGGACAGAGAAAACACGGATCGCTTCATGGGAGGTGAGCAGGACTCTGTGGGACTCTGCTGCAGGTGTTTGATCTGCACTCAACTCTGGCTACTTCAGCAACAAATACACTGGGGGTGGAAAATTAGGGGTGCACGATAGGTATCAGGCCAATAACAGGAAATTATGACGTCATTCCGATAAGTCCGACATCATCACGAATAGCCCCGATAACATACATATTGTTGTCAGCACGGCAGTGCCTCGCTCCCAGTACGAGACCCAAATGGCCTGCAGTGAATGCTGCGTTCAAGTCACGTCGGCATAATCAGAAAAACTCCTTCTCACTGGGAAAAATCAAGAATACCCCCTCATACCAGAAAACAACTCGTTAACTTAGTCATAATTTTGGTAGTAGCTGACGTGAATTGAAATTCACAGTATTTTTCCACATGTTACACATAAAAAATAGAAACATGAACTTAAAAAGGCAGAATGAACGACGAGTGAACGAGGGAAGTTTCTGAAGGAGACAGTTCGCTGGTTATTCGTAACAAATGTTCCAAGCGAGTTCCACGAGGAGGAAGAAACAGAACAAGCTTTAATATTTCAAACCTGATCAGCCACCTGAAACATAACCACCGCTTTGACGGAGTTTGGAAACTGTATGAGGACACCCGGGCTACTGAAGACGCTAACGTTAGCAAGGCAGCCGCAAAGAAGCCACCGGGACTGACACACATCGCAGAGGCTTTCAAAAAAATCCAGGAAATTTGCCAAAGATGACCCACGGGCTGTGGTTATTGAAGATTTAATCATGGACATGATGGTGCTTGACTTACTATGGACTGCCTTTTGTCAGTTTGTTTACATCGACAAGTCTAACTTGTGTCAGTACAATATGCACTGTGCATTATTTGTTATTGTCATTGAGGAACGCACTTTTTCAGTTTGTTTAATAGAAATGTTTGAATCTAACTCGAGTCAGTGCATTCATTTTCTATGTATATTGATTTTCTGTAAACTTCTGGGATGCACTTTTTCAGTTTGTAATCCTGATGCATGTATTTGCATCAGTTCAAGGGGCCTTTATTTTTTCTATCAGTAAGTAATGCACCTTATTTAAACTGATGTGAGACATCAAATAGGTTTGTTTGATAGCTTTAAGAAAATGTTTGAGAGGCCTGCCAAGAGTTTTTCATTGGAAAAGTAAATATCTCTTCATTTAAAGAGTCAAAACTGCTTTGAGTTTTGTTCATAGTATTGATGTCATGATCTTAGGTCTATCTGTGTGTTATCGGTGATCAGAATCGGCCTTCTGGAGCTGAAAGTTATCGGTTAATGGCATCGTCTTTAGAAAGTTGTTGTGCATCCCTATGTACAATAAAACAATACGTCACCTATGAAACTATACACACAGTGATGTAATGTTTATGTGGACTGATCAGCTGAACACATCACCTTAACCTTCAAATTAGCAGTGAGCTGCTGTAGATACAAGAACACAAATCCACAAATGTACACTGAAGTCAAGTCAAGTACAGTTCATCTACCTGAGCTGTGAGATATGAGGCAGACAGTCCAGAAAACTGCTCACTTCACTCTCTTCATCTGAGCAGCCTGTCAGCTCCACCGGTTTCTTCTCTGATTGGAGTTTCAGCACTTCCAGGAGGGTGGAGGTCTCTCTCCGTGAGAGGTTTATGACCCAGACTGCAGGAGCTGCCTGGAAAACTGGCTGTAATGATGGAAGGAGACTCAAGCCTGTTTCAGTCTCACAGTCCTTCACGCGGGAGAACAGATCCAGCAGGAAATAACACAGAAGTTCATCATCTTCATCATCCAGGTCATCAAAGGGGAATGTTTCATAGCTCCACACTGATGATAACAGCTCCAGCATCTTCTCTCCTGTCAGCTGTTCTCTCTCTGCTGCAGCACAGAACAGATTCACCAAGAACGTGATGTGACCAGAGACTCCAGACCGGGGAGAGAACCTGGAACGAGCATTGAACATGTTGTTAGGATTTGATATCAGCAGCAGAAAAACAGCCATGCATGACTGATGTGGACTTTATCTGCTGAAAGCCTACAAATACCTGCTGAGAACACAACACAGTCAAATCAATCCACCTGAAATCAAGTCACAGTGATGGTAACAGGGTTATATGTGGATTCTGGAGGACTTGACTCGGGGGGGAACACATCATCAAGCAGGTCAGCCCGTTGCTGCGATACATCAGCGTGTCCGCCATATTGGATGAGGCGGATCTGCCCCGTCAACTAATGCAAGGAAATGGACCGAACTTTATAAAGTGCCTTCCTACAAACTGATTTAAGTTAATAAATTTTATTTACCCATTCACACGCACAAATATATTTGGGAGACAAATATTCATCAAAAACAACGTATGTAACTTTTAATGTGATGATTATAAATGTTTACTCCTCATATGTTTAGGACATAGGAAAGCACCAAACCAACGTCTGTATTTTTCTAATGATTTACTGCTGCTAATGTAGGTCACACTGTGATTGTGATGATAAATACTGAAATATTTATATGAAACATCTGCGTTTATAATAACCAGATCCTGAAACGTAGACGTGACAGGTAGGTTTTCTGAATAAAGAGCACGAACCCTATGTGAAAAAGTAATTGCCCCCCCTTGTTAAATCACAAAGTAACTGTGACTAACCACAGTTTTGGGAAAGCTGAGTTCAATTTCACAGGCCACACCCAAACCTGACTGCCACCACCTTTGTTGAATCAAGAAATCACTTAAATACAATCTGTTAGACAAAGTGAAGTAGGCGACAATATCTCAGGAACAAACGCATCACGCCACGATCCAAAGAAATTCAAGAAGAAATGAGAAACAAAGTGACTGAAATCTATCAGTCTGGAAAAGGTTACAAAGCCATTTCCAAGGCTCTGGGGCTCCAGCGAACCACTGTCAGAGCCATTATCCACAAATGGAGAAAACTGGGAACAGTGGCAAACCTTTCCAGGAGCGGTCGACCAACTAAGATTACTCCAAGAGTGCGACGACAACTCATCCAGGAGGTCACAAGAGAACCTGGAAAAACATCCAAAAAACTGCAGGCCTCTCTGGCCTCAGTTAAGGTCAGTGTTCATGACTCCACTAAAAGAAAGACACTGGTCAAAAATGGCATCCATGGGAGAGTTCCCAGGCGAAAACCACTGCTGTCACAAAAGAACACAAAGGCTCATCCCACATTTGCCAAAAAGCATCTTGATGATCCTCAAGACTTTTGGAGAAACATTCTGTGGACTGATGAGTCAAAAATTGAACTTTTTGGAAGGTGTGCAGCCCGTTACATCTGGCGTAAAAATGGCACAGCATTTGATAAAAAGAACATGATGCCAACAGTAAAGCGTGGTGGGGGCAGTGTGATGGTCTGGGGCTGCTTTGCTGCCTCGGGACCAGGACAACTTGCTGTGATTGACAGAAAAATGAATTCTGCTGTTTACCAGAAGATCCTGAAGGAGAACGTCCGGCCATCAGTTTGTGCCCTCAAACTCAAGCGCTCTTGGATCATGCAGCAGGACAACGATCCTAAACACACCAGCAAGTCCACCTCTGAATGGCTCAAAAAAAACTAAATGAAGGTTTTGGAGTGGCCAAGTCAAAGTCCGGATTTAAATCCAATTGAAATGCTGTGGTGTGACCTTAAACGGGCAGTTCATGGTCGAAAACCCTCCAATATGGCAGAGTTGAAACAATTTCGCAAAGAAGAGCGGGGCAAAATTCCTCCACAGCGGTGTGAAAGACTCATCACCAATTATCGCAAACGCTTGATTTCAGTTATTGCTGCCAAAGGTGGCACAACTCGCGATTAGGTTCAGGGGGCAATTACTTTTTCACATAGGGCCAGACAGGTTTGGATTTTTTTTTGTGCCTTAATAAATTGAATCATCATTTAGAAACTGCATTTTATATATCCTTGGGTTGTCTCTGTGTGATATTAAAATTGGTTTGATGAACTGAAACCTTTGTGTGTTATACATATGCAAAAAACACAGAAATCAGGAAGGGGGCAAATACTTTTTCACAGCACTGTACATATATCTATCTGTATGGGGGGGACCCGTGAAAGGTAATGCCACAAGATCTCGTTTAGACCGTTGAGTTGGTACAATTCCATGCAGCAGAGGAATGAGGCATCTTCTCCGACCGTCCACTTTTGCCTCATCCAATATGGCGGCGACGTCGACGTATGATTCATTCTGTCAGGCTGGATGACACAAGTGCTGCAAAAATAAAAACTTTCCCTCTGTCCAATGATACTGTCGCCAGACGGATAAACGACATTGCTAACGATCTTCAAGAACAGCTGGGAGATCAAGTCAAGCACAAACGTTTTGCCTCACAACTCCATGAAGCAACTGACAGCAACAGACTGTTTACTGCTGATGTACATTTTGACATGACGACCTCCCTGTGTGAGGATCTACTTTCCTGTCAATATGTCAGAGACAGAGCCACAGCCGAAGAGCTATTCTAAATGCTGGACTGCTTCCTGACTGAGAATGGGCTGAAGTGGGACAACTGCATCGGTGTTTGCAGTGATGGTGCACAGACCATGGCTTCAAAAAGCTGTGCACTGCAAAACCTTCTCACTGTAGCCATGAATCCCGACTTCCTCATTGTGACAAAAAAATCAGCACAAACTCTTTTATTCTTTTTAGTTTTGCAGGTTAAAGTATTTTATATATTCTGCTCCTGAGTGTATGTTGATGATCAATCTGAATTTATTATTATTTGTTGAGCTTATTTCATTTTAGTTTTCAGGATCAAATGGCAGTCGGTCAAAAAATGTTTGTAGTTTAAACAACGATTCAGTTTCTTTTCATTTCAAGCAAATTGATGCACTTTAAATCTTTTCTGTCACAGACTAAAAGACAATGTTAATAAAGTTATTCTTTGTTATAAGTTGATCTATATTTCTTCCTTTGTTGTTTTCTTTCATGTTCATAAGGATACAATGTTACGCAGAGATGGACGAATAACAATTTTACAGACAAATGATAATATTTATAGTCGCGGTGGAGAGTGGGGGGGGGGGCAAAATGTTGTCTTCTTCCTAGGGGGGCGTACCAGACAATAATTGAGAAGCACTGCCTTCACCTTCAAACGAGCAGTGAGCTGCTGTAGATACAAGAACACAAATCCACAAATGTACACTGAAGTCAAGTCAAGTACAGTTCATCTACCTGAGCTGTGAGATATGAGGCAGACAGTCCAGAAAACTGCTCACTTCACTCTCTTCATCTGAGCCGCCTGTCAGCTTCACCGGTTTCTTCTCTGATTGGAGTTTCAGCACTTCCAGGAGGGTGGAGGTCTCTCTCCATGAGAGGTTTATGACCCAGCCTGCAGGAGCTGCCTGGAAAACTGGCTGTAATGATGGAAGGAGACTCAAGCCTGTTTCAGTCTCACGGTCCTTCACGCGGGAGAACAGATCCAGCAGGAATTCACAATGAAGTGTCTGATGAGGATACAGGTAATCAAAGGGGATTGTTTTATAGCTCCACACTGATGATAACAGCTCCAGCATCTTCTCTCCTCTCTGCTGTTCTCTCTCTGCTGCTGCACAGAACAGATTCACCAAGAACTTGATGCGACCAGAGTTTCCAGACCGGGGAGAGAACCTGGAACGAGCATTGAACATGTTGTTAGGATTTGATATCAGCAGCAGAAAAACAGCCATGCATTACTGATGTGGACTTTATCTGCTGAAAGCCTACAAATACCTGCTGAGAACACAACACAGTCAAATCAATCCACCTGAAATCAAGTCACAGTGATGGTAACAGGGTTATATGTGGATTCTGGAGGACTTGACTCAATCAAACTCTTCACCAAATGTTGAAGGAAGCAGGAAAGTCGGGCTACAAAGGTGTGTCCTCACCTCTGTGTTCAAACACTGGATGTTATACTGGAAGACCACTCCTGAACCAACAGGGTGGCTCAAACAAACACTTGACACATTTATTCATCAAGTCACTCCAAACACTGAAATACTGGACCACGTTCTAACATCCATCATTCTGCAAAACTCTAGAAAACTTCATCAACTGGCAGAATGGCAGAATTAGGATTACTGCTGGTTTAATCATCACGTCCTGAGAACATGGAGTTTCATTCCAATGTTACTAATAAAGCACTTGATGAAAAGCCTCTCACTGACTCCTCATTATTCACTCCTCAAACATTCTGCTCAGTCATTGGCTCTCTCCTACCATCACAGGAGCCAATGAATGAGTGTCCCATCCAGCAGCTGTGGCCAATCACATTTTGTTTGCGATTCAGTCCTCTAAACGTGAACCACTTCAAAAATGTCTGCACAGGACTCGTACAGTAAATCCAACACTCTGACGTGCTCAGAGGGAACCGTCATGTGTGTCTATCTTTGAATGCAGGAAACCACTGCTTCATCCCTGACATCTGAACAATCACAGCAAAAAAGATGGAAAACTGTGAACACAGAACATCACTGCTCCTGAAGAAGAACTGAACTCCTCTTCATCCACACAATGGTCACGGTCTCTCCTGCTCTCACCGGTGGAGTCTGTTACATCACGTCATTGTCGCTCAGCCTCTCTGGACTTTGACCGAGTCCATACATGACTGATGAAAACGGCCTCAAAGACACAAACTTGGTGCTGGACAGAGAAAACACGGATCGCTTCATGGGAGGTGAGCAGGACTCTGTGGGACTCTGCTGCAGGTGTTTGATCTGCACTCAACTCTGGCTACTTCAGCAACAAATACACTGGGGGTGGAAAATTAGGGGTGCACGATAGGTATCAGGCCAATAACAGGAAATTATGACGTCATTCCGATAAGTCCGATATCATGACGAATAGCCCCGATAACATACATATTGTTGTCAGCACGGCAGTGCCTCGCTCCCAGTACGAGACCTTAATGGCCTGCAGTGAATGCTGCGTTCAAGTCACGTCGACATAATCAGAAAAACTCCTTCTCACTGGGAAAAATCAAGAATACCCCCTCATACCAGAAAACAACTCGTTAACTTAGTCAAAATTTTGGTAGTTGCTGACGTGAATTGAAATTCACAGTATTCTTCCACATGTTACACATAAAAAATAGAAACATGAACTTAAAAAGGCCGAATGAACGACGAGTGAACGAGGGAAGTTTCTGAAGGAGACAGTTTGCTGGTTATTCGTAACAAATGTTCCAAGCGAGTTCCACGAGGAGGAAGAAACAGAACAAGCTTTAATATTTCAAACCTGATCAGCCACCTGAAACATAACCACCGCTTTGACGGAGTTTGGAAACTGTATGAGGACACCCGGGCTACTGAAGACGCTAACGTTAGCAAGGCAGCCGCAAAGAAGCCACCGGGACTGACACACATCGCAGAGGCTTTCAAAAAAATCCAGGAAATTTGCCAAAGATGACCCACGGGCTGTGGTTATTGAAGATTTAATCATGGACATGATGGTGCTTGACTTACTATGCAGTGCCTTTTGTCAGTTTGTTTACATCGACAAGTCTAACTTGTGTCAGTACATTATGCACTGTGCATTATTTGTTATTGTCATTGAGGAACGCACTTTTTCAGTTTGTTTAATAGAAATGTTTGAATCTAACTCGAGTCAGTGCATTCATTTTCTATGTATATTGATTTTCTGTAAACTTCTGGGATGCACTTTTTCAGTTTGTAATCCTGATGCATGTATTTGCATCAGTTCAAGGGGCCTTTATTTTTTCTATCAGTAAGTAATGCACCTTATTTAAACTGATGTGAGACATCAAATAGGTTTGTTTGATAGCTTTAAGAAAATGTTTGAGAGGCCTGCCAAGAGTTTTTCATTGGAAAAGTAAATATCTCTTCATTTAAAGAGTCAAAACTGTTTTGAGTTTTGTTCATAGTATTGATGTCATGATCTTAGGTCTATCTGTGTGTTATCGGTGATCAGAATCGGCCTTCTGGAGCTGAAAGTTATCGGTTAATGGCATCGTCTTTAAAAACAGTTGTTGTGCATCCCTATGTACAATAAAACAATACGTCACCTATGAAACTATACACACAGTGGTGTAATGTTTATGTGGACTGATCAGCTGAACACATCACCTTAACCTTAAAACATCTTTCATCTACCTGAGCTGTGAGATATGAGGCAGACAGTCCAGAAAACTGCTCACTTCACTCTCTTCATCTGAGCAGCCTGTCAGCTTCACCCGTTTCTTCTCTGATTGGAGTTTCAGCACTTCCAGGAGGGTGGAGGTCTTTCTCCGTGAGAGGTCTATGACCCAGCCTGCAGGAGCTGCCTGGAAAACTGGCTGTAATGATGGAAGGAGACTCAAGCCTGTTTCAGTCTCACAGTCCTTCACGCGGGAGAACAGATCCAGCAGGAAATCACAATGAAGTGTCTGATGAGGATACAGGTGATGAAGGGGGATTGTTTCGGAGCTGCACACTGATGATAACAGCTCCAGCATCTTCTCTCCTCTCTGCTGTTCTCTCTCTGCTGCTGCACAGAACAGATTCACCAAGAAATCGACTCCATCAGAGAGTCCAGACTGGAAACCGACCCTGGAACGAGCATTGAACATGTTGTTAGGATTTGATATCAGCAGCAGAAAAACAGCCATGCATTACTGATGTGGACTTTATCTGCTGAAAGCCTACAAATACCTGCTGAGAACACAACACAGTCAAATCAATCCACCTGAAATCAAGTCACAGTGATGGTAACAGGGTTATATGTGGATTCTGGAGGACTTGACTCAATCAAACTCTTCACCAAATGTTGAAGGAAGCAGGAAAGTCGGGCTACAAAGGTGTGTCCTCACCTCTGTGTTCAAACACTGGATGTTATGAAGACCACTGTACAGATGCATGTAACTTTTCATGTGATGATTATAAATGTTTACTCCTCATATGTTTAGGACATAGGAAAGCACCAAACCAACGTCTGTATTTTTCTAATGATTTACTGCTGCTAATGTAGGTCACACTGTGATTGTGATGATAAATACTGAAATATTTACATTAAACATCTGTGTTTATAATAACCAGATCCTGAAACGTAGACGTGACAGGTGGGTCTTCTGAATAAAGAGCACGAACGTTTACATTGAACTGATTTTCATTAATCATTTTCATATTTAGTGATTGATGAACACGTATCTATCCATCTGTACAGGGGGGCAATGATGAACATATATACATACAGCACCGCCTGTATGTATATATGTATTGGCACCCATGAAGTTTAAGTACTTAATGTTAAACATCTCCTGAACAAAAGTGATGTAGCGATGCAGATTTTTTTTACAGATGGCTCGTGTCTCATATTAAAGAGCAAAGTATCAACAAAATAAAAAAAATAAACAAGTAGAGTGAATAAAAATAAAAAGGTAAATCTTGCTGTATCACTAGTATTGGCACCCTTTGCTGTTTGTCCTAAAACCTAATTTGACTCAGCAATGCTCGATTACAAATGGAAATCACCTGTGAAGGCTTGTCTGTTCCCATGTGACATGAAATGGCCAATGAATGATGAGATTTGTTTTTTGAAAAGCCAACAGTTCTCAGTCCCTTTTTCACAACGATGAAGACAAAAGAGCTTCTGAAGAAACAAGAAATGCTGTTGTTTACAAACTTAAGAGCTCCAAAGGATAGAAAACCATTTCCAAAGAGCTCGGCATCCCTGTGTCAACAGTGCGTAATGTTATGAAGAAATATTTGAAGCATGGTCAAGAACCTCCCTGGGTGTAAGGGTAAGAGAAAAATCAATGAGAGGAGTCGTCAGAGGTTGTTGCAATTGGTGGCAGAATCACCTCAGGTAACATCTACAGAGCTGCAGGCCCACCTCGAACAGTCTGGGGTAACTGGTTCAAGAAGCACCATCAGGCGCACATTCAACACAGCAGGGCTATTTGGGCGGAGGCCAAGGAAGACCCCATTGTTGAAGACAAGACACAAAAGGGAGCGTCTGGATTTTGCAAAAGAGAACCTGGACCAGCCACAGTTCTTCTGGCAGAATGTGTTGTGGACAGATGAGACAAAAGTAGAACTTTTTGGCAATTCTCACAAGCAGTATGTTTACAGGCACCGCAATGAAGCATTCAAAGGAAAGAACACCATACTAACAGTCAAGCACGGTGGAGGATCCATTATGCTGTGGGGCTGCTTTGCTGCGTCTGGGACTGGAGGCCTTGCCCGTATCACTGGGATTATGAAATGTGAAGATTATCAGCAGATTTTGGAACAAAATGTCCTGCCCAGTGTAAGAAAGCCTGGGTTGAGGTGAACATGTTTGGTACTCCAGCAAGACAAAGACCCCAAACACACATCTAAAAGCACATAAAAATGGATAGAAAACAAAAAATGACTGTTTTGAAATGGCCAGCAATGAGTCTCAACCCAATTGAGAATCTTTGGGGGGAGCTGAAATCTGCCATTGGCAGAAGGAACCCTTCAAACATCCAGGAGGACCTAGAACACATAGCGAAGGAGGAGTGGGAGAAAATACCACAAGACAAATGCAAAAAGCTCATTGATGGCTACAGGAGACGTTTGGAGGCCATCATCGCTGCCAAATACTAAGGAGGTCTGCCAATACTCATGCACCTGCTGTATTTCTGTTTTTTTGTTGTCTTTGAAATTCCTATGCCAATTTTGAGGGAAAACAACTTTTCAGTTGCTTTGGACCTTCAATTAAAAGATCTTAGTATTGCAAATTGTGTCCATTTCCATTTATTGATGGAGAAATGACAAAGATTGTGAATAAAATTAAGGGGTGCCAATACCAACAGGCGGCGCTGTATATCTATCTGTATGGGGGGGACCCGTGAAAGGTAATTCCAGGAGATCTAGTTTGGACCGTAGACCAGTTGGTACAATTCCATGCAGCACAGGAATGAGGCATCTTCTCCGACCGTCCGCTTTTGCCTCATCCAATATGGCGGCGACGCCGACGTATGATTCAGCGCTCCATGCAGCGGCTACGTATGTATGTCTATGGTATTAGCTCTATTGTGCACGGTTTGCACGGACATGTGCACACACAGCACAGAGCGGCAGATATAAAGTACAGTGAACAAACCCTCAAGAGACACCGCAGAAAAATATTGAACAGGGATGAAAAGAAAGGTGGAGAGAGACGAAGAGCGCGAGACAAAAGAAAGTCACCAGAAAGCTAAGACGAGGAAATATGACAAAGCGTCTGTAGCGCTCGGCTTCACTGTGACAACGGTGGAAGACGAGGAAAGACCGGTGTGTTGACTGTGTCTAAAAATGTTGGCAGCAGACAGCATGAAGCCAAATAAATGAAGGCGTCACTTCAGGACACCGGAATCACGCTGATAAACCTCTTGAGTTTTTTAATATTGCCAGCAATCATCCCGCTTTGTGAATGCTGCTTCAGCAAACCAGCGAGCACTGTTAGCATCATACAAGGTGGCGTACCAAGTTACTCAGTGTAAAAACCCCACACCATAGCAGAGGAGCTGATGCTGCCTGCAGCATTAGACATGGCCTCTGTCAGGCTGGATGACACAAGTGCTGCAAAAATAAAAGAACAGCTGGGAGATCAAGTCAAGCACAAACGTTTTGCCTCACAACTCCATGAAGCAACTGACAGCAACAGACTGTTTACTGCTGATGTACATTTTGACATGACGACCTCCCTGTGTGAGGATCTACTTTCCTGTCAATATGTCAGAGACAGAGCCACAGCCGAAGAGCTATTCTAAATGCTGGACTGCTTCCTGACTGAGAATGGGCTGAAGTGGGACAACTGCATCGGTGTTTGCAGTGATGGTGCACAGACCATGGCTTCAAAAAGCTGTGCACTGCAAAACCTTCTCACTGTAGCCATGAATCCCGACTTCCTCATTGTGACAAAAAAATCAGCACAAACTCTTTTATTCTTTTTAGTTTTGCAGGTTAAAGTATTTTATATATTCTGCTCCTGAGTGTATGTTGATGATCAATCTGAATTTATTATTATTTGTTGAGTTTATTTCATTTTAGTTTTCAGGATCAAATGGCAGTCGGTCAAAAAATGTTTGTAGTTTAAACAACGATTCAGTTTCTTTTCATTTCAAGCAAATTGATGCACTTTAAATCTTTTCTGTCACAGACTAAAAGACAATGTTAATAAAGTTATTCTTTGTTATAAGTTGATCTATATTTCTTCCTTTGTTGTTTTCTTTCATGTTCATAAGGATACAATGTTACGCAGAGATGGACGAATAACAATTTTACAGACAAATGATAATATTTATAGTCGCGGTGGAGAGTGGGGGGGGGGGCAAAATGTTGTCTTCTTCCTCGGGGGGCGTACCAGACAATAATTGAGAAGCACTGCCTTCACCTTCAAACGAGCAGTGAGCTGCTGTAGATACAAGAACACAAATCCACAAATGTACACTGAAGTCAAGTCAAGTACAGTTCATCTACCTGAGCTGTGAGATATGAGGCAGACAGTCCAGAAAACTGCTCACTTCACTCTCTTCATCTGAGCAGCCTGTCAGCTCCACCTGTTTCTTCTCTGATTGGAGTTTCAGCACTTCCAGGAGGGTGGAGGTCTTTCTCCGTGAGAGGTCTATGACCCAGCCTGCAGGAGCTGCCTGGAAAACTGGCTGTAATGATGGAAGGAGACTCAAGCCTGTTTCAGTCTCACAGTCCTTCACGCGGGAGAACAGATCCAGCAGGAAATCACAATGAAGTGTCTGATGAGGATACAGGTGATGAAGGGGGATTGTTTCATAGCTGCACACTGATGATAACAGCTCCAGCATCTTCTCTCCTCTCTGCTGTTCTCTCTCTGCTGCTGCACAGAACAGATTCACCAAGAACGTGATGTGACCAGAGACTCCAGACCGGGGAGAGAACCTGGAACGAGCATTGAACATGTTGTTAGGATTTGATATCAGCAGCAGAAAAACAGCCATGCATTACTGATGCGGACTTTATCTGCTGAAAGCCTACAAATACCTGCTGAGAACACAACACAGTCAAATCAATCCACCTGAAATTCAAGTCACTATGCGTGTAGGTGTAGGTGTATGTAAGGTTTGTGTGGAAATATTCAAGTGCAACCCTGATTCCAAAAAAGTTGTGACGTGTAAAAACATTGTGTAAAAAAAAAAAAAAATTGTGTAAAACATCAATAAAACAGAATGTGATCACCTGCTGATCCTTTCTGACATGAACGACTTGAACAGCACAAAATCAGTGTTTTTAATGCTTGAGCTCATCAGCTTCATTGATTTTTGTAAATATGCCCTGACGACAGAAATACAAACGAGGAAGACAACGTCGCCTGGACTGGCGTTACCGTGGCCCCACCCTGGAGCCAGGCCTGGGGTTGGGGCTCACAGGCGAGCACAGCCCCAAAGAGCGACGTGGGCCCACCCTCCAGTAGGCCCATCACCCGCAGGAGGGATCAGAAGGGGCGTTGCAATGGGATTTTGGGTGGAGGGGTGCTGGAAAGTGCTCCGACTGGGGACTCCATCGTTCTACGGAAGGACTTCAACGTGACAGTGCTACGTGGACGGGCGTGATTGGGAGGAACGGCCTTCCCGATCGGAACCCGAGTGGTTGTCTGTTATTGGACTTATGCTACTCACAGTTTGTCCATAACAAACGCCATGTTCAAGCATAAGGGTGTCCATCAGTGCAGGTGGCACTAGGACCTCCTAGGCCGGAGGTCAATGATCGACTTTGTGGTTGTGTCAAATGTCTTGGACACTTGGGTGAAGAGAGGGGCTGACCTGTCAAACTGATCACCACCCGGTGGTGAGTTGGATCCGCTGGCGGAGGAGAAAGCTGGACAGACATGGCAGACCCAAACGGGTAGTGAGGGTCTGTTGTGAACATCTGGTGACACCCTCTGCCAGAGGGCTTTTCAACTCACACCTCTGGGAGAGCTTTGATCAGATCCTGAGGGAGGTTGGAGACATTGAGTCCAAATGGGCCGTGTTCTCCACCTCCATTGTTAACGCAGCTGTTCGGAGCTGTGACTGTAAGGTCTTTGGTGCCTGTCGTGGCGGCAATCCCCGAACACTGGCAGTAAGGGATGCTGTCAAGCTGAAGAAAGAGTCCTATCGAGCTTGGTTGGTTCGTGGGACTCCTGAGGCAGCTGACGCGTACCGGCAGGCCAAGCGCAGTTGTGGAGGCAAAAACTCAGGTATGGGAAAAGTTCGGGGAGGCCATGGAGGAGGATTACCGGTCGGCCTCAAAGAGATTTTGGCAAACCATCCAGCACCTCAGAAGGGGGAAGCAGTACCCTGCCAATAGTGTTTACAGTGGAGGTGGGGAGCTGTTGACTTTGACTGTGGATATCGTCGGGCGGATTTTTTTTTTGCGGATGATGTTGTCCTGTTGGCTTCTTCGAACCAGGACCTCCAGCATGTGTTGGGGCGGTTTGCAGCCGAGTGCGAAGCGGCTGGGATGAGAATCAGCACCTCCACGTCCGAGTCCATGGTTCTTGGCCAGAAAAAGGTGGCTTGCCCTCTCTGGGTTGGAGGAAAATCTCCTGCCTCAAGTGGAGGAGTTCAAGTATCTTGGGGTCTTGTTCATGAGTGAGGGAAGGATGGAGCGTGAGATTGACAGGTGGATCGTGCAGCAGCACCAGCAGTAATGCGGTTGTTGTACCGGTCTGTTGTGGTGAAGAAGGAGCTGAGCTGAAAGGCAAAGCTCTTGATTTACCAGTCAATCTATGCTCCTACCCTCACCTATGGTCATGAACTTTGGGTCATGACCGAAAAAACAAGATCTCGGATAAAAGCGGCTGAAATGAGTTTCCTCCACAGGGTGGCGGGGCGCTCCCTTCGAGATAGGGTGAGGAGCTCTGTCACTCGGGAGGAGCTCAGAGTAGAGCTGCTGCTCCTCCACGTCGAGAGGAACCAGCTGAGGTGGCTCGGGCATCTTTACCGGATGCCTCCTGGAAGCCTTCCTGGGAGTGTATTCCGGGCATGCCCCCCCGGGAAGACCCAGGACACGCTGGAGGGACGATGTCGCTTGCTGGCCAGGGAACGCCTCGGGGTCCCCCCGGAAGAGCTGGAGGAAGTGTCTGGGGAGAGGGTCTGGGCATCCCTGCTTAGACTGCTGCCCTCGCGACCCGGCCCCAGATAAGTGGAAGACGATGGATGGATGGATGGATGGAGATATCTGCTTATTCTGAATTTGACGCTGCAACACGTTTCAAACAAGTTGGGACAGGAGCAACAAAAGACTGGGAAAGTTGTGGAATGATCCAAAATGATCCTGTTTGGAACATTCCACAGGTAAACAGGTTGATTGGTTAAAGGTGATCGTATCATGATTGGATATGAATCATCCTTGAAAGGTCGTTCACAGCGAGGATGGAGCAAGGTTCACCACTTTGTCAATACATGATTGGATGAAGGAGATTAATACCTGGACTCAGGAACACTTCAGGAAACTGCTGTCAGGAAACACAGTTTGACTGGAAAGACTGAATTACCTTTTTTTAAAACGTTTCACATGTTCCAACTGTTGTCGAATCAGGGTTGAACAAGTACCTAAAAATGTGCTGAGTTATATTCCACCACTGGTTATTGTAAATTTTGCCACTTTTTTATTTCCAGTGTCAATGTAAATCAGATCCAAGTATCGGTTAACGGTGTCCAAGATTGCTGATAACGGGCCATGAAGAAAATATATCAGTGGAGCTGTCGAATTGTGCCTGATCTGACTGTGGAAGAAGAGCCCTAAAAGGGTCATGCCCTTCGCCTCTGCCCTCTCCTAGTGGCAATTCCTCTCCGTTTCCCTCACGCTCTTTCCTCAGGTGGGCGTGTGCAGGCTGGTGTGTGAGGTGCAGACAGGTGCAGTCTGCTGATAACCAACTCAACTGTCCTGCGGCAGGGTGTGATCTACCTCTGCTCCATTGTTTTCCTGCTGCCATAAATACCAGGTTCAGACCACGACACGACGCTGGACTGTAAACTGTAATTCATTTGTGTTTTTGCTCTGCCTCAGTTTGGATCACCTCTGCTGACATAGATAGATAGATAGATAGATAGATAGATAGATAGATAGATAGATAGATATACTTTATTTATCCCAAGCTGGGAAATTGCAGTAATCAAGACATCTGTGTCACCTCCAGCTGCACCGTCCAAGCCTTTCCCCCCACAGTCTCCGTCAGTAAGCCCTTATCTCTCGTTGGTGTAATTTTTTTTTTGTAGCCTTAGTTCATTCCTAGCTCAATTTGATACTGAGTTCTGGTCCCGTAGTTTGTTATCAGTCTTGTCTGCAATTAGTCTTCCTAACCTCTTGGTGTCCTTGTCAGCGTTTAGTATTTGTTCGCGAGTCTTGTTTCCTGCTAGTTTTACCTCCTGTCCAGTAACGTCGCTATAGAACTT
The DNA here is from genome assembly GCF_017976325.1 of Chelmon rostratus. Lineage (NCBI taxonomy): Eukaryota > Metazoa > Chordata > Actinopteri > Chaetodontiformes > Chaetodontidae > Chelmon > Chelmon rostratus. Next base: position 806,577 of record NC_055681.1, on the reverse strand, counting down.
TGAATTTGGATTTTGCTTGGAGTAATTTGGTTAGTAGGTTTCACTTCACTGTATATATTATATAGCACTTGCGGGCTTTGCAAATACACTTTATTGTAAATAAATTCTGGTGAGAACTTGATCTGCGTACTGTGTCCTTCATGTGCCTCAGCACTCTGAATCGTTACAAAAAGGGGGATTTTAATTTCTGCATCAACAGTTGTACAAAAGGTTAAACGTGAATGTGGAATCACCATCACACACAAAAAAAAACTACATACCTGAGTCTGCTGATGTGCGGCAAAGCCTCAGAGAGGAACGCGCACAGACTTTGGCTGACATGAGTACACTCTTTCAGGTGGAGGAAGACATTAACCTGCGTTGTGATCTTCTGTATGACCTTTCCTGCTCTTTCAAACAGTCGTCGTTTACCATCAACTGGAAGGTGCAGCTGATTTCCATCAAGGCCGAGTAAACTGGCGTAGTCCATCTGTCCTTCACTGAGAAGGAAAATCTCCCACAGTTGTTGTGGCAGAGGGTCACGCCTATAATTTGAAGGATAATCAGAGACCATTTCTTCATTATAAAAACAACAGTAAAGAAGCTTCAGTTCTTTATTTTCTCAGAATGAATCAGAAATTTCTCTCACTTCCTCTTGGATTCATTGATAAATTAAGTGGTTCCACATGTGACGGAACAATTCGCTTGTATTTCATTAGATATGTTGAAACCTTTGCAGTGATTTGACACATGCTCACACATACCATTCAACGTTTTGAAGGCATCCAAATAGTTGTCTCATTCCTTGCTCTGATACTGTGACGTCCGCAAGGTTCAGCAATATTCTCCCCTTGGACTGAGCGATCACGTAGGCCACAGCACAGCAAGGGTAAGACTCGAGACTCTGTCCACTGAGATCAACACTGTGGTTCAGTTTGTTCAGAAAGTAGACGCATGCTTCAGGACGCTGGGACTCATACAAGCACTGGCATAAGAAGAGGATGTCCACATCAAGGCCGCTGTCCTCAGCATCGGCCTGATCTCTCTTCGACCAACAGAAAAACGTGTTTATCATTTCCTCGAGGAACCACTTGGATGTGCCCTCGAGCTCCTGAGCTGGAATCAGACACTTCATTAAACTCGGGGTTTTATCAGTCAACAATCGACACATGAAAGGGATCAGATGTTTCATGTGTTTCATCTCCTGCTGAAGAACGTTCTTGATTCGATCTGGATTCTTCAAAAGCCACAGTGCTGCAAAGAACTCCTGCATGGTGTAATGGAGAAATGCATACATGGTGATGGCCTCAGTGGGGGCGGCTTTGATAAGAAGTGGTTTCAGGAAGCAAAGGACACAGCTGTCTTCAGAGGCCAGTCCTGTCAAGTTCACAGTTTTTCTTTCAGTTGCATGGAAAGCAGCCTCAGCCAAAGACAGAATTTCCTGTCTCTTGTTGCTGATGAAGGAATTCAGATGTCTGATTTTGATTTTGTTGCTGTTCCGAAGGCATTCACGAACAATATTGATGTATATTTCTGTTATACTGCGCGGCTGTGGAGAGCCTTCTGTGGCCTCAGATGAAAAGCAGGCCGCCACCATCAGTGCATACATCGGGACGTGGCAAAGAGTTAATAACTCCAAGTTGCTCAAAACCTTTTCGCGTTCTTCACCAAGCATCACAGAGAAGTATGTTTTTATGGTCTGCCCACTAAAGCCTTTCACCTCCACTCTGAGAAAGTCCCCAGAGAAGAAGTCTTCATCTTCATCATCTGGTCTGCAAGTCAAGATGACCTTGGCATTAGGTAACGACTCCTTTACAAGTTTCTGCACCACTGAAGAAGAGAGATCTGTGATGCCATCAAAAATGATTGTAACATTGTCAGAGTAGTCCTTTATATCCCGTAAGACCTCTTCTTTGCCATCATCTGGTTCACTGAACTCACTGAAAAGGAGATCCTCCCAGCTCCTGACCGTGGTGATGTGTGATTTTTCTCTCACGTCAAAGTAAAACATGTAATCTAGCTCATTGTTGTGTGTTTCTGCCCAGAGTCTCAACACTTCATGAATGAGTGCTGTCTTTCCGATTCCAGGCTCACCAACCAAGAGCATGTCTCTGTCGGTTTTCAGCAGATCACTGGGGGACATTTCTGGTCTGTCCTCAGGGACGTACGTCTTCATCTTTTTCGAGCGACTCATCTTGCTTTTCTTGCTCTTAAATGTTTTTATTTTTGAGGGAGAAATACTTCCTTGTGTGTCTAATACCAGTGAAGCGTATGACACATCAGGTTTTCTGTTTTCTTCAAACACACGTTTGCTTTCATTCCAAAAGGTATCTGACATTTTTTGTGCTTTTGACTTCAGCTTCGCCTGATATCTGTGGCATGGCCTCGGGCCTAAAACAAAAACAGGGTCAATGAATACACCATGAATTAACTGCTGTGATCTGACACAAAATAATAAACATTTGCATATCAAAAATGTGACACACTATCAATAATAATTCTGCTTCAAATACCTAGGAAGTAGTTTAAGTCCATTTGTGCGTCTTCCTTGAAAGAAAAGCAGCTGATCCAGTGGTGCAGGTCAAACCTGTTGGCCTCATTAGAAGCTACGCTCCTCTTCTCAGGGAGAAGGGGTGGCCTGTCCAGGGCCCTCTTTCTCGTGATGTCAATAATCCTGAGGAACTCATAGCAGGCATCTTCCCCTTTTTTTGTGACTGAGTCCAGTATTTTTCTGCTTTTATCGTAGTCATCTCCCTCTGCCTTTATTTTACTGACCTCTTCATCACTGAAAACTCCTCGCTGATACAAGTTCTCCACAATCACTGACAGATTCTTCAATTCTCTGACAAGATGGCGTCTGGCTGTGATGACGTAATTTAAAGCAGACTGTGTTGTACAAGCCATGTGTCCTCACTAATGTCAGGACAACTCCAATGATCTGGAAAACAAGATTTGAAGCAGTAAACTGTAAATAACAGATTTCAGTGTCAGCATTAGACAGTTGATCATTTGAGGGTTTGGAACAAAACTGCAAATACACAAATGTGATTTTTATTGAAGCAGTCGTGTCCACTGAGATGAATAAAAAGGGGATTCATTCCAGTACTAATATTAATGTTTGACACCGTTGACTCTGTATTTTAAAACAAAATGTCAACTTCATGTTTCCTGTTTGGCTGTGTAAAGATGACTATCTCTAATATAGAATAAAGCAGAATGGGATAATGTGCTGATAATCACAATCTATTGACTATAAATTGCAAATATACTCTCATTCTGAATCTGACGCAGCAACACGTTTCAAACACGTTGTGACAGGAGCAACTAAAGACTGGGAAAGATGTGGAACGCTCCAAAAACACCTGTTTGGATCATTCCACAGGTGAACAGGTTGATTGGTAACAGGTGAGAGTATCATGATTGAAAGGCTCAGTGGTTCACAGCGAGGATGGAGCGAGGGTCAACACTTTGTCAGCACGTGATTGGATAAAGAGATTAACACCTGGACTCAGGAACACTTCAGGAAACTGCACAGTTTGATTGGAAATGACTGAATCGATTTTTTTTCTTGTTACACACAACGTCTCTACTGTTTTAGAATGAGTGTTGAACAAGTACCTAAAAATGTGCTGTAAACTGAAATCTATTGAGTTATATTCCACCACTGGTCACTTCTATAATAATAATAAAAATAATAATAATACATTTTATTTGTTAAAAGCGCCTTTCAGGACACTCAAGGACACTTCACATCACAAAGAATATCACGTCTAAATTTAGCCACTTCATGTATCCAAACAAATGCAATGCAAACTTGAGTCAATGTACTGGATGGATCACCACTTTGTAAAAAACTGCACTGGCAAGTAGTCCAACAGTTTAACAACAATTCTTCTCAACACACATCTGTAAGGGATTTAGGAATTCACCATCTTCCAACTGTGATGGAATTTTTACATGTTTCTATACTTTTCTATTTTGTTTTTTTATATAGTTGATCTGTAGTCTTAGCTGTTTTATTGTTGTATTGACAAGAGGATGTCCTGGTGGATTTTTTTGTTTTAACCTACTGCAATTAACTCCCAGGGTGCCAAAGTAAATGACCTGATGTTATCACACCTAACTGTAAAGTCCTGAGAACAGGACATCATCAAGTTTTATTGCAGACAACTGTTTTTCTGTTGCCATCTGTTAAACCAGTTCTGCTGAGACCAAAGGCATGTCAGACTGTAAGAATGGGGTGAAAACATCTGATCAGGGAGCACAACTCTGAACTGCTTACTGCCGTGTGGTTCTGTGGCTGTGTCTCCTCTCTATACAGATTAAACACTTTGTGCACGTTACTTGCTTTCCAGAGTGGTTTGTTTGGCTCTCTATAGGCAGACCCCTCTCAACACACCCCATATTAACATTAAAAGACGCAGAGAAACCAGAAAAATCTCTGCACGTAAGGAACAAGGCCAAAAACTGACACTGAATGGCTGTGACCTTCAATCCCTCAGACAGTGCTGCTTTAAAACTGACTATACACACCACGGCAGGAGCGAAGGAATACTTCAGACAACCACTGTTAGTATGCAAAGCAAAAGCCAGATTTGACAAGTCCACATATCAAACTGTTTTTGGAGATCATGGATGTCGTGTCCTCCGAGATAAAGTGGAAAAGGACATATACATATATGTCTTTTTTGAATGAAATGTGTTAAGTTTCATTATTTTTTATCTAACTATAAGATTAAAGAGCCTGTACATCACACTGACTCAGAGGCCTCAAAGTCTCTACTGGTGATGGACTCATCAGCTGTCTGGGCTGCCTGTACCTGATTTTCCTGATCACATATATTATCAAATCAATATTGGAGAGCTGAGAGCTCCAAGAGTCTCACATCAAGGTTAGCTGGGGGGGGGGCATATGCAGTTACTGGCACTGCTGAAGGCTGAAAAAGTACCTTCACCCCTTGTGCATTATTTTGAGGGGAAAATAAATATCTGTATTTACTTATTTAAGAACTTCTAACTTCATTGTGTACTTTCCACTTCAGAACCAAAGTCAACTATTGAACTATTGATTGAGGAACAAAAAGTAAATACGATGTAAGAGAAAAACCTTAACTTTTTGCGCCAACGTTGCGTTCATCATAGCTACTTTGCTAACAGCAACACAAAGTTAGCTAACGTATCGCTTTAAAATGAGCTTAAAATGCGTCCAGATATCAGTTTCTTTAACGCACCTTGTTTTCTCTTCTACAGAAGAAAAAAGACGCCATTAACCTCTCCCGCACCGTCTTCATTTAACACGAACACCGTGACATTCGTCCGTTAGCTTCTCCGTTACTTTTCCGTTACCGTCAGATCAGTCAGTCACATCCGCCTGAGTTCCTTTCAAAATAAAACATGTGCGCCCTTTGCACAGGAAGTACCAAAATGAAGCACCGTCGACCAAAATACTTCATGCGCGCGCTTTACGTCCACAAAACACACAGTGTATGTGGGTCACCAACAGTTTAGTTCAACGTGAGAGACCACTTTGGAAGTGCTGGGATGTTACTTCATACAAACAGTCATACATTGTAAATACAGTGGATCAAGTTATGCAATATTTCTGAACATAATAATCATCCGCAGGTGTTTCCTTGAAAAGGTCTCTGACGATGATAACTGAAAATAAACGGATAAAACACTGTTCACTTCTTCCCTCCACTCACCTGGACGGCGAAGTGTTCTCTGCATCCACACAGGAATGTATGGAAGTAGTTTTCTGTGTAACAGCAGGTCAAAGGTTTCATTAATCCAACGGTGCAGCCTCGTGGACGAAGACCAAAGCTTCCTGGTCTGTTACTTTCTGTTTTGCTGTCCAACACTTCAAAGTCAAAGTCAAAGTCAAAGTCAGCTTTATTGTCAATTCTGCAGTATGTACAGGACAAACAGAGAATCGAAATTGCGTTACTCTTCAACCCTTTGTGACAGGACATATATTAGAAAAGAGATAAATAAGAAAAACTGTACAATCTAAATAAAAACTGTACAAACTAAGTAAAAATTGTACAAACTAAACAGTGAAACATTGAGAATGTAATAGTGCAAATGTAAACGGTAGTGCAAAAAGAATTAGCTTAACAACTGGTGGTGAATAAAGTGACAGTGTGTTGTTTTCCTGAGGGGAGGGGTTCAAATCAGTGAGAGTTTGTAGAGTCCAGGGTGTATACGTGTGTGTGTGTGTGTGTGTGTGTGTGTGTGAGTGTGTGTGGTGGGGGCATATCAGAGTCCAGAGTGTGTGTGTGTGGTGGGGGGCATTTAGAGTCCAGGGTGTGTGTGTGTGTGTGGTAGTGGTGGTGGTGGGGGGGTATTTCAGTGTCCAGCCAGGGAGTGTGTGTGTGTCTGTGTCTGTGTGTGTGTGTTTTGGGGGGGAAGTTATAGTCCAGGTTGAGTGTTTGTGTGGAGGAGGGGGAGGGCAGGGAGAGAGTTCAGCATCCTGACAGCCTGGTGGACGAAGCTGTCCCGCAGTCTGCTGGTCTTGGCCCGCAGACTCTGCAGTCTCCTCCCTGATGGCAGCAGGCTGAAGAGGCTGTGTGACGGGTGGGTGGGGTCACTCGCAATGCAGAGGGCTTTGCGAGTGAGGCGGGAGGTGTAGAGGTCGTGGAGGGAGGGGAGAGAAGCACCGACGATCTTCTCAGCTGCTCTCACGATGCGCTGGAGGTTCTTCCTGCAGGACGTGGAGCAGGCGCCGTACCACACGGTGATGCTGCTGGTCAGGACGCTCTCGATGGTGCCTCTGTAGAAGGTGTGCATGATGGGGGCCGGGGCTCTAGCTTTCCTCAGTTTGCGGAGGACGTAGAGGCGCTGGTTCGCTTTCTTGGCCAGCGATGTGGTGTTGGTGGTCCAGGAGAAGTCCTCAGTGACGTGCACACCCAGGAATTTGGTGCTGCTTACCCTCTCCACTGTAGCACCATTGATGGTAAGGGGGGCATACTGGGGGCGTCTTCTCCTGAAGTCCACAACAATCTCTTTCGTCTTCTCCACATTCAGAGAGAGATTGTTGTGTTCACACCACGAGGCCAGGCGGCTCACCTCGTTCCTGTAGTCCGCCTCGTCGTCGTTGCTGATGAGACCCACCACAGTCGTGTCATCGGCGAACTTGACGAGGAGGTTGGAGCTGTGGGACGGTGTGCAGTCGTGGGTCAGCAGGGTGAAGAGGAGGGGGCTCATCACACATCCTTGGGGGGCCCCCGTGTTCAGTGTGGTGGTGCTGGATGTGTTCCTGCCGACCCGAACTGCCTGAGGTCTCCCAGTCAGGAAGTCCAGCAGCCAGTTGCACAGAGAGGTGTTTAATCCCAGCTGGTCCAGTTTTGCGATGAGCTGTTGTGGGATGATTGTGTTGAATGCTGAGCTGAAGTCTATGAACAGCATTCTGACGTAAGAGTCTTTTTTGTCCAGGTGTGTGAGGGCTGAGTGGAGGGCAGTGGATCGTGCGGTCATCGGTCGAGCGGTTGGGCCGATAAGCAAACTGTAAGGGGTCCAGGGAGGGTGGGAGGACAGTCTTGATGTGTTTCAACACTAGCCGTTCGAAGCACTTCATGAGGATGGGGGTGAGTGCTACCGGACGGTAGTCATTGAAACAGGAGGGCGACGACTTCTTCGGGACAGGGATGATGGTGGTGGTTTTGAAGCATGTGGGGACAACAGCTTGGCTCAGCGAGATGTTGAAGATGTCTGTGAAGACATCCGTGAGCTCTCCGGCACAGTCCCTCAGCACGCGACCAGGAATGTTGTCAGGACCAGAAGCTTTGCGAGCGTTGATCCTGCTGAGTGTCCTCCTTACACTGTCAGGGGACAGTGACAGCACCTGTTCGCCGGGACAGGATGGGGATTTTTGTGCAGGTGTGCTGTTGTGTGCTTCGAAGCGAGCAAAGAAGTCATTCAGCTCATTTAGCAGGGGGGTGGAGCTGTCACAGGTCTGCGGCGGGGGTTTGTAGTCCGTGATGGTCTGTATCCCTCGCCACAGGCTCTGCGTATCCCTGCTGTCGCTGAAGCGATGAGCTATCCTCCTGGAGTACACCTTCTTGGCCTCTCTGATGCCGCGTGACAGGTTGGCTCTGGCTGTCCTCAGGCCCCCGTCGTCTCCTTCTCTGAAGGCCGTGTTACGGGCCTTCAGCAGCCTGTGGACCTCTCCTGTCAGCCTGTCAGCCGTGGCTTTTGACGTCGCCACGGCTTTTGACGTCTGTGTACTCCTGGAGGTCGGTGATGTTGTTGTAGGTGGCACCCTGTTTAAACACGTCCCAGTTTGTGGTGTTAAAACAGTCCTGAAGTTCCTCCAAAGACCCTTCGGGCCACACTCGCACCTCTTTCAGAACTGGTTTGGCGACTTTAACCAGTGGTCTGTATGCTGGCATTAGCATGACAGTGATGTGGTCAGAGGCGCCGAGGTGGGGGAGGGGAAGGGCCTTGTAAGCTCCTCTCTGGGTGGTGTAAACCTGGTCCAGTGTGTTATGTCCACGTGTTGGAAAGTCTATGTGTTTGTATAGCTTCGGAAACATCCTCTTTGGGTCTGCATGGTTGAAATCCCCAGCCAGGATGAGGAAGGCATCTGGGTGGGCAGTCTGCTGCTCACTGACGTGTTGGTACAGTTCATTCAATGCCTCGCTCCTGTTGTTTTCATTGGAGCTCGGAGGGATGTAAACAGCCACAAGCAGTATGGCTGTAAACTCCCTCGGGAGGTAAAAGGGTCGGCATTTTATGACCATAAACTCCACCAGTAGTGAGCAGTGCTTGCAGATCACAACAGCGTCACGACACCAGTCATTGTTGATGTAAACACAGAGTCCCCCGCCGCGTGTCTTACCTCCCTCAGCGAGAGCTCTGTCTGCTCGATAGCAGGTTAGCCGCTCGAGCTGAATGGCGTGGTCCGTTACGCTGTTGTTGAGCCAAGTTTCCGTGAAAACATACACACAGCACTCTCCCGCAGACTTCTGGGTTGTCCGTAGAAGGCGTAGGTATCCAGTTTATTGTCCAAAGAGCGTACGTTGGCCAGCATGATGGTGGGGATAGCCGGCTTGTGTGGGCTAGCTGCTAGCCTGGCTCGGATACCTCCGCGCTTACCCCGCTTCTGCTTCCTCTGACGCCGCTTGTGTCGCCTCCACTGTGGGCGAGGTGCAGGACTGGGGGGCGGTGTTGTAGTAGGCCTCCGGAGCAGACCGCAGTCTCGTAGCTCTTCCTCTTGCACGGCGTGTCAGACGCTGACGGCCACAAGGTGTCACTGTTGGACCAGAAGACACGAACTGAGGGTCAACACCAGAGTCAGAGGTTTCATGAAATATTGAATTCTTCCCATATTTTGACCACAAGATGCTAAATATTAGAAACACCTCCACAAGCTGGAGCTTCTGAAATTGACTCAACACCTCCCAAACTCAGCTGTAACACACACCGAACATCAGCAGGAGACAGGAGAGGCGGAGGCGTTCAGAACCGAAAACTTCTCAACAACTGAAGGATAGATCGATCAGAATCAGCAGAGGACGAATCCTGATGTTCCCTTTCAAATGTTCTCCAGATGTAATATGAATATTCTATCCAGGCTGATTTCTGCCAGGTGTGCTCCTGTCTTCTCCTCCTGACCCTGCCCATGTGCCAACAAAGAGCCACTGCTGATTGTTGAAATAATCACGTGTTTCTTCAGTTTTCTCCGCTGTCGACTGAAAACGTGTCGAGCTGTGACCCTCAAACTGAGACAGTCTGTGCCTGCACCTGTTACCCTCACTGCTCACCTGAACCTCGGTGAACCTTGATCTCTGCTGACTTCACAGCTGAATTTCAGATGTGGAGGCGCAGCAGTGAAATCCACAGTCAGCAGAGTCTGAGAAAAACAGGCTGCAAGCACTGAAGGGATATTTTATTTTTCTTGAAGATTAGATATCATGCATGAACACAACAAAACAAATGAGCCCCAGTGGAAAACAACATAAAAATAATCTATACTTAATAAACCTTTTCCTTTCTGAGTGTAAACCTTCGTCATATAAATCCACTGTTGGGAAAGATGTGGAGGTATTTGCATGTCAACACAGGAAGTGTCACTTTGTCCCTGATCTGGGTCAAGTGCGGGCTTGCATGATGAGTGGGTGGACCTGCTCTGTGAGTCTGTTCAGAGGGCAAAGTTTCCCCTCCCCCCCTGAGTGGAAGCTTTGTGCAGCAGCTGCAGCAGAGAAGTCTCAGTCCTGCTAAGACACCGAAGCCGCTTCACTCAGGCTCACCGGAGATGAACGGGGACAAGAAAGCCGTCTTGTTCAGCTTCTGGGGCGTCGTTGTCTCGTCCAGACCTCATGCTGTCTTTCACAAGTTGGAGGAGTTGCATAACCTGCCAGGGTAAGACCACAATCTGCGCACTGTAAAAAATGAGCTGCCCAGTAAGCTGTTTGATTTGAAGGAAGTATTTCTCTCCAACCTGTGACTTGACATTAGAATAAGTTTGTTTTTGTCAGCTGTCAGTGGAAGCAGTGAGTGCTTCAGTGCGGATCAGATCTGACCTGAAGCTGCTGTTACTCTTTAACACATTGTGCAACTGCAAACAAGTTCAGAAGGAAGGCACACGCACTACATGGCCAAAAGTAAATGGACGCATCACACTGAATGGGATCTTTGGCAAAATAAGATTTCTACAGACTCGTTCGCAGCTTTAAAGTAAGTAAACTCACATCATGCTGCACCGTTCACACCCACCAAACTGAACAGCCATCAGCTTCCTGCTGCGCTTTGAAAGAAAGTGAGTTCAGTCCTCACGATTCTTCTGACATGTTTCTAAAAAAAGGTGTTCCAGTACAGCTGATTTTTTAACTGACATCAGTAACAGCACTGCAGAACGAGGAGAGGGACAAACCCATCACTGGACGCCGCAGCATTAAGGCATCTGTTCACTGGAACTGAGAGGCTCAAACCGAACCAGAAAACCAGATCCAGAAAGCCCCCAAAGCCCCAAATGAAAGCTGCTTCAGAGAGAAGTCTCTGCTGAATGCAAGTGATGTAATGTCCTCAGTGTCCACATACTTCTGGCCACATTGTGTCTCAGCGAGCCTGAAAACTGTGATGGTGCAACAGCAACATGATAAGTCGGCCTGCAACTGATGACTATTGACGTTACTGATTGACAGACGGCTGTTTATTTCAGTCTGTAACATTAGACTCAAAGGAGTCAAAATGAAAGATGTTCAGGTCAGAAGGAGAGAAAACCGAGAAACAGGAAGTTCGGTCTGACTCATCGGCTCAGCACGCCAGCTGAACTTCAACAAACGCAGACAGAGACGCAGAGGACGCAGTTTGTGTCTCGCGAGCTTCGATTATTGACCCTCCTCGTGTCTTTCGTCTTCGTCTCTGTGGTTCTCAGTGGCTTTCTGTCCAGCGTGGCGTCCCAGAAGGACGGCGCGCTGAGGCGGGCGGAGAGAGGCGAGGTGACGCTTTCTCAGGTGAGTGAGGTCAACATCACCTGCTGCTGTTTCCTGTTACCATGGCGACTGACTCTGGAATGAGTCCTCAGATGGGGCCGTTCTGCTCAGCTGTGTGTGTGTGTGTGTGTGTGTGTAGATGACGCCGGCGTTGGAGGCGGAGTGTGTGAAGGAGGCTCAGCTCAGGGGTGTGACTCTGCCGTCTGATTGGTCAGTCAGACGCCTGCTGGAGGAGCTCAGAGAGGCCATGATGGACGTCCGGCCAGCTGTGCTGAAGACAGCTGCCAGTCTGCGTCACCGCGGTACGAAAACATCGACACATCTGCACACAAACACACACAGCAGCGGGGGCCAAAGGGTGGCCCGTGGACCAAATCTGGCCCTCAAACACTGAAACTGAAACTTCCTCTTTCACTGTTAAATTAAAGCTTTGACTTCTCCATCACCAGGGTTACTGACAGCCGTGCTGGCCAATCACTGGCTCGACGACAGCGCGGCCGGAGACGGTCCAGCCCGCCTCCTCTCTCTGCTGGGCGGCCATTTTGACCTGGTCCTCCAGTCCTGCCGCTCAGGTCACAGGGTCCCCGAGCCCTCCATGTTCAGCTGTGCTCTGCAGCACCTGGGAGTGACATCACAGCAGGTAGAGGACAGTTTACTTCCTGGAACCGCAGGTAAGAACTCTGAGAGGACAAGCAGCCTGTCTGTCTCGTTTCAGGCTCTGTGGCTGGACGCGGACGATGAAGGTGTGAAGGCAGCAGAGGGAGCGGGGATGAAGGCCATCCTGGTGGAAAATCTGGACGACGCTCTGGACAAACTGGCCAACTTCACCGGAGTTCAGGTGAGGAGGGAGGAGGGAGGAGGGAGGCGATAAACAGGAGACGAGCTGACTTTGACTGGGACAGAATTGAGAGGATGAACCGGTCTAAGATCGTGCACATGAAAGACACGAGGCCGTCCTGCTGCATCCACCGAAAACTCAACAGCAAACACAGTGTGTGTGTGTGTGTGTGTGTGTGTGTGTGTGTGTGTGTGTGTGTGTGTGTGTGTGTGTGTGTGTGTGTGTGTGTGTGTGTGTTTCAGGCTGTCGGAGCAGACAGTCCTCCACCCTCCTGCAGCCCAGATGAAGTGTCTCATGGATACGTCACCATCAGGGTAATAATCTGTATCAGCGCCAGCATGTTATTCTCATCATGTTGTTTTCTTGTGCCATTAATGAGGATTGTGTGTGTGTGTGTGTGTGTGTGTGTGTGTGCGTGCATGTGTGTGTGTGCGTGTGTGTCAGCCTGGCGTGCGGACTCATTATGTTGAAATGGGCTCAGGTCCTGCAGTTCTGCTGTGTCACGGCTTCCCTGAGAGCTGGTACTCCTGGAGGTATCAGGTAACGAACAGTGCAGAGCAACACAGCTTCATCCTCCACATGGAGATATTAATACTCAGAGCCTGCGTAGAGAAGTATTCAGGTCGTTTACTTCAGAAAAAGTACTGATAGCACACTGTAAAAGTACTCTGCTACAAGTAAAATAATTAAAATGTTACTGGAGTAAAAGTATAAAGACAAAAATGCACTTCAAGTATTACAGTGAAAGTATAATCAGTAAAATGTACTTGAAGTATTGAAGTAAAAGTATTAAGTGCAGTAAAATGTCCTGTGACTGTTCTCCTGTTCTATCTGACCTCATCAGATTACTGTGACTCAGTCGTTCATGTCAAAGCAGGATTTTACTGTTGGAGCTGGTTGAGCTTCATTTGAACTAATGATTCTTTTTCTGGATCAATCAGCTGATTATTTCCTCCATTAATCGATCGATCGATCGGTTTGGAAACATTGTGAAAATAGTGAGAAATGTGGTGACGATGAGGCCAAAGTGACGCCTTCACAATGAAAATGAATGAAAAGAAAAGACTCAAGTAAAGTACAAGTACCTCCAACACGTATGTGCTGAAGTACAGTACTTGAGTAAAAATACTGAGCTACATTCCATCAGTGGTAAAAAGCAAACAGAGGGTTGTTGCTCACAGTTTTTGGAGTGTTTTCATGCTTGGTGTCTCTCTGGCAGATTCCAGCTGTGGCAGCAGCAGGATTCAGGGTGTTGGCTCTGGACATGAAGGGATATGGAGAGTCCACAGCGCCCCCAGGTGTGTGTCAGTCAAAGTTCAACACTGAATACTCTGGAAAATATTCTCTGTAAAATTCTGCATGTACTCACTGAATCAACAACATGTCAACAAGCCATCCTGTCGAAGTGCAGCAGTGACATTTCAATGAGGTCTGTGCTGCCCCCTGCTGGACACTGACACACAATCCACCTTCACTTTGTTATCTGCTTCTTCATTGTGTGGCATGTCATTTTAACAGCGGTGGACTGTAACTAAGTACATTTACTCAAGTACTTCCACCACTGCAGTTTATCACGTTTCTCATTTAATTAGAAAAAAGCAAATTTGACAGATTTCGTGTTCTGAGGGTTCAAACTGCAGCTCATGAAGCCTTTTCTCATTCCTGTGTCGTCTTCCACCGACAGACATCGAGGAATATTCTCAGGAGCAGCTGTGCAAGGTACCAACACACCAACACACACTCCTCACGCTGCATGAGACACACGCTGCATGAGACACACGCTGCATGAGACACACGCTGCATACAAATACACACTGCATGAGACACGCACTGCATGAGACACACATTGCATACAAATACACACTGCATGAGACACACGTTGCATGAGACACACACTGCATGAGACACACACTGCATACAAAAACACACTGCATGAGACACACGTTGCATGAGACACACACTGCATGAGACACACACTGCAAGAGACACACGCTGCATGAGACACACGCTGCATACAAATACGCACTGCATGAGACACACACTGCATACAAATACACACTGCATGAGACACACACTGCAAGAGACACACGCTGCATGAGACACACGCTGCATACAAATACACACTGCATGAGACACACGCGGCATACAAATACACACTGCATGAGACACGAGCTGCATACAAATACACACTGCATGAGACACGCACTGCATGAGACACACACTGCAAGAGACACACGCTGCATACAAATACACACTGCATGAGACACACACGGCATACAAATACACACTGCATGAGACACACACTGCAAGAGACACACGCTGTATACAAATACACACTGCATGAGACACACACGGCATACAAATACACACTGCATGAGACACACACTGCAAGAGACACACGCTGCATACAAATACACACTGCATGAGACACACGCTGCATACAAATACACACTGCATGAGACACACACTGCAAGAGACACACACTGCATACAAATACACACTGCATGAGACACACACTGCATGAGACACACGCTGCATACAAATACACACTGCATGAGACACACGCTGCATACAAATACACACTGCATGAGACACACACTGCAAGAGACACACGCTGTATACAAATACACACTGCATGAGACACACGCTGCATACAAATACACACTGCATGAGACACACGCTGCATGAGACACACGCTGTATACAAATACACACTGCATGAGACACACGCTGCATGAGACACACGCTGTATACAAATACACACTGCATGAGACACACGCTGCATACAAATACACACTGCATGAGACACACACTGCATGAGACACACGCTGCATACAAATACACACTGCATGAGACACACGCTGCATACAAATACACACTGCATGAGACACACACTGCATGAGACACACGCTGTATACAAATACACACTGCATGAGACACGCACTGCATTTAAATGCACGCTGCATGAGACACACGCTGCATGAGACACACGCTGCATACAAATACACACACTGAATGAGACACACACTTCAGAATCATATAAAATGCTGTTTTTTTCCCTCCAGGATTTAATCACATTCATGGACAAAATGGTGAGTAATAACACAGCACACACACCTCAGCACACACTCATTAGCCTCAGTGATGATGGTGAAGAGCAGGTGGTGATCTTCATCTGCTGGATGTGACATTGTCTCTGTCCCGTCTCCAGTCCATACCACAGGTCACCCTGGTGGGTCATGACTGGGGCGGCTTCCTGGTGTGGACCCTGGCTCAGTATTACCCTGAGAGAGTCAGGTGAACACACACACACACACTCACACTCACACACACACACACACACAGTGCTTGATGCTGTAGTGATGTTTCTTCTTGTGTGTGAAGGGCTGTGGCGTCTCTGAACACTCCTCTGTTCCCTGCCGATCCGTCTGTTCCTCCTGCAGAGAAACTGAAGGCCGTCCCCATCTTTGACTACCAGCTCTACTTCCAGAAACCTGTAAGTCTGTCTGCGGCGTGCTAACATGCTAACATGCTAACACAGCAGCTGCTTCCTGTCTCTGAACTTTTACTGGAGTATAAAGCAGTAAAACCACAGAGTAGAAATACTCTTCCACAAGCTAAAAGAAGTCAAAGACTGCAGCTGAGTCACATTCGCAATCTATTTATGAGTGTTTGTCACGATGTGGTTAGCCTAGCTTAGCATAAAGACTGAAAGCAGAGGTTCAGAACACACCTTTACCTCAAACAGAAATGGAAAAGGGTCATTTTAAATCAACAAATGTCACCAAATATTTGTTGCATCTCTGTGGATAAAAGCTTCAATGCAAACTGTGCCTGTGTGTGTTTGCTGCAGGGTGTCGCAGAGGCCGAACTGGAGAAGGACTTGGAGAGAACGTTCAAGATCTTCTTTTTCAGCAGTGCCGAAGCAGTGAGCGCGCGCACACGCACACACACACGCACGCGCACACGCACACACACTCTATCTCTTCATGTCTTATAATGGCTGTTTCTCTCTCAGGTGAAGCGTCCTGCCCTCAGCACTGCAGGAGTCTGTGCTCGAGGTGAGACTCTCAGACTGAACATCGTTAATGAAACCTCTGGAACTCGTTAAGAACCGTCACCCACCGCCGGTGTTGTTGCAGGTGGTCTGTTTGTGGGGTTGCCGGAGCAGATTTCCCAGAGCTCCATGCTGACGGAGGCCGACCTGCAGTACTACGTCAGCCAGTACAAAGAGCGAGGCTTCAGGTGGCAAACACTGAGCGACAGGAAGCATGAACAGCAAAGCTCAGCTCTCAACCCCTCAACACTTGGTCATTAACACTCAGGGACCCTGCAGGGGCCGCTGCTTTCTCACTGATCACAAAATCGTACTGCGATCGATGCTTTGACACTTCACATGTTCTGAATATGCGGCACGACATAAAGCACGTGATCAGACTCAGGAGCCTCGCTGACTCCATGTTTAGTGTCAAGCTGAAACAATTAGTCAATGAATTGGCTAAAAATTAAACGATTCACTGTTTAATTCATTTCTTCATGAAATCAAAAAAGACTCATGCAGCTCGAGTTTTTACTGACGCAGTCGCAGTGACTCATGATCAGGATGGAGGACGCTGCTGAGTGGGACGCAGCATCCTGCAGTCACCAGAATACATCGGACGTTTCTGCAAACCACAGATCGTTTACATCTGTACATATCGAACCAGGCGAGCCGGCTGCTGAGCAGCAGAACCGAAACCAGACCTGAACCACAGGGGCTGTCACAACATGAAACTGACAATTTGAATGCAAAGAAACGTAAAATTCAAACATGAAGTTTGAAGTTCCAACATGTCTGTGATCTGCAGAAACATGAACATACCAGCGATGAGGTTGAATTTTGATAACAAAGTGAAAAGGATCATCACACTCCGGTGATGGATAATCGCCTTGTGTTGCGTCTCACAGGAGGCCGTTGAACTGGTATCGGAACGGGGAGGCCAACTGGAGGTGGATGTGTTCTCGTCCCACCGGAAAGGTTTGTTACAACATCACACACACACACACACACACACACACACACACACACACACACACACACACACACACACACACACACACACACACACACACATATTGAAAAACCTTGAACACTGTGGAGCATCTTCCAGTCCTTCAAAAACATCCTGGAAAATGACAAATCAGCTCCAAATGTCCCAGACAGCAGCGAGTTGTCCTGGAAAAGGTTTGAATGAGGACAGACGGCCACTGCAGTGGACGTTCCTTCACTTGTGCTGCTGTTTGAAGCATCAGGCTGCTGTTTTATCAGCTCATGATGCTCCTGCAGCAGCTGGAGGACGACCACTTCCAGCTGTTCACCTTCATGTAACCGATGAAAACCAGCGGCTGCAAACAGAGAAACCCACGTTTGTTCGTTTCATCCTCGAAAAAGTGACATTAATCTTCATCCGATCACGAAACAGTCGATCGTTCACGTCTTGTTATCAACAGACACCAAGAAAAGACCGATGATGTGTTTCACTGAACTGTCAATCACAGAGCGTGTGTGTGTGTGTGTGTGTGTGTGTTAGCTGCTGATGCCTGCACTGATGGTGACGACCGGTAAAGACCAGGTCCTGCTGCCGGACTTCTCCAAAGGAATGGAGGACTTGGTGAGACACACGAGGCAAAAACAGCACAATGGCGATGGATCGTTATAGATTATTGGAAATGGATCTGACGTGTCGGTTTGTTGACGGCAGATCCCGAACCTGAGCAGAGGACACATCGAGGAATGTGGACACTGGACTCAGATGGACCGGCCGGCAGAGACCAACAGCATCCTGATATCATGGCTAAAAGAAACACACAAGAAGGCCGGAGGGGTTACTGTGGCCCCCAGACTGTGAGGGGGAGGCAGAGAGGATGAGAGGGAGGAAGAAGGAGAGAGGGAGGACAGAGGAGGAAGAGAGGAGAGAGGGAGGGAGGGGAAGAGGGAGAGAGGGAGGGAGGGGAAGAGGGAGAGAGGGAGGGAGGAGAGAGGAGGAAGAGGGGAGGGAAGGAGGAGAGAGGAGGAAGAGAGGGGGGAGGGAGGAGAGAGGGAGGAAGGAGAGAGGGAGGAAGGAAGGAAGAGAGGAGAGAGGGAAGAGAGGAAGAGGAGAGAGGGATAGAGAGAGGAGAGAGTAGGAAGAGAGGAGAGAGGGAGGAAAGAGGAGGGAGAGAGGAGGAAGAGAGGAGAGGGGAGGGAGGAGAGAGGAAGGAAGGAAGAGAGGAGAGAGGGCGGAAGGAAGGACGAGAGGAGAGAGGGAGGAAGGAAGGAAGGAAGAGAGGAGAGAGGGAGGAGAGAGGAAGGAGAGAAGGGAGAGAAAGAGAGAGGAGGAAGAGAGGAGAGAGGAAGGAAGGAAGAGAGGAGAGAGGGAGGTAGGGAGGAAGGAGAGAGGAGGAAGAGAGGCAGGCAGGAGAGAGGGAGAGAGAAGAGAGGAGGAAGAGCCAGAGAAGAGGAAGAGAGGAAGAAAGAAGGAAGCAAGGGAAGGAGGGAGGAATCATACTAATTTACAGAAAGAACATTTAGATCTAATCATTAATCAGCTGTTCATCAGAAGAATCTCTTTGTGAATGTTTGCAGCTTCTTTCTCTTTCACATCATCGTAAATGGAATCTTTTTGCTTTTTTTTTTGATTGATTGATTGATTGATGACATTTCCGGCTTATTGATAATGAAACATTTTAAAACAAGCTGAGAGTCTTCTTCACTAAACAGCAGCATTAATATGAGCTGAATGCTCGTCTCATCCTGATGAACAGCCGCTGCTTCAGCCTGCGAGGCAGAACTCGGGGCACTAACGTGTTCAATAAAATGTTTCAGGAGCTTTGTGGTAACTTTTTTCGCAGCCTTCAAACATGATTTTTATCACGACGCCGACAAACACGTGAATCTCACTTTAATGTGACTGACGTTGAAGACGTTGAAGACGGGTTGGATTGTCTGGGAGTGTTGGCTAATAAAGTTTTATTGAAGGAAAGGCAGAGACACAAAAAGAAAAGACAACCATCAAAGAATGAAATATGAGAAAAAGAAACATCAAACATTTGAAACGTGGCACCAGCAGGACGTCATGTACCTGCTTTTCCTGCACAAGTTACAAATATTTTGACTAAAGACGAAGCAAACATGCAAAAAAAACCCCCCAAACATTTCTGTATGATAAAGTCCAGAGAGGACAGAGACATGAAGATTTCTTTACTGATGACGGAACGTTTCCATTTCAAAAATACTCATTTTGAATAAATGTTATGATCATTAAGTCGTAACGGCACAGGTGATCTCTTTTTTTCTCGTCATAGTACGACGTTTTCTCTCAGAATTAAGACTTTTTAAAATTCTCCTCATGTTACGACTTCATTCTGGAAACATTCCAACCTTTTTATCCTCAAAGTCATGACGACATCGCTCAACTTCGCTCTTAAAGTGACAACTACGTGACGACAAATTCTGTCGTAATGAACACAACAGGACACGGCGGCGCCCTCCGGTGGCTGAGATGAGAACTGAACATTGAGGAGTTTTCACAGTTTTTTCTCCTCAAACAGCTTCTTCCAGGCGGGCATGATGTGTTCATAAATCTTCTCTATCTGTAACACACACACACGCAAAATGACTGAAGTTGAGCATGTCGAGTGACGGCGGTCAGATCTGATCAGCTCCCTTTGATTGATCATTTGATTGATTCGACATATAAAAACATATAAACATATCGGGAAAAGTGCTCTTCAGACAGAGATTATGATCACATGATTATTATCTGTGGAAACTGGTGGACCGAGGACGGATCCGTGAGGAACTCCTCATGTTTGACGGCTCTTTGCTTGCCGATTGGTTAAAATCCCTTCCACCAATGAAAATCATGCAAAATGTGTTTAAAGAGATGACAACTTGTGACGTCACTGTGACGTCCTCAGCTGTCTCAGACCGGAATGAACAAATAATAAACGGAGCTTCAGTGAGAACAATAATAACGTCGTCCGTCCACTGACCTGCTCTGACTTCTTCACTCCGTATCTGAAGAGCGTCGCCTGGTGCTCGCTGTTGTGAAACAGGATATCGAACGTCACCTCGCGTCCCATCATGTCGTCGATGGCGGGCTTCACCACGCCGTGGAAGTCTCTGGCTGAGAATGAGTCGTCCAGCATGTTGTTGACCTGCGACGGACCAAAGGGAAATGATTGTCCTGACTGTTTTTCACCGCGGAAATTCACCGTATTTGATCAGATCGTCGTATTTCAGTGACCTTGTACTTTTTCCCCAGCAGCTCCAGCGGATCCAGCTTGACCTCTGACCTCAGAGCTCGGCCGAACAGCGGCAGCTTGGCGTCTGAATCTGTCAAACACACACAGGACAAGTGTTGGGAAATGCTGGCATGGTCACAGAAGGTCTTTAATGTGTCAGTAAAACCCCCAGAAATCTCATGAAGTGACGCTTAAATCCCATTTCGTCTTTAAAATGATGAAAAATCGTGAAAACACCGACCTCGACATGTCAGATGAGCGACGTAGGGAACGCCGTCCCGCTCTCCGTAGTACACGGCGAAATGAGAGAAGTATTTGTTCCTGGGATACTCCACGATGTCCCCCGGGAACGGCTTAGGGTGGGAGTGCTTCTGCATGGACGACAGACAGGAAGAGGCGTGGTCATGTGATCGGAGATGATGCCTCCTGAGTGACAGAAACTCTGAGCTGGGGAGTTTCCAGGTTGTTCATCACACAGGGCCAGTGTGTGATCGTACGAGGGTCTGACAGAGCGCATGCTGTTATCAGTTATTTCAGATTTATTGCAGCAGAAACATGACCTGTCCCTTTAATTTAACCACAACCTGACATGAAGCCACGTGAGGGGAGCAGGAAGTGTTAGAAATCCACCAGCTAGAATGAGCTTCCGCCCCCACCCTCACTCTGGCTTAGCGAACTGACCTCTTGCATCCCCAATGAAAAAATAATGTACAATTTAAAACAAAGACCAGATAAATTTAAAGGAGTATGGGGTGGTCTACTAGATCATTTAAACACAGCAGACTTTGCTGATTGAAAGGTCATTATCACTTGCTATTACTACTTGTTATTACTACTATTTTTATTTTTATTTTTTATTTTATTTTATCTTATTTAATTTAATTTAAATTTAATTTTTGGTTGTTTTTTGTACCTATTCTGTCTTGATCCAATTGTATTATGACTTGTATTTACTGTAAGTACATTTCTTGATTTACAGTATACCAGTAATGGGAAATGGGGAGAGGGAATGGGAGGGGGGTTTGGGTCGGGGGAAAAATACTATGTTCACAATAATTTACTTGTACAATTGTCTTGAACTTGTCTGAAAAATTCAATAAACAGAATGTTTAAAAAAAAAAAAAAGAAATCCACCAGCTGAGGCTCTTTACCCTCTTTCTGTAAACACACCTGCTGCTACCTGCATGCTAACAACGATCATGCTAACGTGCTAATGTTCAGCATCGCTGCCGGTGCAGCTGAGGCCGGTCGGGGTCTCAGTTCAGCAGGTATTCAATCAGAAACCAAAGTCTGGGACAAATTCATATTTCAGGATGTTCAGCGTGGTCACATTTCATCCTGGGGGGACTGCACGAGTTTCAGTCTGACTCTGAGGAAGAGGAGGGAGTCAGAGGATCAGAGGGTCTGTTCTTTTCAGGTGTGGATGATTTACTGACACCTGCTGGTGGTGAAGCAGACTGCAAACAGCTGACCGCCCCTGTGCCCAGCCTGCTTTTCCTGCCTGGAGGAGAAGCTACGGTGGCTGAGAGGCTCCAGAAAAAGTGTTTGGTTTGTCCCTTCTGGGCTTCTGTAGAAACACAGAACGACGAAGACTCCTCTGAATCCTCCTCGTTTCAGCGCTCTGCAGTGAGCTCAACACCTCGTCGCACTTTCAAAGTGTTAAATCGAAAGCTTCATCAGTGGACTTTGGTAGAAAGGCTCCACATCTTTCCTTCCTCAAAGCTCTTTTTTTAAGAGTTAAAATAAAAAACAAGTGCTGGAGTTTTTTTTATCTGAGCAACCAAAAGTTGTTGTTCGCACAAAGCGTGAGCACGCGGTTTATTAACGATTAATTAAAAGCCGCTGGTTCATGTTTGAAGGTTTGTAATAACAAGAGAAGAAGAAACGAGCGTTGTACTCACCGAACCCATGAGTTCAGATATTTACTGCTGCTTTCTTCAGTCGCTTGTCAAATGAAACACACACACACACACACACACACACACAGAGGAACTCCTGTATCTGCTTTACATGAGGCTGCTCTGATGAGACGGCCCGTCACAGTCCACTGACTGCACCTCCCCCAGCCTCCCCCAGCCTCCCCCTCACTCACACATCCAAACTCTGCTGTTCTGGTCAGATTTTGTGTCGCTGAGCGTCTCAGCTTCACCTCGGGTGGTTTTTGTGGGTCGGGGTGATTTTCGGGGGACATTTCTGAGCCGTCCCGGCGGCGAGCAGCTCGAGGCCCTCGCCTCGCCGCGCTCGCCCCTCCGCCCTCTGGGCGTGCGAGGCAGGTGTTTCCTAAACAGAGAGCGCGAAAGAGGAAGCGGCTTCAACTCGGCTTCAGTCAGACTTGTTTTATTCGAGGTGTGAAGAAGGCACAGTGAACAACAGACCTGGCGACCTCACCGTCAGCACAACACAATTCACACATTTGAGTTTGGGCTCGCGTCCAGGTCGAACAAACAAAGGAAAAGTGTTTCTCTGACACTTTGGACAGGCTAGCTCTTTCCCCCTGCCTCCAGTCTTTATGCTAAGCTAGGATAACTCAACGCCTTCTCGTCTCCTTTTGGGGAAGAAAACAAACATTTCAGGAAATGTAGATGTGAAACAGAATGGTGCATCACCGCTGGCTGAACATCAACCGTCGCTCAGCTGATAAATTCACAGCTGGAGCTGCTTTCTGAGCCGGGACTCGATTCGACTGTTTTGGGATCAGTGAGCCGGTAGATCTGATCACCAGAGTTCTTCCCTGAACTGATGGTGTCTGAGAGGTAAAGGTGGACTTTCACAAAAACCTGGCCTGAAGCGGTTTTAAACTTCAGGATCTGGATCTAAAAAGTTGTGTTGCCATGACGACAGAGGACAGAATGAGACAGCGGGACTCCCGTGCATAAAGCTCCTCTCTGCAGCTTGAAGAAGGTCCTGCTTCACTTCCACCTGCACTTCTGGGTCAGTGAGGAGACATTTGTGGCTCCACGCAGCACAGCGGCCGACTTTCTTAAAAATTTCATATTCTGGACGTGTTGAAGTCAAATTCTTAAAGTTTTTTTTAAGTTGTGGTTGATTTCACAGTGTTTTCTCATTTTTCTGTCATCGTCTTTCCTGAATGTAGCCGGGCACCTTCTCATTTTAAATCCTCAGACTGAGGCTCACACTGCACAGGAACCCCGCTGACGAGCAAACAAGTCCAGGACAAACCCCCCCCCCACCCACGCTGGACGCTGCTCAGAAGGTGCTCCACCCTGCTGCCGTGAAAAAAATCCACCCACATTTACAAAATATCGATCTGATATAGATCATCTGCAGAGAAAAATAAACATTTCAATTCATCAGATCGGCTTCATGACACACACACACACACAAACGCACGCACGCACGCACACGGTAGAAAAGTCACATTCTGACTGAGATCAGCACATCTGAGTCTGTGGACTGCATTTAACACACACACACACACACACACACACACACACACACACACACACACACACACACACACACACACACACACACACACACGCACGTGCACGCACACACACACATTAATGCCCCTCCATAAAGTCAGTGCAGCGTTACAGTCGTTCAGTCTGTCAAAGGCACCTGAGTTTAGCTCCAGTGTACACACACACACACACACACACACACACACACACACGCACACGCACACGCACACGCACACACACAGTGTATCTAGGCGTCTTCCTGTCCGTGACTCGGCGTCTCCTGAGCGTCTCGGCCCCAGCTGAGGCCGTTGATGGGGGCGTGTTTGTCCCAGCTGTCCGTGTTGTGTCCGTGTTTCCGCTGGTGGCGTTTGTAGTTGTCCCAGTGGCCCGTGGTGTAGTCGCACTCGGCGCAGGCGTACGGCTTCTCGCCCGTGTGCCGCAGCATGTGCCTCTTCAGGTTCATGCTCTGGTTGCAGGAGTAGCCGCACACGCCGCAGTGGAACGGCTTGGCGCCCGAGTGGATGCGCTCGTGCCGCCGCAGGTTGGCGAGGTTTCCGCAGGCGTAGCTGCAGGACGGGCACTGGTAAGGCTTCTCGCCCGTGTGAACGCGCAGGTGCCGTTTGAGGTTGTCGAGGTGCGAGGAGGTGTAGGGGCAGTGCGGGCAGCGGTGGGGCTTCTCCTCAGAGTGGGTGTGGGCGTGGCGGGCCAGGTGGTTGGGGTAGTGGGACAGGAAGGGGCAGTGAGGGCAGCGGTACAGCTTGGCGCCACGTTGACCCCGCCGGGATCCACGGGCCGCGGTCGGGCTGCAGGGAGGCCCGGATCCGTCTTTGGACAGCAGGTCCGACGAGCAACGACGACACACCTGCAAAGTGACACGGAGCACACGGTCAAAGGTTTGACGTCGGCCGAGGAAGAGGAGACGCAACCCTTCAGCCTGATCAGCTGACTAAAACCTCTCTGAAGCGAGTCCTCTGAGCCTCTCGTGCTGCTCTGACTCTGATTGGCTGAGCCTGTTGTGACCGACCCCCCTGCATGTCTCATCAGAGTCTTAGAGGGACGCATCGGTGAACGAATGAAACGGCTGCATCGTGTCAGTGTGACATAGAGAGAATTAGAGAATTCATACCTGTCCGCCGTCGCCCTCCCCCTCCTCGTCCCCATCGGCCTTGTCCCCCTCCAGGTCGGCCTCCTCCAGGGTGAGGCCGCACACCCGGCAGCACAGGGGGAAGAGGAGGACGGGGAGCGGGGCGGAGGGAGAGCCGAGGCCCCCCAGCGTCTGGAGGTACCCGGAGTCCTGGGACACTCGCAGGGTGAGGTCTGAAACGACTGCGTGGAGAAGACACAGAGACAGGAAGAAGACACAGAGACAGGAAGAGGACACAGAGACAGGAAGAAGACACAGAGACAGGAAGAGGACATTAACATGAAAAGTCAGTCTCACATCAGAAAAGTGACGCTGCAGCTTTTACTGATAACAAGAAACTTCTTCCACCTCAAGCTCAAACTTCCTCCTTTTACTTCTTCCATTCTCGTCTTTGAATCTGATCCCCCCCCCCCGCCTGACTTCCTGATCAACACCTTGTTTGTGAAGCAGCACTTCACGGTTCAGACTGCGAGGATCTGTGCTCCTGGTGCAGGTGAATTCACCAGAGGTTCGCTTCAGGCCGGCCAACCACAGAGAGCTTCTCTTCCTCATTTCCTGAACTCTTTCAGTTTCAGCTCGCTGGTTCCTGTTTTCTGCTCGGCGCTTCAAACGTCAAAAAAAGCTTTTTAATTCTTCCTCCTGCGACTCTCTGATGAACGGCTTCTGTTCGTTGTGTTGAGTCTACCTGCCCGACGGCGCCTGAGAATCGACAGAATGATCGATACTGATGGGCGGACCTGCGGCTCAGATCCAGATCCATGTTCTGAATCAGTGCTCTCACTTTCTACCATCTCTTAGATTCAGCGCCGGTTTATTCAGAAATCTCGTGTGTTTGTTACCTTCTTCGGCTTCGGCGCTCGTCTTTTTCCGTCTCGCTCGTCTCTTCTCCTTCTCCCTCCGCTGCGGCCTCTCCTGCGAGTGCATGCGCTGGTGCCTCCGCAGGTTGCCGAGGGAGCTGCAGGCGTAGCTGCACTGGTGGCAGCGGTACGGCTTCTCCCCGGTGTGGGTGCGGGCGTGGCGCTGCAGGTTGACGAGCTGGGCGGAGGCGTAGGGGCAGACGGGGCAGCGGTACGGCTTGTGGCCGTCGTGGGTCCTCATGTGGCGTTTCAGGTGGTTGGAGTAGCGCGAGGTGAAGGCGCACAGCGAGCAGGAGTACAGCTTCGGAGGGAGGTCGTCGGCTCCGTCCGCCTTACCCGCGCTTCTCCTCCTGCTGTCCGAGCCGCCGCCGCCGAATCCGTCCGCCGGGTTTGACGCCTCCACCTGAGAGGAGTCGACGGAGGCGTCGTGCTGGAGGCCCTCCTCGCAGGTGAGACAGTAAAGCTCCGCCCCCAGGTCCAGGCCCACACCTGGAACAAAACAAATCACTTTTTCCATGAGGAGCAGAATAAAACAGCGACCTCAAACAGAAAAGAGCTCCCTGTCGTTAACCTCCTCCACCAGGGAGCCACGACATGGTGTTAAATCATTCAAACCCAGAGATCCAAAGACACCACCTCCATCTGACTCACAACACACCTGGACGCACAACACACCTGGAAGACCTCCATGTCAAGAAGAAGACAACAAAAAGTCTGACGAGTAAAGTAAAGTGTGAGGAAAACGCTCCACTGATTCCTCCTGCACGTCGTCACGTCTGCATGCGAGCTTTAACTTCTCACTGCGTCCAAACGGCTGCAGCCGCTTAGTTCAAACCTCAGCACACCTGGAATAAACCGACTGACTGAGCATCACACACGACAAACATCCGACACTTACCGAGATCTAAACCTGCTCCCAGAGGCGTGTCTCCCAGGAGCTGACCGCATCCTTTACAGGAGAGGAAGGCTGGGAAGGCGGGGTCTGGCGGCCCCGACGGGTCGTCCTCGACGCTCAGAGAGAAGACCGTCATACCTGCGGAGGAACACGAGTCAGGAGAAGGTTCATGCGTGGAGGTGAGTGTTTGCTGTGGACGAAAGGAGACTAAAACTCATCACAGGACCAATAACAGACCAAAAACAGACAAACCAAACTGTTTTTCAGCAGCGGGAAACAGACTCGTCCTTCATACTGTTGGCCCTACAACACGACACTCTTCATCTTCGGAGTGAAGCATGAAATGAACGTGCCTCCTGTGTTTCTGTAGCTTGTCTCAGCGTGTTTTCAGTCTGTTTATCTGTCAATGAAATTGGGATAAGTGACTCTGAAAGACTGAGGCTGAAGACAGTTTGAGCAGTCTGAGACAGACACGTCCTGTCTCTCCTCTTTGTTTCTGTCTTCAGAGGACGTGTCAGCTTTGGAGCCTGGAACTGAGGCATCATTCAGCTTTACTTTACAGTGAACGGTCCAGGTACTCAAAGTCTGACAAGAGGTTTTATCTTTTTTATTAAACCAAGCTTTTATTTTGGCGGTCTGACCAGGCAAAGACACGTCTCTCACCTGCCAAAACGTCTGAGAGAAGACAAACCTGACAGTCAAAACTGTCCACGTATAAGCCTGTGTGTGTGTGTGTGTGTGTGTGTGTGTGTGTGTGTGTGTGTGTGTGTGTGTGTGTGTGTGTGTGTGTGTGGTCCTCACCAGCCTCTCTCTCCAGCCCCATGATCTCTGAGTCTCCAAACTCCAGCTCTCCACTCAGCAGGAAGTCGCTCTCCAGAACGAGGCAGCCCGGCTCGCACGCCACCTCCCCGTCCTCCGACTCCACTGAGCACAAATACACACAGCCTGACCGTCAGACGACAGGTCGACACACACCTGGACAGCAGGTGAAAACACAACACCCTGAAAAGCAAAGGGGGCTTTGCACACTGCAGGCATGACAGAGGAAGATGAGCTGCCACCTGCAAGATGAAGACTACAACAGACGGAAACCCACAAATGTTTTATCAAAGCAGAAATACACAGTTTGTATTTCTCATCAAACAAACTTGCATTTGAAACTGTGATGGGTTAACAAAGCTCAGAGAGCCGAGCCGAGTGTCTGTGGAACGATGATGAGGTTTGTGCTCAGAAGTAAAAGAAGAAGGACAAGAGTGAAGGAGGCGGAGAGGGAGAGAGAGAGTCAAGTGAGGAGGAGACAGAAGGTGGCGAGCAGAGGAAATCAGTGAGGATGAGATAAGTGCCGAGGAGGAAGAGTTGGAGGGCGAGGGCCGAGGCCGAGTCAGGAAAAGGAAGAGGAGTGAAGGAAGGGATCAGAAACAGAGAGAGAGAGAGAACAGCAGCGATCCGGCTTTCAGCCATTTCCATTCTGACTTTTCACCAGTCCTTTATTTTCAGCATAAAGCTGCAGCATGAAACAAGAATTCCATATTTACCTAACTGCACGACATGTCAACACTAGAGCTGAAATGATTAATCATCTGAAAAGCTGTGTGACAGGATATTCACCTGCAGCCGGTAATCTATCACTCGTTCACTTCTTGCTTTTCTCTCGTTCCTGCGTCATATTTTCTTTGAATTTTAGAACAGTAAAACTTAACATCTTCGAGTTTTGAACCGTTGGTCGGACAAAACGAGCAATAAATCATCTTTGGCTTTGAGAAAACATGGTGGCATTTTTCATGCTTTTCTGACATTTTATAGATGAAACAATCAAGAAAATAATGTGCAGCTCAGCCGAGAACGAAAACGATTGTGAGCTGCAGAGAAGAAAGTTGCAGGGAGACAATCTGAAAGACGCAGAGCAGTTCGACAAGCAGCACCTGGCCGGTGTCCTCAGGTCTGCTTTAAAGACTCCACTGAAGACGCAGATGTTTTATTTTGGACAAAACAAAAGAAGAACTGTGTAGTTTAAAGAACCAGCGGCGCTCCGACCGGCGCCACCTACTGAATCCCTCACGATCCCAAACTACATGTCGTTCGCTCACATGCGTGAGTAACCAGGTACCTGAGAGGAACAACACATCTGGCTGCACTGTAGCAACCACAAGTGTGTTTACATGCAGGAAGCAGACAGACAATCTGACGACCGCGTGCAGCGATCGGTCAGGTGTGTACAGGTGTGAAAGCAGGCTGAGCTCTCGAGCTCTTCCTCGTGCAGCATGGCGAATGCGTCTTGAAGAACGTCTGTCAAACAGTGAAAAGCCGACATATTCGGACTTATAGAAGCTACTTAGTGTTTGTTTCAGTTGTGTTCACACTTTGAATAAAACTAATTTGAATACAAGGATGTGATGACCTTTCCTCTGATTCCACAGTGATCTTTCCCTGTCTGATGTCATGCTAACGAGCTAGTGGACATTTCGATGCCTGGTTGCAGCTGTGGAAATCAGGTTTCTCTCATCCTACAACCCGCTTCCAGATTCCACATACATGACACTGAAGCAAACTTTGTGGGGAAAAGCTGACTGACACCTGGCTGGTTCAGTGCACTGAAATAAACACGCAGGTGATTCACGGGACAGACGGGGCTGGAACACCATGAGATGAACCCTGAGCACAGACGATGGAGACAAAACGAAGAAATAACAACAAGAAATGCACAGAGCAGTCTTTTAAAGATAAAACAAGAGATAAAGGTGAGCGTAAAAAGGAAGGGAATGAGAGGAAAGTCAAACAGGAAGCAATGAAAGAAAGAAAGGAAGAATGACAGGAAGAAGAGGAGGGAGCACATGGGGGTCAGGTACGGGCCTGCGAGGAGGAAGCGGAGACAGGAAGCAGAGAGGAGGAAGAGAGGAAGTGGAGAGTCCAACTGAGCCAAAGCATTCAGGATGAGATAACACACACAAACACATCGACTTAAAGGACACATGCCTCCAGCAGTCTTCCTCTCTGAGAGACACGGAGGAAGGGACCAAGCCTGCAATGTCAATATGTTAGACCAGTTAGGCGACGACTGTTTCCTGGACGAAACTTTTACTCGACACGTAAAAAAGGGATATTAAAGTGTCTCCTTATGGACAAAGAGCAATAAAGAGCCACTTCCTTAAACTTCACTTCTGCTGCTGGTTTCAGGGTTGAAACGCGGCTCGGCAGACACCAGATACGGACTCAAACAGCTGCAAACGAACACTTTAACTCACGTTTCACCGGCTGGGGGTTGGACTGTTTCCTCCGCGGCATCTTCGCCTCTCGTCGTCCCCGATCTTGCTCTGGTTGTGGGGCGACACCTCACACACAGCGGGCTCGAGTCCGTGCGTCCGTCAGCCAGCCAGGCAGCCAGCTAACTGCATGTCATCATCATCACCTCCTTCCTCTTCCTCTTCCTCCAACGGACAGCAACAGCGGCGGTGTCATCCCTAACGACAACTGCCTGAAACGGAGGGCGTCCAGCGACACCAGCACCAGTTACAAACCGCTGAACTCCGTCTTAAAAACAATACATTTTAAACTACACGTGTTTCCAGTCGCGCTGTGACGCTAAACAACACCAAGCACACATCTGCCAGTTTAAAATCCACATTGAGTCTCTTTGTTATTGTTCCGCAGGAAATAGACGGGGCCATCTTGTTAGCCACCTAGCTAGCTAGTCAACTTAAACATTAGAAATTCCGCCGTTTCAACAACAAACTTCAACAACAAAATCGTCTGCAGGTGTCGTACCGCTGATGAACTTACCTGTGAGAAAGGTCCAAAGTGTACTGTCGTCGACAAAATGTCGCTACCTGATTAAAAAATAGCCTTTTGTTGCCAAACGCAGAGTCGCACACCGCTGCTGACAGAAGTACGCCGGGTCCGGGCTCCGGGTGACGTCAGTAGCACGCGGAGGATTGTGGGACTTGGAGTCCTAGTATAGGTACGCTGATCAGTACCAACACATGTCCTGTGCGTACAATTAACCCGCTTCAGGAGAGACTAAAGAAACAAGAAAATACAATAGAATAATAGAAAATAACACCAGTATTATTTATCTCATTCAAGATCATCTAAATGTAGTAATATAGAGTATAAAACATAGAAAATACAACCATTTATATTTAGAAATAAAAATGTAAAAGTCTAAGTTAGCAGTCAGAGAGTAGATCTCAACGTTTGGAATAATTCCACTTCAGTGTCCAAATACTGAACCAGCAGCTCGAACACGTTGCTGAAACTGACATGAACTAATTAATAAGTGTTTGCTGATTTGGCAGCATAGAGGAGCCTCAGAAATAACATCCACGAAACAAAAATCTGTACGAGGCTTGGTCAGCTCGTCTGACATCATTAAATTCAATAATACATATGATAAGATGGTGATGATGATGATGACATTAACGAGAAGACGACAAAAACAACAACAGTGTTAAGAGGATCGCTGAGTTTATTTTGTAGGACTTTACAGACACATGAGGTTACAATGATATTTGAAGTGACATCTTCTTTCAGTTTTATTATTAGAGTCTCTCAGTTATGATTCTTCTACATCTACATACCACCACACGACTGGTTCAGTGTCTCTGAGTGAGAATACCAGTGAGAGAATAAATACGCTCGACTCTGGATGAAGTATAAGATTAAATGGGGCATTAAATGGGGGACAGGTAACGTTTTAATTGTGGCTCCAGAGTTCAGCTCAGCTCTTATTGATCTGATAAAAAAAGCCAGAAGACGCTTTGATCAGACTCATCACTGTTTACTGAGACCTCAGACATGTGATCGTTTGCGTGAATAAACAATAAACTTGATTGATTTTAGCGCCTTTCATGCACAGATGTGTAACTGTGTCATGCAGCTGTAACTGGCTTCAGTCCAGCTGTCGTTCCTGCATCTCAGTTAAAAGCTTCATCACAGAGAACGGTCATTCAACGTGGCGTGCCACAAGGCTCCGTCCTGGGTCCACTACTCTCTCTACATGTTACCACTAGGGTCCTCAGGATCAAGAGAAGCAATCGATAGATCACAAGTTCATCATGGACTCAAACTCATCAATCCTCTGCCGGGTGTTTCCTCTCCGAATCTTCCTGTAGGACACACTTTTGTACTTTGACGACAGACGGCCGCCGTTCTTCTTGTCGTCCTCTGCGTCCGCCTTGCCGTTCGCCTTGTGGGAGTTTTGACTTCCGTCCTCTTTGTCTCCTTTGTCCTCCTTCACTTCCATGGCAGGGTTTCCTGCGCTGCCTGAGTTCTGGTCTGGACGGGGCTCGTTGCTTCCTGGTCCGGTCCTGAAGGAGGACTGAGCGGCTGCATCCATCGGCGTCAGCTTCTCCTCCGACCCGCGACCTGAGACCTGTAGATCTGGAGGTGGAAACAGAATTTGTGATTTTTAACTGAAATGCTTTTTAAAGGTTAAAGGTGTGCGCTCATTCTCTCTGTGGAGGTTTCTTCATCATCGTTTGCTTTTGGCAGCTGCTGACTGTCGTCATTGTGGAACTTTAATTAGATGTTAATGAATGAATTAACTCTCTCTGAGTCATTGTGCTCCAGCCAATCATAGCTGCGGTTACGTAAGCTCCTCTCCACCAGAACAAAGCGAGCCTCGTCCACATATTCAACACACATTCAAACAGCAACAAACAAGTGAAGCAGCAGCTGATTGCTCTCATGCATTTGAAGGACTTTTGTTGGCTGATCTTCATCGTTGTGGTGCCGTTTGCACATTCAGATTCATTAATAAATGATCACAATCATAATAAGTGAAGCAGGTGCTACAGGAAATTAATCTTAACTTTCAACCCCTGTTGACTGAACTTCATTTCTCACGTTTGTCCCACTTCTTGATTTGATTTGACATATTGAGCGAACTTTTTCTCTTCAGCTGACTAAAACTTTAAAGGCGGCCACATTTTAATTTTGAAGTTAAACCTTTCAGATTTTCAAAGAAATCAAACCGTTTTAACAATCAGTCTTTGTTCGCTTTGTTTCAGCGACGTTCAGTCTCTTTATAATGTGCTGTAACTTCCTGTTTGTGGCGGAGTCCACCACTCCTTCCAAGATCATGACTTCAGTGTTTTTTACAGTGTAGTGTGAGTACACTGTAAAAAGGAGAGAGACTGCAGCAGTGCTTTAACAGTCTAGATCTTGTTACCTGTCTGTGGTCCAGGTGTGATATCTGGGACGGCGTATTCAGCTGCAGTTTGTCCTGGAGCAGGAAGCGATGTCGTTGATGTCTCAGCTCGCTGGCGTTCCTCTGAACTCTGCGTTTTCTCCTCTGTGGGATCCTTCAGATTCAGACGAGCGTCGACTGGAGGGAGATCTGTCAGAGAGCCGGTCTGAGCTCCCTCCACCTCCACCTCCACCTCCACCTCATTGTCGCTGCTCGGCGATGTGGGATAAACGTCCCCGTTGTGGCTCTTGGCAGCGCCTTTCTCTTCATCTCTGATGTCATTTCCTGCTTCTGCTTCATCATGACTCAGCAGTTCAGACTCTTGCACAAGTGATGAAGGGGATGATTGCTCTTTTTCTTCTTCTGCATTTTCCTCTCTGTCTACCAGGGCATCCATCTCTTCTTCTCTTCCATCAATCAGTTGTTCTTTCTCCACTTCCTTTTCCTCCACCTCTTCTTCTCTTCCATCAATCAGTTGTTCTTTATGTTCTTTCTCCACTTCCTTTTCCTCCACCTCTTCTTCTCTTCCATCAATTGGTTGTTCTTTCGCCACTTCCTTTTCCTCCACCTCTTCTTCTCTTCCATCAATCAGCTGTTCTTTCTCCACTTCCTTTTCCTCCATCTCTTCTTCTCTTCCATCAATTGGTTGTTCTTTCGCCACTTCCTTTTCCTCCACCTCTTCTTCTCTTCCATCAATCAGCTGTTCTTTCTCCACTTCCTTTTCCTCCACCTCTTCTTCTCTTCCATCAATCAGTTGTTCTTTATGTTCTTTCTCCACTTCCTTTTCCTCCATTTCTTCTTCTCTTCCATCAATCGGTTGTTCTTTCTCCACTTCCTTTTCCTCCATCTCTTCTTCTCTTCCATCAATCGGTTGTTCTTTCGCCACTTCCTTTTCCTCCACCTCTTCTTCTCTTCCATCAATCAGCTGTTCTTTCTCCACTTCCTTTTCCTCCACCTCTTCTTCTCTTCCATCAATCAGTTGTTCTTTATGTTCTTTCTCCACTTCCTTTTCCTCCATTTCTTCTTCTCTTCCATCAATCGGTTGTTCTTTCTCCACTTCCTTTTCCTCCATCTCTTCTTCTCTTCCATCAATCGGTTGTTCTTTCGCCACTTCCTTTTCCTCCATCTCTTCTTCTCTTCCATCAATCAGTTGTTCTTTATGTTCTTTTTCCACTTCCTTTTCCTCCACCTCTTCTTCTCTTCCATCAATCAGTTGTTCTTTCTCCACTTCCTTTTCCTCCACCTCTTCTTCTCTTCCATCAATCAGCTGTTCTTTCTCCACTTCATCTTCTTGTTCAGTGTCTTCTTTTTTTATCTCTTCTTCCTCCTTCTCTTCCTCTGCTCTTCCCTCTCCTCCTTCCTTCATAACCTCCCTTTCTTCCTCTTCCTCCTGGGTCTTAACCTCTTTGCCTCCATCTTTTTCTTCTCCCCCCACTACCTGCTCTCCCTCCACAGTCTCTTGCTCTATTCTTTCTTCATCTTTCTCTCCTTCCTCCTTTTCTCTCTCTGCTCTGTCATCCTCACCTCCTCCTTTTGTCAGCTCCTTCTCTTCTTTTCCAACTCTTCCCTCCTGAGTCTGTTTTTGTTCTTTATTCTCCA
Organism: Chelmon rostratus; assembly: GCF_017976325.1. Classification (NCBI taxonomy): domain Eukaryota; kingdom Metazoa; phylum Chordata; class Actinopteri; order Chaetodontiformes; family Chaetodontidae; genus Chelmon; species Chelmon rostratus. The sequence goes on along the minus strand of NC_055681.1, from coordinate 771,957 downwards.
CTTCATCATGTCTTTCTCTCACTTTCTCCTCTTCCTCCTCTACCATCCATCCAAGTTTGTTCACAACCTCCTCCTCATCCTCTTTTACACTGCCTCCATCTTCATCTGCCCTCTTTTCCTCCTCAGTCTTCTCCTCCTCCTCCAGCTCTCTTTGAACCTCTTCTTCTTCTTCTACCTTTTTCAGCAGCTTCTCTCCCTCTCCTCCTTCTATCTCTGTCCTTTTCTCCCCATCCTCATCCTCTACCTCCTTTGCCTTTTCTCCCACCTCGCCTTCTTCCTCGACACAACCCCACTGCACCTCCTCTTCTCCTCCTTCTACCTGCACTTCTTTCTTTATTTCTGCTTCCTCCTCTTTTTCTTCTCCCTCTTTGCTCTCATTTTTATCTTCCCACTCTTGAAGCTGTCGATCTCCTCCCTCCTTCCTCACCTGCTCTTCTTCGTCCTCCTCCATCATCACCTCACCCTTTGGCATTTCTTCTTCCTCTTCCTGTTTGTCATCTCTTCCCTGGGCGCTTTCCTCCTCACCGTCGGTCCCGTCCTCTTTTTTGACTTCAGACAGAATCGGCTCCATCGTGTCCTCCAACGACAGAATGTCTCCAAACAGCCCGACCGCCTGGATGACCCGACACACGATGGAATTGTCCTCCAGGTCCAGACCGTCCAACATGTCTGCCGCCGTCCACCAGCTCGCCATCGGTTGGAGGAACGTGTCAAACAGAGTGAATGAAACAACCTCCCAGCTTCGCACTGCTTGTCCATGTTATGAAAGCGCTCAGACTCCCTCAGAAAGGATTTGATTAATGCTGATTGGCAGAAACTCAGTGCGCAGTCACAGTCCGGTGACCCGAAGGCCACGTTTTCAGCCTCGGGTCTGTAAGACTTTAATCTTTGAGGTGTGATCTCTGGCCCTCCTCCACCCAGATTCTCACTTTCAATGAACACCATGTCGACAGTTTGAATTCTGACAAGTAGCAGAATGTAAAATACCAAAATCCTGCATTTAAATGTACACTAAAATAAATATCAGCAAAATGCACCTGAAGATAAAAAAAACACAGTACACACTGGAAATACTTAATGAAGTACAAATACTTGGAAAATTAGAAGCCCTGGTTTAATATGTAGTTTTAATGTTTTATTAAAATGATCACAACAAATACTCAGTTGATATCTGTCATGAATGTTATCGACACGGTACGCAGATAATTATACTGCACACATGAGCTCAGCTCCTCACTCGTCTTTCAGCTTGAAGATCAACATTCCTGCAGCGGTTTATCCATCTGAGGTATGCAAAGCTTCACAATAAGCTGTAACGAGTGTTAACGTCTCACATGTGTGAGCATTATGTCACCATTTCCTACATTCGGTCAAACATCGTGACGAAAAGGTTCAGAAAAACTCTTTAAATGTGAGAAAATATGAGTGTTTAACTTTATGTTACAGATGTTCAAGTGTTGTTTCCTCAGCTGCTGATCAATCATTCAATAATTATCAGGAAATCACAAACCATCCTCATGTATCTGAGAATACACCTCACATCAAATCTCAAGCCATCAAATGCACCACCGCCACTGCCCACTAGGTGGCGGTCTAAGTCTTTATGACAGCTGAGGAGATTTCAGAGTCATGAGATCGGAGCACATCATCAGACAACAAACAGACTTCAAGGCCTCCACGTTTCCTCTCAGCTTGTTTTTAAGAAAGAAGAAGGTCTGACCTCAAATTCTGCAGAATGAAAAAGCTGCTTCAGCTTCATGTTTCATGTTTAGAGAAAGTCAACACACCCCAACCGCTGAGAAAAATACTCAACACGACGAGGGCCATCTGTGATTTTCTATTGAGAGAGATTTAAACTGGAATATAACAGAATATTAATGTAATAAACATATCAATCATCTGTATATTTGGCTTTTAAAGCCATTTATTTTCTATTTATTCTTCTTCTTGCTAATATACTAAATAAAAACCATCAGTCATCATTTATCAGAACATTTATTGCTATAATAAAATAATTTATCAGTACAAACAGGATTTGATTAAATCATCACCATTCATGAAATATGCACTAAATGTGTTTTACCATCACTTTTACATTCAACGGTGGTGCAACCAAAACCTTAATGCTACTTATATTTCAGTCATTATTAATAATACAGGCTCTGGACATTCATCCGGATGAGCTCTGGTGCATCATGAGTCGGTAAAGGTGCTTTTCTCCTGACTGATAATCATAAAAACTGGCTTCCCAAACACAGACGTCAACGATTCAAGTTAACGTGGCTCCAGCTCAGTTCTTCCAGTGTTTCTTCAACAATAGTTTTGGGAAACTAATTCTTTAAATTTATTGTTAAAAAAAACCCTTTGAACCAGCAGCACTTCACTCTCGTGAAACTCGTGGTTTCGTCTAAGATTCACTTCTGCTCTGCGATTTCGCTTCCTGCTGCGCCCTCCAAGCTGCGAGCACCTCGTCGTCTTCGGCCTCGGCGGCGGCCCGAGCTCTGATCCTCTGCCTGGTTTGGGCGATGAAGGTAGCAATGTCATCCTCCTCCTTGTCCTCCTCCGCTTCCTCCCTCCTACTCCTCCTCCCTGCCGCCTCGCTGCTTTCGTATCGCGAATGACGAGCGAATGTCCTCTTTGCGGAGACGTCGCCGTAGCTCTCCGACCCCTCGTCGCTCTCGGCGTACGACCTCCCCGCCCGGCTGTAGCTGTGGGACTGCGAGAACCCGTTGTAGGTATATTCTGCGTCTCCACCCGACAGGTCCTCATGCAACCTCGACCTGTATCTGGAGCTAACGCCATACGTTTCCTCGTTATCCTCATCGACGGCATATGAGGCCCTGCGGCTTGAGAAGTCGAATTCGGAAGCGGAGGCGTCGAGGTCGTCGTCCGGATCCTCCGAAGGAGCGGCTTCTGCTCCGGAGGCTGGTTTCCTCTGAGGAGGCCTGACGCTTTTCAGCCAGTCATCGATGCTCGTGTTCTTGTCTCTCTCCAGGGCAGGGTTGAGATTCAAGCACCCAGAGAGTCCGTAAGTCCTTGCGGGTTTCTCCTTTTTCTTTGTTTCCTCAAGAAACTCCTCCTCTCTCTTCTTTCTCTCCGCCTCCTCCTCATCATCTTCGTCCTCCTTTGGTTTCTTTTTCTTGTAGAGGGTGCTGCGTTTGTTGTCCTCCAGGATCTTCTTCTTTTCGTACGTAGCCATCTTGCCCCTCATCTCGGACTTGATCTCCTTGTCCATGGCGTCCAGTTTGCCCATGTTGACCTGGTCTTGGAAGAGGCTAAAAAGAGGCACGCTGGTGGTGGTGATCTTGTTCTTCTTGGAGCCCAGGATGGAGCCAGGGGTGGATCCCAGGGCAGAGCCTCTTCCGGTGAAACCTGAGGCGCTGCTTGACCCACCACCTGAGAGGACCGACGCTGCTCTACCGTGACCCTGAGACAGTGCACTGGAATAGGATGCGCCGCTCAACAAGGACGCTTTGTCATCGTCCACGCCACGGCCTGAAATCACGCTCGATGCACCACCAAAGCTGAGCTCCGATCCCACACGTGACGGAGGAGGCAGGCTCATCTCGCTTTGCTTCTGTTTGATCGTTTCGGAGACGACGTTAGCAATCCAGTTTTGGATGCTGGCCAGATTAACCATCGGTTCACCTCCAGGGCCCTGCACAGTAGGAACGGGGAGGATGGGGGGAACTGGTGTCACAGGATTACCTGGGACTGCAGATTGGGCTGATCTTGTACTGCGAGCCTGTGAAACTGAAGATATGACAGATGACCTGCCACTGAGCATGGACATGTTGTCGTCATTGGCAACGCTCGGCGGACCCGTGACTCCAGCTCCGGTCCAGAAGGCGGACAGAGGGATTGTACCTCCACTGACGCAGCTCTCAGTCTCCCAGCCACACACCGATTGACTCTCTTCTAAAGTTTTCTTTGAACGCTCCAGGATCTCCTCGCGTCTTTGCCTCCGTTTGACGGTTGCAGAGTCTTCACCCCGACTCAACTCCAAGATCTCGTCCGTGTTTTCCTCCCCGAGACGCTTCTGCTGCCTCAGCTTCCACGACTGATACGCTGTCAGGTTGACGTCTTGGAGGGATGGAGTCTTGGCTTCTCCCTCGCCATCGCCACTCTCTCCATTTCCTGCAGAACTTTTCTCTCCATCTTCTCGATCTTTCTTGTTCCAGCCGAACTGGATCCTCTTCACGCGCCAGCGCTCCAAAGGCGTCATCTTATCCTTGTTCTTCCGGCAGAAGTTGTACATGGAGCTGGTGTCAGAGAGGATGCTCTCCACTTCGTCCTCAATCTTCTTCTTTGCTCCCTCGCCACCTTCTGTAGCGGTGCTCTCACTGCCACTGTCGTCCTCTTTCTTGCGGTAGCGAGCAGCAGCTTGTTCCTCGATTTCCCTCAACCGCTGTCTCCAAAGATCAGAGTAACTTGTGCAGCTGGAGGTGGACATCGCGTCTGAGGGCGGACGTCTGTTGCGGCGTTTCAACCGCTCTTTCACAGCTCGCACGTCCTCGCTGGTGACGCTCTCCACGTCGGTTTCTACACCTTCCTTCGTCTTCTTCGGTCGGCCCTCGCTAAGAGATTCCACATCCTCGCCATCGCAGTTCAGCTGCGCCTCCCACCAATCATCGTTCTGATATTTCTCATTCCTGCGCTGCCACTCATGGATCATGCTGTGGAGACCGTCGTCATCGTCGCCGTCTTCTCTGCCCTCCTGCTCGGGTAAAACCATCTCTCCTTGAATGCGGGCTGAGCCCTGGTCGTGCAGCCCGTTCTGCGCTCCAATCAATCCACTCCTGAGCGCCGCAGCGGCTGCAGAAGAGGCGACGCTGCTCATCACACTTTCTCCATCCTCTTCCTCTTCCATCATGATGGAGTGTGCTTTCACCCCCACCATGCTCTGCTCTTCCTCTTTATCAGTATCGTCGTCGTCATCGTCGTCCCCGCCCTCGCCGAAGATGCGAGCACGTGCGCGGGCGTCAATAACAGAGCACTGGCTGAGCGTCTCGTCGTCGTCGTCGCGCTCCTCCATCAGGTTCTCGTTGAGCTCTCGCAGCTGCTTCAGGAAGCCTTCGTTGGGGTTGATGGCGCGCTTTTTCCTCATGGAGGTCAGCGCCTCCATGATGGTCATGTGCTGGAAGATCATCAGGTAGGACGCCACCAGGACAGCAGAGCGGCTGACGCCCATCATGGAAACCACAAGAACCTTTCCTGCAAGACAACAAAGCAGCGATTACAGCCTGACTGAGGCTGAAACCAATATCTACATTTAATTCTAATTTTTAGTGTAATGAAGTCTGGAGCACACCGTCATTATTAAAGTATTAATGAATTAATTAATGAGGTTAAAAGGGTTAAAAAAGCTTGAATACCTGTGAGCCTACAACTACTTTTTGGTGTGTTATAAACCTTTTATTAAACGTTGATGTACTGCCTTTAAATGCTAAAGATCTGTAGTTGTGTGAGATTTAATTAACATTTAAATGAAATAAACGATGTAAACTTGATCATATCACTGGTGTTTACACGTAGGAATGAACTGAAAGGGAGGGTTAGGGTTAACGCGGTCAACGCTGCGGCCGTTACGCGACGCTCCTGCAGGAACACAGACGTCTCTGTGCTCTCACAAACACTTCTCAGAAACTCCACGTTGTGTAAGCGCGGAGACGTTTGCGGCGTCTTTCACTGCGTCACCGTCGACCTCCGCCCGCGGACATCTGGATGAAAACATGTGCTTTGGGCTACATGTGATGAAACGAAGTGTGTCATTCACAAAACAAGCAAACAAAAACTAAAAATGTCATGGATTTCCAACTGAATCTCCACCAAGTTAACAATAAACTCAGATGTGGAGATGGAGAAAATAACAGACGACAAGCTTTTAATCCATTTCTTATGTCATGTTATGTCATATATGGATTTTGTTTTGCATTTTTTCTGTAAAAGCAAAAAAAGGGTTTCGACATCAGAAGATAAAATAAAAAATATATATATAATATAGTTAAAAGCTCTGAAATAAAATGACTTCTTTGAATGAAATGTTCATACATGTGTTGTTTCTTTCCGTCTTTTCACGAGAAAGAAGAGAAGCAACGTAACGGACACAGAAACAAACTTCCTCACCCTTGTGTGTCAGAAGAGCCTCGTCTAAGAATTCGGCGGTGGAGCGGAAGTGCACCGAGATGTCTGCGTCGGAGAAGTCGTCCACCTCGATGCCCATGTACTGGATGTTCATGCCGGCGTAGAAGGACTGGCCCGTGTAGACCCCTGTGCCGTGGGCGGTGTTCAGGATGTGGGTGATGCCCATTCGCTTCAGACGAGCCTTGTTGACTGCGATCGATCTGAAGAAGAATAACGATCGTCAACTGAGACAGACCTGTCGTGAGTGTGACCACCCAAACCCACCGGCTGCAAACCAGCAAACCAAAGAACCCTTTAAGACCAGCTTGTTCTCCAAAGTCCACGTATTTCCTGCTTTAACTGCAGTGGCGTGCACGGGGGTGGGGGGGGTGGGGGGTGGGGCGGGGTGCCCTCTTGGACTCCAAAACGCGCACTAAAGTGCCCCCTGGGAGCCAAAACGCGCACTAAAGTGCCCTCTTGGACTCCAAAACGTGTCCTAAAGTGCCCTCTTGGACTCCAATATGCGCTCTAAAGTGCCCTCTTGGACGCCAAAACGCGCGCTAAAGTGCCACCTGGGAGCCAAAACAAGTGCTAAAGTGCCCTCTTGGATGCCAAAACGCGTGCTGAAGTGCCCCCTGGGAGCTAAAACACGCGCTAAAGTGCCCTCTTGGGAGCCAAAACGCGTGTTAAAGTGCCCTCTTGGGAGCCAAAACACATGCTAAAGTGCCCTCTTGGGAGCCAAAACGCGTGCTAAAGTGCCCCCTGGGAGCCAAAACACGCTCTAAAGTGCCCTCTTGGACTCTAAAACGCGCTCTAAAGTGCCCTCTTGGATGCCAAAACGCGTGCTAAAGTGCCCTCTTGGGAGCCGAAAGGCATGCTAAAGTGCCCTCTTGGGAGCCAAAATGCGTGCTGAAGTGCCCTCTTCAGTGGCGAGGATGCACTATATGTGCCCTTTTTTTCGCCCCTGCCCTTCAAAAAGTCTGTGCACGCCACTGTTTAACTAGATGCTGCTGCAAGCTGAGGCCTCGAACATGCTCGTCAGCATCGCTGAATGTGACGGATCACGTCTGACCAGTCAAGGTCCAGCTCATACTGGAGCTTTCAGCCCTAACACATGGTCTTCATCAGCTCGCAGTCTTTGCTCACTTGTCATGAAGCTGTTTACACTTTCTGAGCAGCATATAAAACTTCACTTCAGCCACTTTTCATACTACAAAAAAGAGCAATGAGGATTATTCACAGGGTTGATTTTGGGGCACACACCAATGACTTATTCTGGAAGTCTAAAACTTTAAAACTGTTTGATTTGGTGGAACATAAAACAGCCAAAGTTTTATATAAAGCAAGGAACTATCTGCTACCAAGAAATATTCAGAGAAGGTTTCATGAAAGAGAGCAAGGTTATGATTTAAGAGGAAAATCAAATCTAAAGGTTGGCAGAGCTCGCACAACAAAGACAAGTTTCTGTATCACCATCTGTGGAGTAAAACTGTGGAATAATTTGAGCACTGAAATCAAAAACAGTTTGAGTATAATTCTGTTTAAAAAAAGACATAAAGAAATGATTCTCCAGAGGTACATTGAATAATTTACACAAGGTGTCTGCTTGCTATTTGAATTAAAATGTGGCAGGAAGTGATACATAGTGTTATAAAAATGTATTATTATATTTATTATTATTATTATTAAATTATTAGTAATGAAATTAATTAGAACACATTAATAGTTAAGATTATAGGGGTAGGATTAGATAAGTCTATACTTCTTCCTTCTCCCTTTCGCTCATGTAAACTACGTTGCTTATGAGACGTTTTGTGGTTGTTTTTTTTTTAGTTTTTTGTTTTTTTAATGTGCACTTATTTCCTTATGATTCCTGATGATTATTATTATCTATAAAGGTACTTTACATGTATAGCTATGTATGTATGCATGTATACATGTGTGCTTTTATTTTTATTTTTATTGTTGTTTACGTGATCGAAATAAAGTTATACTACTACTACGACTACTACTACTACTACTACTGCTTTGAAGATTTTTGAGGGAAAGTCAAGAACTCCTCTAAAAAAGTTGGTGTTTGAACATTTACCAGCAGACTCACCTGCTGAGGAAGACCATGTGATACGGTTGAAAGATCAGAAGAAAAAAAAAGCATCTCTCACAAAGCAGGCAGTCTTTTAGAGAAACACGGTTCATGACTCACTTCTCGCCGATGAAGACGTTGGGCCAGACCTCGTCCACGGGGTTGACGGGAGCCTCCAGGCGGTCCTGCACCATTGCCCTCTGGATGTCCAGCACACAGGGGGTGTTGTAGGGGCTGCGGTCATCAATCATGTCCCGCACACGGTTGTAGAGGTCTTCCACCATCAGCTGCTCTGCGGTTTCCAGCATGGACTCCGAGACGGACTCGGCACGCACGCTGCGAGGCGGCAGCTCTGAGGAGGAAACACACAGTTCGTGGTAACGGCGGCGGTCGACTCCGGAGGATTTATTTACTGACGGAAGTCGAGAATTAAATGAAACCATGAGAACCGATCGCACGGTGTGGCTGAATGTGGGATCACTCAGCTGCTTTCTGGAGGTTTGTGGTTTAAAGCTTGTGAGCGGACTCGTTTTTTGGTTAATTCTCCTGGACTAACCTGAAAACAGGCACACTGTTCATTGTCATCTGTTCATTTCTTCCACCCCTCATAGCAACCACTGAGCTTTGGTCCCCGAGTCCTCTTTCCTCTGTTTCTATGCACCATCATGTCTCCAGAACACCTCGTTAATGCAGCGGCCTCCATCAGGGACCCTCGTCCTCCCTGCACATCACCCATTAAGATGCTGTTCATGTCCTGTAATGTCAGAGGAGAGCTCTGATCCAGGAGCAGCTCAGCGATGAGGAGTCATATGAGCTAATTTGCTCAATCAGCACCACTCCGCTCCTCCATCAGAACGTCTGCGTCGGTTAACGAGCTGAGGGAAGGAAGCGTGGGCTCGCTCTCTCTGAAGACTATTCAACCAAATTAGACTTGTTGAATGACATTACTGCATGTGGCTGAGCGAAGAGCGATGAAGACGAGTCAGTGCGGACGGTGACCTGCTCTGGTCTACGTTCAGTCTCCTCAGTTTTTCAGCTGAACCTGAACCAGAACTCGCCGTGGCCTTTAAAGCTCAGCTCAGCCAGTAAATTACAAACCTGAAATATGATCAAACAGTTTGAGCTCTGGTGGATTTTAAGATTATTTTTGACATTTTGGAGATTTCACAACATTTGCTGCTGGAGAATTGAGTCTGAGATCTCAAAGTGGTTCCAGCCTGTCCGCTAACATCACTCAGTCTGCTCCACAAAACACCTTCAGATGAAACCTGCTCAGAAGCCGATGGTGCAAATGCATATGGGCCTCAGCTGCACATGCTGAGCTCTCATTGGCTGTGGATCAGTGACATCAGCACGGTGTCACCTGGACTGATGCTGCTTCCCGTTTAAAACCCATCTCGACGGGTATCTGATGGGCAACAGAAAGGCAGACATCAGAACAGGTTTCGACCGTCTCACCCTCGCTGATGATCTTCTTCGCGGCGATGGCTGACGACAGGTGGATGGGCTCCATGAAGATGCTGGCGGCGTCAGAGCCTGAGATCGCGGAGAACCTGGACTCTGACGTCATGGAGAAACTGACGTACAGGAGAGAGAGGAGATCATTCAAGGATGCAAAATCTTTTTTTTGCAATGAAGCAGCGAACGTTGAGAATGAAAGAAACCGGGACCCGGACCAGATTCAGACATTCACACTGCATCAAAGTGCTCGTTCAGGTGGTCTCACCTGGGGGACGGACAGCGCAGGTAGTGAGACTGGATGCCTTGGACGCTCCTCTGCTCCTCCTCCTCTCCACCAGGAACTGCCTGATCACCACGCTCCCCGCCCTCATTGGTCGACGCCATGGCAACCTCTTAGTCCCGCCCTCCTGCCGATTGAGAAAACGGTTTAACCTTAAGTTACCTCGTGCACCTGCAGCTTCCTGATTTGTCAGATATTAAATGAAGCAGGTTTGACTGTTAGCTTATCTCTGAGCTTCATGCTAACATCAGCAGGCTAACATGCTAACTGTTTAGCTGGCAGACTGTTCATCTTATTTTAGCATGCTAACATTTATTTAGCAGGGAACACCAAGGACAGCCAAGGACAGCTCAGTTTTATTTATATAGCGCCAAATCACAACCGAAATGCAACAGACCAAACTCTTTATCCACAGAGACACAACAATCCCCTCATGAGCAAGCACTCGGCGACTTTATGCTAAGCTAAGCTAAGCACAGACGTGACAGTGGTACAGCTCATCTAACCCAGCAAAGAAGTGAATGTCTGTGTTTTCCTTGAAAGGGGCCATTAAAGGTGGCGCCGCTAGCCCATCGTTAGCTCGTCCTGCTCATCAAATTATGAGAAAATGTTTGAAGCCTTCAAAGTGATGTTGCTGTGAGTGTGTGTGTGTGTGTGTGTGTGTGTGTGTGTGTGAGACACGAGGCCCTCCAGCTGATCTATTTTTAAGCAGAGCGACAGCTGCCTCAGAGGCTGGCAGGCCTGAGATCAGCGGCACTCTGAAAGGCTTCGAGCTTCAAGCGCAGAAAAACATCAACGCCGATCAGACGTGACAAAACTCGCAGAGAGAATGAGCTTCATGTGAAACGTGTGTGTGTGTGTGTGTGTGTGAGAGAGAGAGTGTGTGAGAGTGTGTGTGAGTGTGTGTTCTTACCTCACTGCTCAGTCAGTCTGAAGGAGGCCGTCTGAAGCTGATGGCGGCCACACAGACACTAAAGTTAGAGAGAGACCTCCACCCCTCCTCCACCCGCCTCCCCCCACCAGGCCTGTAGAGACACCCGACACCACAGCTGCAGGTAACCGAGTACTTTTACTCCAGTACTCCTGCACTTACACACTTGAGAGATTCACTGCTTCTTTGTCTTTTCCTGAAGTCCCCCTTCCTTCTGTCCTTGTTTCTATCCTCATCTCCTTTCCTTAGGAAACACTGAAAACGACCTTTGAAAAGCTCACACAGTGATTGAAGCCAGTCTGTTCTGCTTCAAACGCAGAGCCGAGACATTCGGGATACTTTTAGTGAACAAATGTCAGAAAACTGCTCATCAGAAGCTCAGTTAACCGTCGCAGCGAAGGAACAAACGAGCAGACGTTCTCGTTGGAGGAGCCGGAGTCAGAGTAGCTGCTGACGAGTCGCCAGTTCAGAGTGATGCTGCTGAATAATAAAAGGAGTTTCTGCACACCATGATGATGTCACAGTGAAGCTGACCTTTGACCATCACTGAGGCCCTGATGTCAGTTTTCATCTGCCACAGCTCGTCGTGGGTCCGTCAGGGCGGCGAGGACCCGCAGGACACGACCGGACGAGTGCAGGAGAGGTTTCACCTGCATCAACAGCAGCTCGTTGGCAGGAAGCAGCCGTCTGTTCCCGGCCGTGACGTCATCGCCGCGTGTTTTTATCAGGAACGACTGAGCGCTCCGGGCCTGAACGCAGCTTGTGTTTATCTGAAGTCAGCTGACGAGCCACTCGGCTATTTATACCCTCAGAATGCAGCTAATTTAAGTCACCCGGCCGCTGATGCGAGCTCACTTGGTGTATTGTGTGTTTGGAGGAGGAGACTTGTAAAACCAGGTTTGGCTGATGAGCTTTGTAAGATCCACATGAATCTGCATTAATCACTTTCAATGTGAAGATTTCAAAATTCCACTTCTCGAACGAGCAGCAGAAACACCAGATCAATGACATCGTACTGCGACCTTCAGGGCGTGTCTGCGAGTTTTTAACTGTGTGTGTTGTCTGGAAAGAAACGCACGAAGAAGTGAACATGAAGAGACTTTATTTAACGTCACAGAAACGTGTTTGGAACAGACAGCAACGCGATTCTCTGCAGCGCAGAGAAAAAACAAATGGCCACTCGATGCACAGTGTTCGTGTCAGACATTTGTCCAAACGGGGACAAATTAAAACGAGTTTACAGGCAGAACCGACACATGATTTCAAGCTGGTCTCCGCTCAGATTTTGGGGGGAAAAGCAGCAAATACAGTTCATAATGCAGCATTTCTTTAAAGCTACATGCGGCTAAACACAGCCCGATTAGCTCAGTCCAGATAGAAAATGCTATCAATGCTAACAGACAGGAAACATGACAACACAATGAAGCTAAATGACTTTCAGCCGTTTTTCCTCAATAGCCTCGAGCATGGCGGGCAGTTAGCCACGAGCTAACGCGTCTTTATGTTGGACTCATACGGTTGTGTGCTGAAACCTGCACAGGTTGAGCTGCCTTTTCACTTTTTATTGCATCGAAAAGAAATCCAAAGTGCTTTTGTCCAATCAGGAGAGAGCTGAAACCTTGTTTAGTGACAATAAAAGGTGAAAAATGAACAAACGCTGAGCTGGTTTGAGAGTTTTCGACTCGTTCGTGGCACGTGTTCGAACCATCTGCTGCGACTTCAGCACAAGCAACGGAACAAAAAATAAAAGGCACAAACAGATCAATAACAGCACAACATCAAACTGCATCAGCAGAGAGGAAACACAGCGACGGCACAACACGGCGTGCAGCTGAGGGGCAGTACGGAGGCAAACCGCCGCGTTACAGTTCCTGGTCCACTGGGGTCAGTATCGCTTTGATTGATCCCCGATTGGCAACGCGATCCACCTCCGAGCTATGTGACGAACAGGTCACGTGGCACAGCTACGCCTCATCGTCCTCTTCCAGTGAAAACGCTGAAGGTTTATCGACGCCGTCCGGAGTCACTGGGAGTTAAACGCCAAGTAACCGACGGGCGGAGGCTACCGGCTCGTCCCTCCAGGTCCGGCTGAGGCCAAACAGAGCCCGCCGTTCACAGACTGAGGAGGGTCGGGATCAGGGTCAGGGTCTTCAGGTCTCAGATAAAAATGGTGGATTTGGCCCTTCAGGCTGGTTCAGGTATCTTAAATAGAGTGATAGTTCAGGGTTCAGTGTGTTCGCATACGTCTACACACCTGGCCGATCACTGTTCGCCGTCATTCTGGTTGTTGCTGTATTATTTGTCTCTGGAAGTTGTAAAATCTTTTGAACGCGGCCCAGCAGCTGTCGTCTGGTGCCGATTTAGCCAACGGTCAAAGTTTCTGAGCTTCAGCTGCAGCCTGCAGACATCAGACAACAGATACGTTCAAACATAAAAAGCTAAATCGGCGTCAGATGACAGCTGATTCTGCACATGGATTTTATTTGTTGTGGTTTTTGGGAAGCACACCGAGTCGCCCCTGTTACAGCTAACTCTGTAAGCCAGGCAGGATTATACCTTTGTCTCCTGCTCCAGTGTTGGTACCTGGCCGCTCATGACGACCCTCACCTGTCGTCATGAGCTTCAGGTAATGACCAGAGGCATCGCATTAATGTTGCTTTGGATGGCCCTGAAAACCCTCCTGATCCCGCCGCCTCCTCCTCATGAAGGCCTCAGAAATCCAGGACAGGACAAGGTCTCATATCTCTAGAACGTTGTTACACAGTTTATCTAAACGCTGGTTCATAATCCAAAACACTGCAAAAATTTCTGTAGAATACACAAAATAGCTTCTGTAGGAGTGTTAAGTGTGCATGTTTTTGAATCCGCTCAGAGAAACCTGCTTCTTCCGTCTTCTTCACACGTTCTGTGGAAAACAGAGAGACGTCCAGTTTGTGGAGACGCAGCGCCACAGTGAGGACGCCTGACGTATGAGTGAAAGCTCCTGAGCTTAAAGCCACAGCTCGCGTCTTCCTGAGGGCGTGAAAGCCTCGTTGATTCCTCACCTGTTTTCGGAACACACCTGTTGAAGACCTTCATCCTGGACTGAACGTGCGCAACACATGAGACGCCGGAGACAGAGACACAGATTAATATTCCACTCGTGTTCAGGACAATCGGATCGTATCAGAGCGAGCTGGCACGTGTTCGTACCGTCACATTGAGAGCAATGGAATGAGCTCGCGTCCTGAAGATGACAGTCATGTGGAAACGAGCTGGAATGTGGTGACGTTAACAGGAACCGTTTTTAAAGAGTGTGCAAAGAGGCTTCTCGCACCAGGACGGGGTCCGGCTAAACTCTGGAATGTTCCTGCATGGACAGAGGGTCCGAGCGCTGAGTGGAGACAGAGGCTGGTTTCTTTTTCCTGAGAAAGACGTCCTGAGCGTGAAGCTTTGTGCAGACGGTCTCGGTTCGTTGGACGCAGCGCGTAGCATCAAGGGGTTTAATGTATTTAAAACAACTGCCGACTCTCTTTACCCATGAATCACGCAGGGTGACATGGCTCCTCTGCAGGTTTTCAGGCCCACATTTCGAATGGGACTCGAGCAGATCTGGGTCCAGATGTCGGACACCTGAACGCTGCTTATTGCAACAGAAAGTCGGCAGTGTTTTCTTCTTCTGTGCACAAAAACATCTGCGTGTGAAGCTAAGAAGGTTCTTTGAGGCTGAGGTCCTGCGGGTTCACTTCCTGTTTGTCAGGAAGTCAGAGTCTCGCTTTGAACGTGGCGGCAGTCTCGTGGTCCGGCACATTCATCATTTTGGTTGGTGTTTTTGTGGCTCTCTGTTCAGCTCCGGTTATCAACGGCGACAGGCAGGAGAGGGTCGGCCGCCTCGCCACCATCTTTCGCCCGGTTCGTCACATTCGTCCTGGCCTGGTAGTCGGCCAGCTTCTTCTTCTTCTCCTCCTTCTCCGCAGCATCTAAATCAGGCCTCGGTGGAGGCGGGAACTCCCGGCAGTACGCCGGCGGCAAGCACGGCACCAGATGCACCTCGCCGCTTTCATTCATGAGCTGGACGCAGGTGTAGAAATCCTGCGGCGAGCGGCTGGCGGCGTGAGAAGCGGCGAAGACGTCGGAAAGGCCGGGACGTCCCATCATGCTGTACTCCGTCCCTGGCAGCGACACGATCTCCGGCCACGGCGAGGACACGTCCGGCGGCGGGCCGAAGGCTTCGGGAGGCAAGGAGCAGTAAGGCGACAGGCTCTGCACGTACGACATCGGGTTCTGGGCGAAGCGATGCTGGCCGGCCGCTGGCGTCGGGTCACACGGCACCATTAAGGCGTCCTTCTCCCTGTCCGTCGGGTCGGCTGGGATGCTGCAGTCCTTCAGCGTGGTGAGATAGACGTCCTCGCCGTTGACCTGGTCCCAGACCTCCTCCGCGTAGCTCGGAGGACTGTAGCTGTGGAAGTTACTGAAGTGACGGTTGACTTCGTCCAAGTTCCCCCCCTGAAGGTGGAAGGGACAGAAAAGAGGGGGAGGAAGAAGAGAAGACATGGGGAAACAAATAAAGGAGGACAGAGCAGGACAACAAGGAAGAGTTGAATGAAGTGAGGAGAGAAGGAAGCAGTGAGGAGAAAAAATAGGAAAAGAGGAGAAAGATGGAAAAAATGGTTACCACATGACCCTGAAACACTGTGTGTGTGTGTGTGTGTGTGTGTGTGTGCGTGTGTGTGTGTGTTACCTTCAGGAGCAGCGGGTCGATGCCGATGATCCGAGGCTTCGGAATGGGCGGCAGGAAGTAGTCTTTTATTCTGAAGGTAAAAACACAAAGAGAGGAAGTCTGATAGGTATGTCTGCGGTGGACCAATGAGAGCCAGGCTTTCATATGCCTCCCCTGAACTGCAGTCGACCAATGAGAGCCATGCTTTCATACGCCTCCCCTGAACTGCAGTGGACCAATGAGAGCCATGCTTTCATACGCCTCCCCTGAACTGCAGTGGACCAATGAGAGCCAGGCTTTCATTCATCACAGACCTGACGCAGTAAAATGTGTCTGATTATTCTTTCAGCCTTTTTGAACGACTTTCTTGACGCCGTCGTGTGTCCGACCTGCTCCGGCGACGCCGTGCACACACCTGAATTTGATTCAGGTGCATCAACAGATCGTGCATGTGATCAGCATTAGTCAGACCTGACAGGTGTGGAATGAGCGTGTGTGTGTTTTCTCACCTCCTGCTCTGTGGAATGACACCGAAGGCGATGACCAGCAGAGCCACGACGGCGACTCCCGACACCAGAATCCTCACCAGCAGTTTACCTGCACAGGTGGAACCAGAGATTCACGTTAGGTCCGGACTTCACAGGCAGCAGTTTGTTTCTGAACTCTTTGTCTGTGCTTTCAGGTAAATTAAAAAACGATCCGCCTTCCTTTATAATCCACTTAGTGCAAACACGGAATCAATCAAGCGACCAAATCTGGGCGTCGGCTGGGCCGCTGCGCCTCACAGCAGCCAAATTAATAATTAATAATCTGTGAGTGACGGACGAGGTTCTGCTTTCTGTTTGCAGCCTGTTGACCAATCAGGTTTGAGCAGGCTTTGGTTGCATGCAGGTGGACCAACAGTGAACAGGTGAGCTGTGATCATGATGATTTTTTTTTTTCCTGTTGATCTGCATGCATACGCAGGTGTAACAGCTAAACGATCGTCAGACGACAGCTCGTTTCACACCTGAGTGGTAAAATTACAGAAACAGGTGAGAGCAGCGTCAGCCTGCGTGTCCAGCGATGACGGCTGCAGGATCGTTATGATCGACGATCAGCGGCAGATAATTAGCAACAAAACCACCACCACCACCACGAGGCTGCTGTCGATCACCGTTGTCATGGAAACCCTCCCAGGCGGCGTACCTGCGGGCGGCCTGGCGGGGATGCTCATCAGCAGCGTGGAGCTCCATTTGCTCCACAGGCCGTAGTTGCGCGACCTGCAGCGAACCCGGACCACGTAGTCGCCGATGGGGAGGCCGAGCAGCTCCAGGTGCGGCTCCCGCAGAGGGTGCTTCACCTGCGGACAGATGACGCACCGGGATTAGCCCCAACCCTAACTAAACTAACCTGAAACTCAATCCAAGCAGAAAACACACAAAAACACAGACGCTCGTACTTTTTACTGCTGCTGAGGAAGTACTCAGATCTTGTATTTAAGTAAAAGCAGTACTACTACAGTGTAGAAATACTCTGTTAGAAGTAAAACTCGTGAGGTTCTGGTACCTTCCAGTTGTCGGGCTCGGTGACGCGGCGGTACTGCAGCTCGTACACCAGCGTGATCCACCCGTACTGCAGGTCCGAGGGCACCGGGTACGTCCAGGACAGCAGCACGCTGTGGCCCGTCTCGTCGCCGCCGGCGTCCGTCAGCACGTGGGTCAGGTTCACCGGAGCTTCGGTCTGAACTGCGAGTCCGGGGACAGAGACGTCAGGCTGAGAGCGCTGCTCTGCAGACGCCAACAGAAATCTGATCTCACGCCAGCCTTCAGTGGCGTCCTGATCCACTGCGGCTCTTCCTCTGAAGACTTTATGTCATTACAGCCCTTCAGCGTCTCTTTTCATGCTTGTTCTCATCTTATTTTTGTTATTATCTGTTTTTATGTGAAGAACTTAAATCAATGAGATCAAACTTTATTGATCCCATGAGCTGTGCTGTTGCACAGGAGGAAATATTTAAACAGGAAAGAATCTGGAATATTGAACAAACAGCTGTGACTGATATGATCAGTGCAAATAAAGGTGATGTTGTTCTGATTTCTGATTGGATGTAACGTTCAGTGTCATCATCAGGCTACAGGTTCATGAACCTTCATCATGTTTTTCTTGATTTTCTCGTCTTCTTCTCCTGTGATTTGAATGTTTGAACATGTGTGTCGTGTGTCGTGTACATGCAGAGGTTCGTTAATCAATCCGCCTGTCTTCAGGAAGTCAATCAATAACTAATAATCTAATCTTTTTCAGACATTTCCCTTCAGCTCTGACTGATGACGAGAACAAGGATCCGGTGCAGCTCTGGGTTCAGAGACTTTAAAGTGCAAACGGTCTCCAACGGCGAGCAGGCGACCTTTCCGTACGATGGCGAGGCCGCCGCCCGCCCTTTGAACGCGCGTTTAAACGCTGACAGCTGACGACAGCTGACATTTTATATCACCGTGAATCTTCGGCAGTGGATTAATCACTTTAAGACGTGACCTTTTGTTGAATAGGAGCTCATTTGCATAAATTTCCAGAGCAGAAATCTGAATGTTGGATAAAACCGGGTCAAACCAGTCAAAGCTTTTTCGCTCTGCTGTCATTAAAAATCCATTTCAGCTCGTTTTAAGGAGGAAACTGTTCGATAAATGACGACTGAGGTCAGAGCGGACGTCCTGTGAACACCCGCACTATGCAAACAGGAAGAAAACCGACGCTCGCCGGTGCCGAGTTTTCTATCGGAATGTGCTCATGTGATCAGCCCACCCCCCCCGCCCCCGTGCTTCCCTGCGGATGCTTACCGATGTCTGCCACGTCCAGGCAGTGCTCCTGGGAGGTGTAGTTGCCGCGGGCGGTGACGGCGGTCACGTTCATGCAGTAGACCTTCCATATGGACGTGTGGCCGCTGTCGAAGTGGCAGCTGTTGGGGCCGGAGCTGACGTAGTCCGGACACTCGTGTTTGGGGCCCTTACTGTGAACATGAGAGCAGATTTCACGCATGAATCGCGGCGGTGCCTGCGGGCGTTCGGCGCGCCGCCTCGTCCTGTTCGAATCGGCACGACTCAGATGGAGCCGCTGCTCTTCAGCTTGGCGAAATGTTGCTTCTCAGCCTCCTGATTTGTTTTTACTCAGTGAAATTTAAGCTTCATGCTCTCATTACTGAAGCTCGAGGTCTGAAAGGATCGTTTTTGTGTCATAATCTTGTTTTAACCTTCTGTCTTGTGCCCTTTAGGTCTCATATTCCCGGATTAACGATGTTAAGGGAGTCAGCACACAGTGAATCTGGGAGCAGCTTCTCATATTTAAACTACGTTCTTCATTTCTGTGAACATGTGAACGCTCTGATTCTGGTCTCGACCTGCAGCCGGCTCTGAACTCCTGAGCTCTACTGAGACCTCCTCAGGTCAGGTCATCAGATGCTCATTTATTCCCGCTTGTTTTGGTCATTTTTTCCACATAATCCCAGACTCACACTCCAACTCCTGCAGGGGAGCGAGACAGCAGTCGATGGAGCTGCGAGCAAAGCCACGTCGGGTCAGAGCCGCAATCCAATTTGTCCTGATTACTGGGACAGACTCTCTGCTGAGCGCCGTGTGGGCGGGCCCGAGGCCACGTGAGGCCGCGGTCGGGATTTCAGAGCCGCGCTGAAGTATCGACGCGTTGAAAGCTTCACGCTGAAGTGGAGCGCGACGGATCAAAGTGGATTTGAAAGGCAGAGTTCATACGAGGCGCGAGCCTCAGCGGGGCTGAAACTTTCAGCTCCGCCGTCCAATCACAGCTAAAAAACACCTTCTCAGTGTATTTAAGACAATTTAATGACGTCTAAGATCGATTAACTCTTTAAAACCAGAGACGGGACGACAAAGAAGTGCAGGAAACATCTGAAACCAAAGGCCACAGGTTTGATCCCTGATCCCAAAGTCAAAGCAGTGAATACAATCTAACAACATTATGTCAGAGTACTCTGACGACTCAGCTGCAGTACTACTACGAACCCTGTCAGTACAGCTGCAGTAGTTTCAGGTGTTTTATGTTCACATGTTCAGGATGAAGAACTCAAACAGGGAAGAAACGGCAGCTGAAACCCGACCTGACGCATCCGAGGAGCCGCCCTACTTTCAGGAGATAAGTGGCAGCTGATTGGATGAACCTTCTGTCCTTCAGCTTCAACCAATCAGATCAATGAACTGATGCCACGGCAGCGTGTGTGTGTGTGTGTGTGTGTGTACACACTCTTTGGAGTAGCTGAGGACGTAGGCGGCCTGCTCTCCGTCTGTCAGGTTGTCGAGCGGATGCCACCAGCAGGTGAATTCCTCCATGTTGGGTGAGCGGCAGCGATAGATGTGAGGCCTCGTCGTCACGGCAACCTCCTCTGCAAAAGATCACAAAGTCGAGTCAGTGCCCGCCCGTCGCCACGGACGCGCGGCGGTGAATAGGAACAGGTGTTTTCCTGCATGAATGGGTTCAGACACACAGTGAGACACAGCAGGCGTCTCCATGTTTGTCTCCTTCAGGTCCTGGCTCTTTGACACTTTAAAGGACTTTTCAGTGGAAATTATGGACTGAGAGCTCACGACACCTGCCGGGCTCCACACCTGCCACATGATGTGAACTTTAAACCGTCTTAATGAGAGGAGCGGGCAGCAGACTGGATCAGAGCACCAACTGAGCCAGACCAGAAACAAAACCAGCATCACGACCAAAACATGGCTGCAAAAACTGCAAGACTCAGTGAAAACCGCAGTCCATGTATCAGCTGCACGCAGAGACGCTCCAGAATCAAACCCTCACATCTGTCCTGCAGTGTCACATCACCATCATCATCATCATCATGATCACCATCATTCTGCAGGAAATCAACCGGAATCCAGCACAAAACACAAATATCTGAACAGCTGGAGAAAACAGCCAGAACGATGGTGACCATGGACCAATGAGAGGGCAGGGAGAGGACACACACACACACACACACACACACACACACACACACACACACACATCTCTGTCTGACAGACTCAGGCCGGCAGTGGAAAATCAATGTGCGTCTGTTAACAGCAGACAGACAGAGGAGACACTGACCTCTGAGCATTTCTGGACTTTTGTTTTCCTGTTTTGTGCCTTAAAGCTAAAAAGGACCCAAACGCTGGTCCGTGGTTTCTGGAGTCGCTGCTGTGAAACAGGAAGTGAAGCGCCGTCAGGTCTGGTTCAAAGCGCCGCAGCACCGACAGAACCACAGACTCCTCCTCAGGGCTCACAGACTTTGTTTTTTCTGTGAATTAGTACACGCTAGCATGCTAACGCGCTAAACAAGCTCGTCAGCGTCGGTCACTAAAGCCCCTGTTCTCCACGAGGTCCGGACTTCATGTCCGGACTGTGATGAAGAGGAAGAAACCTTCAGACTGCGGCGACGCAGTGAGACACCGTGTGCCCTGCACAGATCACAGCGGCGGGAGGTGGGCAGTAATCCATCAGAGAATGAGCTCCAGTCTGGGGGCAGCGAGGAAACAAAGGCCCGTTGTTGATGCCGTAAGGAGCTCAGTGAGCCACGCTGCAGGACTTTCTAATCAACAACCTCCACTTCTCAGAAAAAAAGACGGAACGGACGCACGCCGAGCACGAACAAAGCCGGACAAATTCATACCTGCAGAAAATCAGATTGGTCGGAGCGGAGCGGATTTAACACCGAGTCCACGTTCAGCAGGGAACCGAGTCGGCCTTCATCAACCAAACAGGACGGAGACCGGTTCTCCTCTTCATCTGAATCATTCGACATCGACGGGGCTTCAAATCAACGCCAACCTTTAATCATCTTTATGGTGGTCCAGGGGCCAGGGGGCCGGGGGGCCGGGGGGCCGGGGGGCCCCTGAGCCTCTGTTTGAAGTGACTGAAAGGCCACGAAAAGCCTGCAGAGATGCAAAAACTGCAGAGAGACACAAAATAATGCAAAACAGCTGCAAAGACACGTAAAATGAGCGCAGAGACTCGGACCGGAGTGTGTTTGTGGTATTTTATCAGCAAAGATAAAATCTCCTGCAGATTTAAAATAAATCTGCCACCATACGACGTTTTACTCCTCAAATATTTCCTGACGACATAATGAGCCAATCAGGAGAGTCGTGACGCAGCTTTCACTGATCACAGATAAGATCCAGCCGTCATGAGATGGAAGCTCGCTCCGGAACGAAACCCCCGTTTTCCTGTTTCTGTAACTCACATGTCACATCGCAGATAAAGATCAGGGAGACCAAAACAAAGATAAAAGCTCAATGCGTCATGTGATGCTGCTGCTGTTTGTCAGATGCTCTCTTTCCCAGAGGCTTCGTCATGTTCGCAGACCGTGTCAGACAGGCGTAGCTTTGTAGCCGGTGGAGCGTCGAGGAACCAAACTCGAGGCTCCGACGGACGAAACAAAGAGACCAAACCACATGACGGACTGGACCACACAAACACACACTGTTCAGGTATCGAACACACGAGCCATTCACGAAGACAACTGCACGTCAGCTGGGCGCTCCCGTTAGCGCTGCTCGTCATGATGAAGACGAGGCTTCTGTTTGATCTGAGCCGAAGAAGACGGCGGACCAATCGAATAAACGTTACCAGTATTCAAAGGACGTCCGAACGTCCCCGAAGCACCCAGAGCTGAAACACAGCAGGTCTGAGCGACCAGCGGGAGCTCGAAGTCACCAGGGACGACAAACTGAGAGCAGCGAGCGCGCAGGGGGGCGTCGATAAGCTGCCGACACGTCGGGCCATCGCAGGCGCCTGTCTGTCTGTCTGTCTGTCTGTCTGTCTGCATCACTGTCTCTGACGCCGACATCACAGACCTCCTCTGAATGATCTGAATGTGTTTGTAATAATGTGGAGCTTTGGACTAAACAAACACTGTGAAGGCGTCACTTTGGCCTCATCGTCACCACATTTCTCACTATTTTCACAATGTTTCCAAACCGATCGATCGATTAATGGAGGAAATAATCAGCTGATTGATCCAGAATGAAAAGAATCATTAGTTCAAATGAAGCTCAACCAGCTCCAACAGTAAAATCCTGCTTTGACATGAACGACTGAGTCACAGTAATCTGATGAGATCAGAGAGAACAGGAGAACAGGAGAACAGGAGAACAGATAGAACAGTAGGCAGTAGAAAAGGAGAACAGATAGAACAGGAGAACAGCAGAACGGGAGAACAGGAGAACAGTCACAGGGACGTTTGACTGCACTGATAGTACTCCGAGTATTTGTACTGTGTAGTACTGGTACTGAAGCAAAGGAACTGTGAAAATGTCCGCGTCTCTTTTAAACTACGGAAGCCTGCAGAGGACACGCCTCTTTCTCATTTAATGTGATTTCTTCTTCACAAACGAAGGAAATCTGGATTATTTCAACCTGCTTCAACGAGAGAAGACAGAAGATCAGCCTGGATCGTCAACATGGTCCAGGTCATTTGAACTGTGCAGGACATGAACCTTCAAAGTAACTCAGATAAACGTCGCAGTAGTAGTAGCAGGAGTCGTAGTAGTAGTACTCGGCTTCGATGCAGCAGTAGCACAGAACACATAATGCCTGTCCTCCATCTGAAACCAGCTGGCTGCCCTGCTCATGTCTTTGTCATCTAAAATGAATAAGACATTCTGGTGAGATTAAATAAAAGATCATCCGTTCGAATTAGGATCCAAAGTCAAAGTCATGAGGAGATTATATAACAAAAAAAAAAAAGACAGAGAAAACACGACAGAAATCCACGTTCACCTCCGTCAGTCCTGGATCAGCGGCGGGTCAGGACCCACATCTGGAGGCACCAGGAGAACATAACGAACGAGCGCAACGGCGCCTTGATGATGAAGTGACTGAGCCCAAACACGCTCCGCTCAGGAGGCCGAGTCAAACTTTAATCAGCTGAAACCTGCTAATTCAGCAGCTGCTTGAAGGAGCGACGAGCTTCTACGAACGAGGCGAGGAGGATTCCTGGAAAAGCCTGCGCACTCGTCTCTGATGAGAGATAAATCATTTGATTAAACTCACAGAGACGGAGGATTTTTCTGCCCGCTGCATTATTTTCTGCCCCCATAAAATACCCACAATCAAAACGAGCAGGTTTCAAGCCAAACGTTCTGCAAATTTGAGTTCATGTTTGTTTCAGTCCAGAACTGTTGGATTATTATGAAGAGCGAGTTCAGCGGATAAGCAGCAGGTGGCACCAGTTCTCCAATCGGAAAATCATTTGACCCCCACAGAAGAAGAGGGCGCCGGTGGAACCTCAGACCTTAAATAAAAATATTAAAAACTGTGGAAACAGCTTCTTCTTCTTCTTCTTCTTCAGATAAATGTTGGTTTCGTCAGGAATTATCTGAAAAAGCTGTTTCCACCTCCCATTAAAAGAGGCAGAAACCATCTCAAGTGAGCGTGAAAAACTTTTTCAATCAACATTTTCTCATGTGATACTCAGAACGGCACAAAAATACGTTGATGGAAACAGACTAATGTCTGGATTCAGTGGATCAGAATAAATGGAGCTTGAACTCACCGTGACTGTGCCTCTCTTTGTAGACGACGTCCTGGGCGACGATCCTGCTGCAGCCCACCTGAGGAAGCGAACAGATCAGCAGCAGCCCCCACAGCATCCTGCCGCCCCCCGCCGACCTGTCGACACAAACGAGCCACGTCAGCGCGAGCCTGGAAAACCTCCTGCTGCACCTCAACATCCAGCAGTGCGGGAAAGCCTCGTCTCCGCGGCTTTAAGTCCGCCGGCAGGAGCATGTGACCCAAAGACAACCGGACATTTATATTTTAAAGGGCAGCGGTGGGATCACCCCCCGGCGCTCTGAGCCCAAACACTGAGCAGCAGTGACGAAGCATCACGTCCTCCAGTCATGAGACAGCGTCACAGAATGAAACGCCACGGCCTCAGCAAATTCACCGCGAACAGCCGACCGATCCCGAAAAATCAGGACAAAACAAAGCAGGGAAGCTGGTGGGACTTCCTCCCACGACACCCCCGCTGTCGTCTTTTCCCAGGTGCAAAAGTATTCCTAGAAAAAAATTATCCATGAGTACGGAAGTCTGTGAGTGCCAACATTAAAATGAACTCATTAAATCACATCGACATGACAAAACATAAAAATAACAAACACATTGATTATTTTGTTCGATTATACATCAGAAAATAAAACAGGGAAATGTCTTTTTTTTATTTTGACGCCTGCAACAAAACTTCAAACAGTGAAAACGAGAAATCTTCATCACATCATGATGATTTTCAGATGGTTCGACACCGTGCGACCGAACCGAACTTTTGCACTTTGGTTCAAAGCATGAATTGATTTGATTCGAACAGGTTCCTGAAAAGAGACAAAACGACAAACATTTTAAAACGGATCAATGAAATAAAAGAATTCGTAAGTTATTTACATTAGAGGCAAATGTAGTGTCCAAAGTACTCAAAGCTCCAGATTTGCTGAAGTAAAATGACACTCTTAAAGTACAAATACTCCAAGACAAGAACCAGAACCTAAAAGACGGGATTCCCACGCAAGCTGTGTCAAAATCCAGATCCCAAAGACCCAGACCAGCACAGACCATTTATTCTGCACAGCATTTTAAAACTCCATGCAGGCACCTCACAAGCATCGAACAACAGTTATAGATCCTCGAAAAGCTCATTACTCTAATCAGCTTATTCCAGAGAGTAGACTGAGCCTGCGAAGGCTGCGAGGAAGCAGCTCATTAAAGCCCACTGGGAAGGACCCGAGGGTTATTTTAAACTTTTCCTCTGGTTGTCAAGGAACCCATTTCCTCTTGAAGAAGAGCGATATGAAGCATTTCCTGTTAAAAAAAACGGACATTTAGAGGAGGAAAGGAATCGAGTCACCTGACAGACTCCTCAGTCACGCCCATGCTGTCCTGTTATCTGGTCTTTGGAAGCTGAAACTTGAGTTTGTCTTAACGGTTGAATCAGCTAGAACAGCCACACGAAGACTTTCAGAACCTTTTTTTTGGAAGAACCCAGGAACCCTTTTTAGGAACCAGGGTCCGAGTTTACTTCCTGCCTCCCAAAAGGGCTTTGTGAGGGCACGATCAGGGTCACCTGTCAGGAAACCACCTGCCAACTGTACAGAGTCCTTTCCCACCACAGGACCCCTTCGATCCTCTGGAACCTGATGTGAGATCTCTGGTTGTGACTGTCGGTGGTCTTAGCTCTGAGCTTTCCTTCTTATATCGAGGGCTGAAGACATGGTCAAGAATATTATCCTGGCACATTGTCAGTGACACGTGATCAATCAGATATTTTGTCAGCGTAAAACAAAGCCACATCATCATTATGCAAGCGACCGACATCAGGACCGTGCGAACTGTGCGCCGTGATGAAGTCACATGGGAGCTTAGAGGTTTTAAAGTCTGTTCTTATGAGGGGAAGGACGACAGAACTGACGTACGAACAGCAGCAGCAGGCGATCCTCCAGCGCTAAGACAACAATCACAGCGAATAATCCCTGCCTTGATCTCGCAGGACGGGAGGATTAAAAACGAGGCCTCGTGGGGTTTTATGTGGAAGCCTCAGCTCACCCTGACACAGCAAGGACCACGGCCTTTCAAAACGGAGCCGGCATGACATGTCAAAGTCTCAGATAACAGGACTGACCCAACCACATCACCTGATCTCTCCAAACTGACCCCTCTGACCTAGTTTCACACATTACAGCTGAGATTTATATTATTATACATCAGCCAAACTTATGATCCCTGCATGATACGTCAGGAGTTTCAGGATCTATAAGATGCATGCTCTTCTGTGCGTGCAGATGCCAATCGTGATAAAACTGGCTGCAGGAGCCTCGTTTCAGCTTTCACAGACGCCGTCATGCCCTTCATCACCCGTCACATCAAAACAAGTTCCCTCAAACTCCTCCGACCAACAACAGCAGAGCAGCTGTCAGTATGCATGACCACGGTCGCCATGAGAAAAGACCAAAACAGACCCGAGAATAATGAGCCTGAATGAGCCCGTCGATGAAAGTGTGACTAAAAGAAGTCTGCTGATTTGTTCGTGAATGAAGCAGATCCCCTTCACGCTCCCCACACGTCACCATCAGCTGATTCAGGACTTCCTGTCTCACAAGAGCGAGCTGATGAGAGGGGAAGGCGTGGTCATGTGACTGATCGGGCCAGAGAAGCCCAGAGGCCCCACATTAACAGAGGAATGTCCACTGATGATAACTCATGCTCCAGAAATACGCACAAAAAAAAGCTGTTTCCAACAATAAAGAAGCAGACTGAGCCTCAACCTCCAGCCGGATCATGACCGTTTGCACTCGTTAGTGCTGATTGATTGTGGCTGCATTGATTGGCTGTTGTTATTGGTTGAAGCACGGCTGTAAGAGTTTGAAAACTAATTGAAATTGCTTTTCTGACGACATCGACATGTTCAGGACGCGACTTTGTCTCCATCGTCATGAAGTTTACAGTTGAAACGGACGTTTTCATTCACTCGAGGCTCGACTGCAGGGGGCTCGACTGAGGCGCAACTCTGAGCTGCATGCTAACGTTGGCATGTTGTCATGCGCACAGTGGCTGTACTGGAAACCGCCTACTCTATGAGCAGTATATACTGAATTAGCCTAAATGATTCAGTGAAAGCCTGCAGTCTGCCTCGCCTCCTCAGGCATAAAAGAGAAATAAATGCTGCTGAGATAAAATAAAATGGTTTCCATGGCGGATTCTGCACAAAGACACGCTGAGCCTGCACAGATCTTATTAACGACAGGAGGTAGTTTCAGCCTGAATATCAGAAATTTTGATTTAATGAAACATGATGCGTCATAACTTGATCCAGTTATTGCTTCTGAGTTGAAGCTGAGCTCTCAGCCGTGCAGCGGTGCAGGGTTGGACGGGGTGATCCTGGATTCGACTGCTGTCGGTACGATGTGATATGTGGTCCTCACTGAGGGGGACAACAGGCCGGCCTTTGTTGTGCTAAACTGGATTTAGCCTCTGCTAATGCCCTCCCAAAATAGTCTCCAAAACACAGCTCACCAATTTTGGAAATTAAGTTGTTAAAGTTTGGAAACAGAAAAGCTTTTCAAATCTGAAGTCAAGGTCTGAAAATATGCTGAAACATGCACAACGCTGCGCATCGACTGGAAGTAGAGACGAGAGACGCGATAATCAGGCCCAAACTAACGAACAAAAAAAGAAAAATCCATAAAAAAACGCTAACATTAAACTCAGCCAGCTCCACTGTACTGCGGAGGGCGCTCTGACCGCCATACGGATGCCACATTTCTCTTCATCTGACACATGAACACAGCATCCCTCCCGCCTGATCATCAACCACCACACGTGATTCACCTGTTGCCGTGACGACTGGCTCCCAGCCGATCGATTCCCATGCGCGTCCCCTGCCGTTCGAGGCGGGAGGCCCCGCTGGCGAGCTTTGTGACGGTCCGCAGGCTGACAGCTAAATCCATACGACCGCATCCCGAAGCTTCGGGTGAAGCGATGCCGCGGCCCGACGCGTCGAAGACGCAACAGGAAGTCCGCGCAGGAGATTACAGACCACTCCGATCAAATGAGACACGAACTCTGACCCACAGGGGAAACGACGGCTACCCGCCATCACCACCGATCAATACTTTCCAGTTGTGGAAGATCATTAAAGTCATCATGAGAGCAGCGAGCGCCGTGTGTCAAATGCCAATCAAGAGGCCCATCAGCCAGTTCAGCCTGGAGGTTTTCAAACTGTGGCCGATGATGAGGGGGGGGGCACGAGGAAGGTGAGCGGGACGTGTTCTTGTTGTGTACGTCAGAACGGCTAATCACCCTGACATTTAAACTCAGTTTAACTGACTCGTCGATGAGGATAAAAGCGAGAAACGCTCAGAAAACACTTTGAAAAATGGGCTATTATATATTATTATTATTATCATCCCTCAACAAGCAAATCGTGTTTCAATCCCACAGAAATGTGCAGAAGAACTCGGCCACATCTGAAGTCATCGCACATAAACATCCAGAAATCTGCCAGAAATAAAGAAAACATAATGTAAGAGCCAATTAATGGGAATTTATAGAGTATAATAAGTTAGCTAAAAATGTATAAATGTGCATAATTTAATTTTAAGAAATTCATGATGTGTATTATATATTTCATAGGAATACATAACTTAGTTAATTTAAAAAGAAACTTTTACTGTGAAATGTAGTTTTGGCTTTCATTACGTAATGCATCATACGTCTTTTTAATATTGCATGAACGTCAAGGCAGATTGCAGCTGGACGCGAAGGAAGCAACACAGCTTTTTGACCGTACTGAAACTACTGAAACGATTTGTAACCCTTTTATTCTGTAAAATGTGTATCTACGTTCTTTAAGTAAAAAGCATGAAAGGAAGACTTGGTTTCAGTCGAGTGATTCAAATACTGGTTGTAGACAAGCTGCAAAGGTGACACACGAACTTTGAAGACACAGAGTGCCGCTACACATAACTTACATAGTTCGAGGTAAAGTTGAGGATTTTTATGAAATGTGGACGCCTTTTTTCTGTTTTATGAATAACATGATGGTATGAATGCCTGACAATTACAGCTGGAGCTCTATGGTTGAAAAAAAAAAAAAAGAGAGAACAGTATTATGACCAGGTTAGGGCGAATTTATTTAGTTATTTTTATTTGTTTTTGTTTTGTTTTATTTTATTTATTTATTTATATATTTTTATTCATCCTGGCTCTTCAGAAAATCTTTGTTTACATCACATTTTTTGCGTATACATGCATGGATGTACGTGTATGGGGTGTATGTATCATCAATATATTATTATTATTACTGCTACATTATTAATAACTTGCTATAATTGATCTATTCGTTGTGTTCCGAGAATGTTGTTGTTAAGGGGGGGGGGGGGGGGTCAGTAGTTGATTATATTTGTCTGTTTGTCTGTTTGTTGTCTAAATTGTATCAAAAATCAATAAACAGAGTGTTGAAAAAAAAAGAAATAACGAAAACATGCAGAACTTTGTTCAGTGTCAAAGCGATCAGCTGGCAGCTGTCTGGCTCCACTGCTAGCATGGACGGCTAACGGACCCTCCAACGATGGGAACTGTAGTTGTCTGGCTGGAGGCAGGACCGCGTCAGGCTCTGAGCGTGTTTGCACCTGAACTGAACCTCTGCAGGTGCGACAGCTAAAAACGTCCTGAACGTAGCGGCAGAGAGGAGTTCAGTTCTGGTTCATCCCCAACACACAGTCAAATACCAGCCGTTCAGTTACGCTGACGACTCATGTTGCTACGAGCCAATCAGAATCCAGAACTCTCAACAGCCCTGGTTATCACAGCCCTGGGGGGTATCACAGGAGCTGCACCGGCAGCAGCTGCCATGAGAGAACAGCCAGCAGAAAAACTCAGTCCAGCAGCGGGATCGTGATGCAACAGGTGCAGCAATTACCAGTTCATCAATTTCCAGCTGAACAGCTCAACAAAATGGAAATAATGAAGCAGGTGCTGCTTCGTCCTGCCCCCCCGGGGGACACGTCCGCCAAACCAATCAACGCGATGGATTTGTCTGCATGTGAAGTCGCAGTTATTCACCCTCGGACACAGCAGACATTTATAAAGCCATTTAAAATAAGAGATAAGGCTTATTTAAAGAGCGCTGTCCCCTCAGGCGGCTCTCTGACCTTTAACGACAAACACTCATTAAGTCCCGACACACAAAGAGGACGAAGAGGCGCAACAGCAGCGCAGTCACTTCAAAAGGGACAGAGACTTTATGGATTCAGATCGACAGCTAAGAGATCAATGAGAAACGTGTTGAACGAGCTGATCGCTTTGTCGATCCAAAGAAATCTTTCACACTTTGTCGTTTTCTAGACAAAATAATTCATCACTGAACAGAGAATGTATTAGTCCTGCTCTCCTGGAACAGGTGACACACCTGTGCAGCAGACGGCGGCTGTGAACTCACGTCTTGATGGATGGATGTTTGCAGTCACGTGACTTTAACTTCAGATGGAGAACAGGAAGTGAAAACCGCAGAGGACGAGATGTTGGATGTGACCTTCACGTGATGAAGAGGAGCACAGATTTACCTGCTTCAAACAACAAGGTTAGAGAGGTGCTGCAGAGCTCGCTGTGACCGGGCTTCATTAAACCACAGTCTGACGGACGAACTTCAGCCGCCGTGCAGATCCAGCGGCGGTCCGAGCGGCGGCCATCACAGCTCACGCGGCAAGCGAACAGACGGCAGCATTCGACCCATGGGGAGGCACAAAGCCAGGCGACCACACAGCTGAGCTGCACCGCCGCTGATATAATCCTGCATGCACACGTGGAGCTGTTACTAATTAACACAGATATCATTATATCATTAACAAGAACGTGCTGACTCAGCAACGAGTGAGAGTGAAGACGACAATGATTGAACAGCCAGCAATGAGATGACTGACGTTTAAAGTTTGAATCCTTGTTTCATGACAGAAAAGCACATGTGATGCCATATATGGTCACTTCCTCCGCAGCAGAACGGAAACACACTGAATGGCTGACAGGCGTGCTACAGGTGGAGTCCACCTGTCCTGTGCAGGATTCAAGGGATTCACCTGTTCTGGACGTGATGCAGACGACCAAAGCCTGCGTTTCCATGACATCCTGACTGATGCTAGCACGCTAACTTCAGCTGACAGCACCGGCTACCATCGGGCCAACGACTGGCACCCCACACCCCCGCAGTCTCAGCTGAGAGACGTGTGCTGCCTTCATTCATCAGCCCAATAAATGATCAAAATCAATCACAAAAGGTCAAGAAAGGAACCATCCTTATACCTACTGCGAGCTATTTCACCGAGTTGGCTGCAAGTGAAACGTTTGACCTCCTCAAACTCTGCTGACACACACTTGCAGTTACCACCAGTGACCACAGGTGTCGCCAAATCACCCAGGACTGAAATCTGAAGCACAGTAACACACAGCAGGCATGTCAGGCTGATTCGCTCCGACCAAGGAGGAGCTCACCAGGCTGGACTCATTTAATCAGCTGATCTCAGTCTTCAGCTGATAATTCAGTGATCCCTAGATGCTGATTGGTTGGCCTGGTGTGCTCCTCCTTGGCTGTAACGAAATCCTGCAGCCACACGGCCCTTCATGGAATAGTTTGGACATGGCTGTTCTAAACAGACAAACTCGGCGAGCTCCCTCGTCCCGCGTTCGCATTCTGTCTCTAAACGTCTTGACGGAGTCCTGAACAGTTCAAACAGCATCCTGAGCCCTTTTCATGAAATGCAGACTTTCATAAATTTGGTATAATGCAGTTAAATAAAGCACATCTTTGGAATAAAGGAAGCTTCCATAGCCTCAGTCTCGCCCTTTAACATGCAGTTAATTGGAATTACTGTCAGTCCCCTTACTGAGAAAAACAAAATGCCTGAAGCGTCTGCGGCTGCTCAGATAATCACAGTATGTTAAAGGTCGTATGACACATGATTAACCATACAGGACTAAATGTATATGCTTAAATGGATTTTCCAGTCCAGCAGACAGGAAGTATTGTACAGTGCTAACACTGTTAAACTCTGCAGCACAGAGGAATCCCCTGCAGCGTCCCATTTTCTGCTTTCATACTTTCATAATCGAGACTCAGAAGTGACGTAAACCAGCTCAACAAGCTGAGCTTTGACTCCGTCTGGCCTGATCGGGTCTGTGTTTTACCACAGGGTCCACGTCAGGCTTAGATAAGGTAGTGACAGGTCTTCGTCGGGGTCTTCGTCGGGGTGTGGTTCAGGTTTGCCGGCCAGATTTAGACTCGGTCCTGCAGCTGCGTTGTGTCTTTATTTGATACGTTAAAGCTGCTGCTCAAAGCTCTGAGGGATCATGTTTATATTCAAACTACATGTCGGAGGCATCGTGGAAAACAGGACTGATGGAGTCAGAGCAACCCTCAAATCTACGGCTTAAAAATGACTCGAACGATTCATCAGCAGTGAAAACAGCAGCAGATTAATTTTCTAAAGGCTGAACGAATAACTGCAGCGCTGCTGTTAGCAGTCAGTCAACAGGTTACCTGAATGGAGGTGAGCGAGGAGGGTGCATCAAAGCTAAACTGCAAACTTTGAGCTCAATACAAATCTTCACTGAGGAAACGGCTGTTTTAGTCCCGTCCTGTATTTAGGCCACACAGGTCAAAGGTCACATCAGGGATTAATACCACCCTGACAACAGACGGACACAGTTCATAGGAAACTGATCACATCCAAATATGACGAGCTGCCAACAAGTCGCAGAAATCACCAACAGCACACACAGACTTCATGAGAGGCCATGGCAACAAAGTAAAAGCGCCCAGAACCAAAAAACAAAGCATCGATTCTCATGAAATCACTGAAATCACTGAGAAACTCATGCTGAGGTCACAGCTCTGCACCTCCTCAGAGCCAAAGTGCGTCCGGATGAGTCACCGCGAGCAGCTCGTTCCCACGTGGATCAAACTCCGACACCTCTGCTTGAGAAACCACCCCCGATCCACCCGGAGCACAGCACGCACGTGACGGCGGCAGGTAGCTGCGGCGGCAGGTAGCTGCAGGTAACTGAGCTTCTCTTTCCTCTGCAGAATGATGGACCTGTCTGCCGTGACGCGGTTCAACACACAGGATGAAGAACACACACACACACACCTGCTGCTCACTTCTCTCCGCACCTGTTTCATGTTCACACCTGGCACACTTCACCTCAGTGTGACATAAACACATGCAACAGCGTCCTGCGCGTGCTCTGACCCACGCTCTTATCTGCGGGAACACATGAGGCCACCGAGGACGCTGAAAGCACTTTAAACTCATCTTCAGCGCTCACGTGCACAGGTGACAGTGCGGGGCGCACAGGTGGACTTTAAATCGTCCGTTCAAGCCATTTAAAAAGATATTTAAAGTGTTTTCACCGACCCTGAATCAGACAGAAAGCAGATTAAACGTTATTTTTCACTTCTGATGGTTAATTATTGACGTTTTTAATCCACGCGCTGCTCTTCATTAGCTGCCATTCTCTTCGTTTAGCGGATTTCTCGCAACTTTTACACCTGTGCACGAGCGCGTTCACGGAATACATGGATCCGTCTTACCTCCAAAGTAAATCAAGAGCTTAGGGATCCGCCTGCTGCTATGATGATAGATTCCTGGACCCACTCCGGGACCAGGACCGGCCGGTACTCCGGGTGAACCCCTCTGGATGAGACGGAGCTGGTCTGTCGGCTGCTGCGGGCTCGCTCTGCTGCCAGTCAAGTCTTGTGTTCACCACCGTCGTTGTGTATTTCTACGCCCCCTCCCTCTCTCCCTCCACCTCCCTCTGAAAGGAGATTTTCCTCCACCTGGCCCCGCGTCAGCAGCCAAACAGCAGCTGGAGCTCCGGGCTGGACCAACCAGCAGTCCGCTCCTCTGTGGCTGGAGGGGGATCTATGGAAGACCATTAGTGCCAGAACGACGGGAAAACACAACTCAAAGGAGATAAACTCAATCTATTTTCCATATTTCTATGTTCACAGACACGAGACACAGAGAAAAAACGCTGAGTTTCTCAGTCAGTTTTAAATTTCTACAATAAAATAAGTAACTTTAAACTCAATATTACAGCAAACTGAGGGAATGTTAAGAGACAGTAGTCAAAATTATGAGAAACTAACAACTAAATGACTTCAGAGTTATGAATAATAGGATGCGGTTTATCAAAACAAAAGAAAAAGGCGGTTCAAAGTCGAACATGTGACATTTTAAAGGGCTAGTGTAAAGATTTTTTTTTTATTATTGGCACAAATGTGATAAAATATTCCAAAGTACACCGTAGCACGAGCACGGTTCTATGGTAGCCCAGAAAAACCAAACACAGCCAGGGAGCAGGAGGGTGAAGCAAGGGGTGTTCAGCTGGTTGCAATCTGCAGCCTCACCACTAGATGCCACTGAAACCTCCACACTGGACCTCCTTTATCGCCTGCTTTGTCAAAGTTCTGAGGCAGGACGTCGATTCTTCCATTCAGCATGAGCAAAGATGTAACTTAAAAACAGAGAATTATTTCTCCACATTAATGCTGATTGTTTAGATTTATTTTGTATTTTTATTTATGTTTTAATTTTCTCCTGCACTTTTGTAACTTTCTGTCTTTTTCTAAGATAGATAAAATAATCATTATGACATCAGCATTCAAAAACTGTCTTTTAATGCTACCAAATTAACTGTTCTTTCACTTTTGTTAAAATAAGTAGTCACAGATAACGTTTAACCCCTTGACACCTGAATTTATTTAGAATTATATTAAAAAAAAATCAATTCTTTGTGTTTTTGCTTTCAAATTGATCCTAAATTAAGAGGAGTTTGTTAATTTTTCTGTAGCACATACAATAGATATAAATTTAGGTCTGATGCAAATTAGCGACAACAGGCGTTAAAGCTTAAATGAAATAAAAATACATTTTTTTAATTCATAATTTGTCTTTGGTGATTAATAAAGTATCTATCTATCTGTCTATCTGTCTATCTATCTAAAAGCCACAAAATTGTTTACAGCTATTTACATTATAGCACCAGCTAGAACAGGGTTCAAACAAACAGTGTATGTCCATTTTTTTAATGCTTAAATGCAGTAAAAACATCTTTTTTGTGTATTCAAAATTCATTTATTTCATCAAAACAGCCACAAAATTGGCTCACAACCATGACATTGTAACAACAATTAGAACAGGGGTTCTTTCACTTTGACCGGTCCGACGAGAAACCAGTGCTTGCAGAAGGTTCCCAGGTGTGTGTTGAATATGCACAAACCGGCATCAGAGGAATGCAGCGTGACTCGGCTGCAACGTGGATTAAAGCGGTTTGATGACAATCAGCGTTTAGGAGTTAACCTGGAATATGGCCAACATCACATCACTCATTATTGTGAGCTGTTTTTCCATCTGTCATGTTGCCATGGCAACAGAATTATTGATTTCTAAGAGCAATAGCTGTTCAGAAAGCAGTTTCACTTCGTCGTTGTTGGACTTTTAATCATCCCGCATGATCTTCATCAGCAGCTTGCTGTCGTGGAATCTGGGACAAATTTTGACTCTTTAAGTTAATTTTCTTTGTTTCTCAGTTTGCTGATATGCAACAGATTCAATTTGAGGAGATTGTTTTCATGTCAAAATTAACTTCAAAGCTGAGAAAATAACTATTTTGTTGGAAAATGCATCAAAAACTGGTTCTGGAGTGATCCCGACTTGCTGTGATGGTTTTTAGGAAAACCTGGATCCTGCAGCAGCACCGTCAGCCTCCCACAATGTGTGAAAGAGCAGTCGCCTCTGATCAGTATGAGCTTTGCCCCACAGAGACGAAAATAATCAGATTATTCTCCAGAGCAGCTTGTTTGGTTCATGCCGGGAGGCCCGAACTGTGCGTCGCTCTGTTCGCTCACGCTGATGTTTAACCAATGAGAACAGCATGACTGCTCAGTGCCCCCGAGCCAAGAGGCATGACTCAAATTAGTTAGAGTGCATCCTCTGAATGATTCATCCAACGGATCCAGATCCCGGGACGCAGCCGCCGAGGCGGCGAGGCGGCTAAATGAGATCTGATGTGGAGGACGGGGAGCGGCGGCGGCGTGCCTTTGAAGCGTTTTTGTGCTAACTGAGACGTGAACATGTCAGTTATGGAGCAGCTACATGTTAAAGCACTTGTGGTTGAACTATAAACCTGGAGCTAAGGCGGGCGACAGACCGGCCAGAAACAACGTTTAAGGCGGATTAACAAACAGACGCAGGTGAAATGCCTGACGTCCACGGGGTGGACAGAATAACAGGAACACCTCTCACTGTTTCAGTGTTTGACCTGTTGACTGAATATCAGCACGCTAACATGCTAACATGCTAACATAGAGAAAGCACATTTGGACTGTTCCGGTCTTGGTCGCCGATGTTTGCTCAAACACATTTTCTCGTTCGTTTTCAGGAATTTGTTCACGATCGTTGTTGTGAATGAATGAAGTCTGGAAATGTTTTTGGATTTGTTGTGAATGATCATATTGCCATGGTAACGATGGTTTTCTTTGAACTGTTTATGACAGGAGAAGTTTTGCTGTAAAAACGTGCTTCAGCTGTATGAAGCAGAGACCTCAGTTCCCTGCAGCACTTTGTGAAATGGCTCGGTGGTGATGTCACAGGTTTAATCTGATCCCCCTCCCCCAGATTAGCAGGCCTTCCTCCTGAATTCCACACCGGGCGAGCGTTGCTTCGGCCTTCATCCCCAGCATCGGGACTCATCGCCTGCCTCGCGCTGCAGTGCTTCACCTGCAGCAACTGTTCACGTGAGGACTGCTTCACGGCCGACTGCTGCGGGACGGACGTGACCGTCGTGTTACTGTTAGAGCCAAAGAAAACATGGAGGAACAGTCTGAAGCAGCAGACCAACAGCAGTTCATGAGTCTCTGGATAAGATCCAACACTGTCTCACACAGAAACCACCATTATTCATTAAATTCACTTGGAAGTCTCCGACGTTGTGAGTCGATTTATTTAAACTTCATCTGAAAAGTGTCACAGAAATATAGCAGCAAAATATAAAGTACACACTGGGAATACTGAAAGCAGAAGTACCTCAGACTTGCACAGCTGAGTAAATGTATTATTGACTGGAAATGGCTTTTTAAAAACACCTTTTTATGCTTTGCACCTTAAATATAGTACAACTGTTTCAACATGTTGTGACTGAAACGCAACGAAATCAAACAGAACTGATCTGACTTTATTTTGAAAGCACATTTTATTTTGCCAGATTTATTTCACTTGTTTAAAGCAGCTTTAACTTCCTGTCTGAGGACACGCCCACATCGGCAGTGGTTTCCCACCAGCCCGCCTCCTCTCATGCTGTGTACCTGTCAGGTGAATAGCGGTGTAGGCCCGCCCCTTTTGCTCCCCGCCCATTGAGTGACACTGGGCTGGAACCCCACCTGCGTACAGGGCGACGCCAGGCAAAGCTATATATGGGGGAGGGCTGCGCCTCTCAGATGGCGTGCCGGAAGCCCGAGCGTGTGTGTGTCGGCGGTGTGGTTTGGCGTGGCTGAGTTGGATCCAGGTGGCTGTCGTCCCTCCTGTTGCCTGGGACGCTGCGCCCTCACTGACGGGCATGGA
This sequence comes from Chelmon rostratus, assembly GCF_017976325.1. Lineage (NCBI taxonomy): Eukaryota > Metazoa > Chordata > Actinopteri > Chaetodontiformes > Chaetodontidae > Chelmon > Chelmon rostratus. The sequence goes on along the minus strand of NC_055681.1, from coordinate 734,232 downwards.
GTCCATCTAATTACAATTTGCATATTAACTCTGGTCTGTATGTCACAGCAGGTGGCCCCCCCTCTGCCGCTGCTGCTGTTCTGTCTCTGGTTCATTGTTCTTCGATCGTCATCATTGTGGGGGCGGGTGCTGGAGGAGGTGGATCTGGATGAATCTCAGGTGTTGGCTGCAGTGTATGCAGAGCTGCTCCTGTGGAGAGGACAGGACTGAAAGCTGGACCGAGAGGACTGGTCCACGTCAGCAGTTTATTCAGTTTTGGTTGATTGTTGTTTCTTTGGATCATTATTTCGATCATTGCTGGATTTTCTGTAGATTTTTTTGTGTTTAGTTATTTTTGCACAGGTTTTGATTTCCTCTTTTTTGTTCATAATTTGTTAGGGACACGGGGCAACGTCCCGAGTCACTGGCGTTTCTTCTTCTTCTTCTTCTTCTTCTTATTATTATTTTTCATCTTCCTCCAAGTTTTCGTCCTCAAACTCGCCCCGCAGCTTTGAGAAAACCCTCGCAAATTATATATCAAAACGTGCGTATTGTTCGGGATCGGTGTGCTATTACTTTTCTTACGACGCGAAAAACTGCGATAAATTTCCCATAAGAAATGAATGGGACGGGCGAAAAAAACAAGATTGAAATTGGAGTTTTTCAAACATCTGTAGCTCAGGCATACATTCACCGAGAGACTTCATTTCAACTTTAAAATGTAGACCCAAGTCTGGTCTATTGGTGTGTTCATCCACATTTTGATTGGTCCTATAGTTTTTGATCAGTCACTGTTCAATGACAGTGATCGTTTGGAGGGAAATTTTGAGATTATAATGGGTGTGTATTGCGCGGAATGTTCGTGCTAGAGTGCGTGCTAGAGTGGCACAGAGTCTAAAAACGATCTGAAAATCTTCTCTTTTTCTCGTCGCTACGGCCACAAATTACACTCTACACGCATAATTTTGGGCTCATTTTGTAGACAAACTTGTCCTCTTTCGTGTGATGTCCTCGAAAAAGCTGAGAGACTTACTGAATTTAAATAGTGAGACGTTTTGTGCAGCCAGCGCCCTCCTGTTCTCCCATTAAGTCCCATGTTAAAATTCAGAGCTGTTTTGTGAGCAAAGCAGAAATGCCTCCTGTCTTTAGATCGCCATAAAACGAAAAGTTGTTGTGTCAGGAATAAAACGAGGAGATGGCCGGACTCAGGAAGTTCTCGGGAGTCCGATGATCTATAGTACACTCTGATACGAGGTACGGTTCTCTCACCAGAGGATTTAGTTCAGGAGGTTCGCCGAACCCAAATCTCACTGCATACAATACAAACTCCTGTTCTCTGAGTCGCAGAGTCTTTTTAAGTCGACCATTTTGTCATTTTTCTAAAGAATATCTGGACATAAAACACACGTACATCTGGCCCAGACTTGTCCGCATCTCACAGTGTAATCGTTTTTTTGATAGCAGCTACGGTTTTGACACAATCGCAAGTTGTTCGGAAGAAACCGACAGCGAAAAAGCCGCTTTTCAAGGGAAGAGTTTAACAGGTGCAACTGTCATTTACACACACACCGGTCAATAACCCACGCACACACATCTGCAGGACAACCAGCCTGAGAGTGATTATCTTAACGAGCTCAGTCAAAACAAGGGCATTGTTTGAAAACAATCTCTGTCCAACAAGCAGTTAAACTCAGCTTCAGAAAGCTCTTTGCCAAAGAGGTTGAGACAGTAGTCACACAAATGCACACACAAAAAGGGCTAACCAACAGCTAAAAAGTGATTAAAAACAGCACGTCAAAACTGAACAGGAACAGGTAAACAGTGGGAGAGGTGCAGAGGTAATTATCAGCAGGTGGGGCAGAAGTTACACAGGCACACACGCACACACACACATTCAGACACATATATACTATACACATCTCCATGTTGGAGCTGGTTGGGCTGCTTGTGTAGTTCAAGCAGACACACACACACAAACAGACGAAGACACACACATACGCAGTCACACACAACGACAGATACATAAACACACACACACAGACAAATGCATAATGAAAACCCCATCCCCCCGCCCCCTTGTTAACGCCGTTAGCTCTGTTAGCTCTGTTAGCACAGTTAGCTCTGTTAGCGTTAGCGCCGTTAGCTCTATTCGCACCGTTAGCTGTTAGCTCCGTTAGTGTTAGCTCTGTTAGTGTTAGCTCTGTTAGCTCTGTTAGCATTAACTCCATTCATGCTTATTGATTCAGTTCATTAATTCATGTTAAAAGAGACATGAAGCAGAGGAGAGAAGCAGACACAGACAGCTGAGGTGATCAACAGAGACAGACAAGGAGAAAGCCACAGAAACAGACGAAGACACACACATACGCAGTCACACACAACGACAGATACATAAACACACACACACAGACAAATGCATAATGAAAACCCCATCCCCCCGCCCCCTTGTTAACGCCGCTAGCTCTATTAGCTCTGTTAGCACAGTTAGCTCTGGTTGCGTTAGCGCTGTTAGCTCTATTCGCACCGTTAGCTGTTCGCTCCATTAGTGTTAGCTCTGTTAGCTCCGTTAGCATTAGCTCCATTCATGTTTATTGATTCAGTTCATTAATTCATGTTAACAGAGACATGAAGCAGAGGAGAGAAGCAGACACAGACAGCTGAGGTGATCAACAGAGACAGACAAGGAGAAAGCCACAGAAACACAGCTGAGAGCAATTCATTAATCAGGGACTGACTGCCTCTGATATCTGCCGTTTTCTCACATTGCAGCCTTTTTCAATTGTCCGCTGCTTCGCCATAGTTTCTCCTAGAGACTTCATTCAAACTTTAAAACGTAGATAATTTTGTCGGCTCCAAATGACCCTCGGCACATTTTGATATCTCTTACGGTTTTCGAGCTATGACCATCGAAGGCCGACGTAAGACGCGAACAACTGCGATAAATTTCCCATAAGAAATGAATGGGGAAATTTCCTCAAATTTCAGCCTTTTTCAATTGTCCGCTGCTCGGGCATACTTGGTCCTAGAGACTTCATTCAAACTTTAAAACGTAGATAATTTTGTCGGCTCGAACACACCCCGTGTCCCTTTCAAAATTTCCCAGAGGGAATTTTTTTGTCATATCAACCTTGGTGGAGGCCTCCTGGGCCCAGCATTGGGTGGTGTGGGGGCAGTTTCTGGCTTGGCCCTTTGCCTCGACTAATATCTGCCTCTTTTGTTGGACAGGAGCTGCTGGGCTGGTGTGGCCAGTCGGCTGACCCCTGCGGTGGCGGTCCCCTCACTTCCTGTACAGTAGTGCACCTGGGTGTCAGTCGATGGTGTGTGGTTTCTTTTTGTATCAGGTGTGGTGACCCTTCACCCCCCACCCTCAGTCATCTCTGCCTGATGGGCCCTCAGCCCTGAACCTAGCACCTGCACTTTTTTTGGCAAACTTAACCAACCTGTCATGAGGCCCTGGAGGATTGTGCAATATTTGGCCTTGATTTATTATTATTATTATTATTATTTTAACTTTGGAATATCGTTAATAAACTTTCTCTTTTTGATTTTATTTCTGAATCCGTCAGTCTCTGGTGTCGTTCGTACCTGTGTGACCTCGTTTACAGTATTAGAGAGGCGTTTCCCCTCTCATATATTTCCTGGGGGTGAAATTCCCCCTATTAACAGAAATAAATAAATCCAACCCTCGTAGCATTGCCACACTCTGAGACGTGGAGGAAAATCTCCCAGTGAGCCAGAAGAAACCTCGGGAAGAGCAATTCTAAGAGAGCCCCCCCCCACGGACGGCTGGGTCTTCTTTGGACACCAAAGTCCCTACTGTTCTATATCCTGTCCAGAAAAGCATGAAAACAACCTCTGCAACCAGTTCCTCCTCTTGGGCTTGCTGTCCCTCTCCTTATGCCTCGATAACTTGTTTTGCACAATTAGTCCGAGATTGATACGTCGAACTCGTTGCAGCACCCTGGTCATCTTATCGGTGGCCTGAAGGTTGGCGGTCTCTGTCGTCCGGCTCTCCAGCAGAGGCTGGTAGGCAGCAGAAAGCTCGGTGAGCGCTTCGCCCACGACCGTCTGAAAGTCACCGATCCTGATGGAAATCACTCTGTCGTCTTCGAGCCCGCTGGGCTGAGCATCTTTGACCTGGAGGCCTGATTCAAGCTTCTCCATTCGGGACCGGAGAACCCCGAACGTCTCGACGCAGACGTTCATGCACGTCCTCACAGCCTGGAGCGTCTCCTCCGTCTCCTTCGTCAGTGTCTCAGCTGCCTGGAGCGTCTCCTTTGCCTCCTTTGCCTCCTTTGTCTCCTTTGTCTCCTCCGTCTCCTTCGTCTTTGTCTCAGCTGCCTGGAGCGTCTCCTTCATCTCCTCCGTCTCCTTCGTCTCCTTCGTCTCGGCAGCCTGGTCCCGCTGCTGCTCGCCGCGCTGCCTGCTGGAAACGTGCTGCTCCAGATCCCTGGTGGATTTCTCCAGCCGGATCACCAGCTCTGACAGATCAAGGGGAGCCTCTGTGCTCCCCTGACCGCGAGGCTCCAGCTGCATACTTGCCTCTTCCAGCTTGTGACGTCGATCCACGTCGATGGCAGACTTCAGTCCCGAAGCTAAGGCCGAGTTCAGGGCCCCCTTCAACTGATAGTTGTGTTCTTGGGTCATCATGTCTTCCAGCATTTCAGCATAACTCTGTTGAAATTTGATTTTAACGTCCTCATTTGTTTTCACTGAGGCAGAAAGGCGGTCTTCAAGCTTTTTCCTGTCGGCTTCGGCCTCCTCGAGCTGCAACTTCAGCACTGTGATTTCTCTCCTCAGCTGTGCTGTACCGTCGGTTTCTGCTGGATAACCACCGAGCCGCTCAGAGACCGCATCCAGGGTCTGAAGTCTGGTTTCCAGCGGGCCTCTTTCATCTGGTTTACAACGCATGAGGCCCATCCTGGTCTCTCGTATGTCGCCCTGGAGGCTCGTCTGCCAGTCTTTAATATACGCTGTCACAGAAGAGTCCAGGGCTGCCATGTCTGAGTTTGCCATTTCTCTTCCTGTTGGTGATAAAATAAAATAAGAAATAAGATTTTTTCACCCCCAGCCGGGGAAATCTGAGAATTTGTGATGTGAGTCACTTAAGTCCACTGAGCACTAAAGAATAGGAGATCTCTTGGGTAAAGATGCAGTTTACTATTTGTCTATTTTATTATTATGTATATAATCTTTTTACTGCTCGCTATTTTTATATTTTATGATGTATAGTTTGTTCTTTATAGTCTTATTTTCACTTATTTCACTGTGTGTAAGGCTGTTGCTGCATTGCAATTTCCCAGCTTGGGATAGATAAAGTATCTATTTATCTATCTATCTATCTCGTTCATGATGACATCATCAAAGCACTGCCTTTGATGTGCTCCAACCAATCAAAAGAAAGCATGGTTACCATGGTAACAGCAGATAAACACTGGCTGCATGTTTGCAGCACAGTGCTGTACAGTACTGTATTTACTTTAACCCAAACCGTGATCTGTAAAATATTTTACAAAGCACCTGCTGTAATTTATTTTCACAGTATAATTCGTTCAGTATAGTTGAATTACAGTATGTTACCACAGGATAACAGTGGGTGTGTGGCAGTTTTACAGCACATCTACTGTTCTTTATTTTAACAGTATACGACTGTATTTTGGCCGGTACCGTCCGTGGATCAATTGGTTCCGGACCGCACAAGAAATAATTATTTCCGTTTTATTTATTATCTGAGTCGAACGATCTTTTATTTTGAAAAATCTTTTATTTTGAAAAGCGACCGGATTCTCTCGGTTACATCTCGGCTCAAATTTAACCCACAAGCTGAAGAGAAGAAGAAGAAAAAGAAGAAGAAGAAGAAGAAGAGCGACGACTTCCAAGAAAAAGAAGCTTTTAACAGACAAAACCAGGAGTCCTGCTGGAGATCTGGATCTGTCGACAGGTGACCCCCCCACACCGAGCCCGCTCTGCATCACGTGACCGGCTGAAACCTGAGAGAGTTAGAAGGAAGCTGCTGAAGTTGGATACGAGTCCACAGCGGATTAACGTTCATTATTACCCCCCCCCCCCCCCCACACACACACACACACCCCATCATTTTATCCGCGGTGATAAAATGATTAAATGTTATTGTCAATCATGAACACTGTATAAAACACATGAGAGTATATATTCCATAACGCTGCTGTATTTTAATACAACCCCCAGCAGACTTTGATACTAAGAACATTTAGAACATTTGTTTTACAAAAGAAAAGGTGTTTCATTACCTGTTTGGAAGAAACTGTTCATAATAACAAAATCCTTAATGACAGGCTTTACGAATAACTTCAGACTGAATTAAATAGCATGAATATCAGTGTAACATTGAATTAAATAGCATGAAGAGCAGTGAAACAAAAGCTGAGCAACACAACGTCACTGGAAAAATATAAAAATGTGAACAGACTAATGGAGGGAGGTACCTGATGTACTGTTTAAAGCCGATCTCTGAAATAAAGTGCAATGAGTAAGTGATAAGATGCTAACACACCTCACAAAGGTCAGAAACAACACCAGATTGCTAACGTTAGCTAACTGAGTTCAAACTTGTTGCAGAGCTTGCTTTGCTAATTTTAGCATCCTGACCAGGTGAAACAGGATATTATTAATAATGTGTAATCATCATGCAGACAGAACAATACTGGACGCTGACAGTTTCCTGGAGATAAAAATAACTTTACCTCTTTGGTTGAAGTCCACATGGACTGCGGACTCGAGCTAACTCATAATGTAACACACACACACACACACACTGCTTTGCTTTGGTCTGACCTTTGACCTCACACACACCAACAACATGCACAGCTCTGCTGGAAGCGTCAGAGGAGATGACAGCAGCTACAACGTGACGAGTCTTCGAGACGATTTGAGACTCGGATCAATACTCTGGATGAGATCCGGCTTCCTCTCGCCGCTCGCCAACCAGACGGCGACGTCCTTTACTCTGAGTTTTCTGCAAAGCTGTTGGAAAGGACAAACACTGAATTATCCCCAGCGAACAGAGACATCTGTCAGACACCAGTCCTTCAAACCAAACCAAACCAAACCAAACCGCAGCATTCAAACACTCTTTGGACTGTGATCGCTATGGCAACTGCTTCGATGCTTCGTCGCATTCGGGTTAGCCCTAATTAATATTATAAGACCTCCAAAATGTCCCGAGAGTCAACATTCAGATCCAAATCTTTCCCAATGAACAACTATCAGAACACTAGAAAACTCAGCCAAGCCCAAACAAAGAGGGAAGAGGAAGAAGAGGAAGAGGAAGAGGAAGAGGAAGAGTCTTCAGCAATAGAAAGGTTTTAAAACTTCATGTTGACATCATCAAATACATCCTACAGCAGCAGCTCCAAACACACACATGTCTGATGGGAAGGTACGAGTACAGGCTGTCATTCACACACGTGTGTGTGTGTGTGTGGTGTGTGTGTGTGCCTGTGTGTGTGTGTGCCTGTGTGTGTGTGTGTTGGACTCATTCTGTCACATCTCATGTTTGTCACTCTGCAATTAAAATTCAGCCTTGTTCAGTCTGAATTATGTATTTTCCCCACTCGCTTCCACAACCAGCAACCATCTGCCTGCTCGTCCGACGCTCGAGACTGACACACACACACACACACATACACACGCACACACACACTCACGCACGCACACACACACACACGCACACACGCACACACACACACACACACGCACACACACAGACACACACACACACACACGCGCACACACACACACACACATACACACGCACACACACACTCACGCACGCACACACACACACACGCACACACGCACACACACACACACACACGCACACACACAGACACACACACACACACACGCGCACACACACACACACAGACACACACACACACACACACACACACACACACACACACACACGCACGCACACACACACACACGCACACACGCACACACACACACACACACGCACACACGCACACACACACACACACACGCACACACACAGACACACACACACACACACGCGCACACACACACACGCGCACACACACACACACACACAGACACACACACACACACACACACACACTCCATTGTCAGTACAGTGCTATGAAATAATAAAAAGAAAGAAATATTTATTGTCCGAAAACGTTTTGCTTCGTTCCCTCAGACTGACGCTGATGACAGACCTTCCCGTTGACTCTGATTGGTCGATTTTTTACGCCTCCTTTTCCAGGATCGAGCTTTGAAAATGAGAATAACTGTGGGGGAGTGAAAAGGAGAACGTTTCCCTCTGCTCAGGCCGTCAGTGGTCATCCATCACACCAGGTGGCAGCAACACACCAACACTGGAGCCGAGACTCTCGACGTTTTGTCATCTGTTGGGATTCTGTTGTGTTTTGTGTCGTCTGTCACGATTCCTCACGTTTTAAAGCTTTTAAAACTTTATCAGATGCTACGGCCCTGAAGATTATTACAATCATAAAATATTAAAACAAACTATCGATCAGAGATCTTGGAGATCACCGACAGATATCTGACGCAGTGACAGACGTCTTGCTCAAAGGCAGCCTGGCACTCGTTTTGGAGTTCACTCATCGAGGATTTCACATTTTAACCTCTGCTGAGGTTAAACCCCTCCGGAGGATCAGCAGTGATCTGTTGGGATCACGCCTCTCAAGAATGTTTCATTTCCATATCAGTAGATCTTAGTTCAGGGCCGTGGTCAGAAAAACAAGTAAATCAGATTATTCACTGGTATAAATGACATCATTCAATTATAATAATATTAGTAAAGAAACCTTTTGATCAACCAAGACCCCAGGGCCTCAGAGACCAAACAAGGGTGTGTGAAACCCTCTTATAGATCCATCAAAACCACCAAAACAACATCACAGAACACCTTAGCCACAACTGTCGACCTCCCAAGAGCCCCAAGACAGATCCCAAGTCCCAGATATCTCTGGAACCGCTTCGAGAGTGACCAGGACCCCAGAGCCACTGAACAGACCAGTCCTTGGAGCCAAGGGCCGTTCAGAACTCCTCTCAAAAACCCCTGGACCCCAACAGGGGACCCTGAAATAAATCAGAGACTTGCAGCTCTGTGAAAGAGCCCAGAAACTCCTCCTGAAATATCTTTTAGACCCATTCATGTCAAATCCTCGTGAACCTCACAATGCAACAGGTACACTGTCAAGTGCCTCTGGGGCCACTTGAGGAACCCTGGGAACCCTTTAACTCTTTTGACAGAGCTCGGGAGCCCCTTGCAGCTCCTTAAGTAGCCTAATTGGAGCCCCTCTTTTAGCAGTGATCTGATAGGCCATTGATGTGGCCTTAACGAGGGCCTCAGAAATCCACCAAAGACAGATGAAACCATCTCAACGTCTGAGGAACCTCTGGAAAAGTCTCAAGAACCACTCGATCCTTTGACGGAACGAAAGCAGGGATTGCTGAACACATTTCAGGACCTATAGACTCTGTCTCGGTCCTCAGAATCTCTGAAACCTTTTCAACACCTTGAACCCTAAATGCCTCCTAAAGTCCCCCTGGAATCACATTTGGGAGCCTGTCAACAACTTCTGGATCTTTCTCCTCTGAAAGCCTCTTGAGGGTCTCTGAAACCTCCTGGAAGCCCTCGAGGATCTTCCCGAGCTCAGCTTTGCTCTCAGACCTTTCGTCCATCCGAGCTGGACCTTCAGGTCAGAAGAACTTCTCACAGGTGTTTCGTGCTGCTCTTTCTCTGACGTGAACCAACCTGAGATGTTGGTTCAGGCGTTTCCCTCTCTGCACTTTAGCTTCAAACAGGAAGCATGTGGCAATTAATCTCGCTTTTTGCTTCATGTTTAGAAATCTGCCACTTCCTCTGCTTAAAATTCACAATGTCACCACTGAGTATCAACTTCCTCCTCAGCGGTCACCCGGGTTACGGCGTGAACACATCCAGGACCGAACAACCGCCGCTCAAGACAGGAGGAGACGTTCAGCCTTCCGCTTCATGTTCGGTGAAACTCCAGAAGAATGAAGATTTTATGACGTTTCGTTAAAGACATTTTCTCAATTGACTTCTTTCTGCGTCAGAACTTTTTCTAACAAACGTGGAACCGTTTTATTCATTTCACATGAGACTTTTCTCTGTCTGGGTTTTCACCGGTTTGAAGTGGGCGGTGCTCTGTGGGACAAACGACATGTCACGTATGTCTGTGCACCAATCAGGATTTAGCAATATTTGAACAAGAACCTGATGTTTGTTTGTGGCCTCGTCTGTTGTCAGGGAGATAATGCTGTCAATCAAACTTTGATTTTGAAGATTTGAAACCAAGTATTCAAAGGCTTTGACCCCCCCCCCCCCCCCCCCCCCGTGGCTTTAAAGGATTTTAAAGTAGATTTAATGGAGTTGATTCTATTGGCTGAGAATCCACAGGTCAGAGGTGAACAATGGTGAACTGACCTCGGAGTCTGTGCAGGAAATCACATCAAAGCAGGAAACGAATGCTGGAATTTAAACCATTCAGAGGACAGAAGTGTGACGTCACTGCGATGGATGATCGATCAATCATTTCACTTATTTATCAGGGAAAATATCAAATATTCTGTGATGATTTGCTGCGTTTCTCTGTTTGATATCATTTTAACCTGAATGTCTTCAGCGTTTCCAGCTTTGGTCGGACAGAACAAACATCTGCAGACGTTTTATTTGATTTTCTGGATTAAAAATGATAAACTGACGAGGAAGGATTCGTCAGTGAGGAAGATGATGTCTGCAGTCTCAGGTTTTAATCTCATCTGTTTCAGCTTTAAGTCTTCGTCTGGAGCCAGAAATGAAAGCTTGTGAATGTTGAGGCTCGCTGAACTTTTCTGCGACCACCTTTGAGCGAACGTTGGGCCGATAAACAGCAGGAGATGAATGAGGAACCTCCTGCCGGCGGACCGCAGACCTTCCTTCTGAAAAGCTGTGAAGGGTAACTTCCTTATTTGCTCTCAAAAAGGTCATAAAATGAGTAATCAGTCCACTGCACTCTTCACTCCCTCCTTCGCTGCTTCCTGCTTCCTTCTCTGCGATCACATCAACACACTCTTGTTCACACACACACCTGCTCAGACGCACCTTCAGCATGGGGAACTTTGCTGCCAACGAGGGACTCTCCGTCTTTGTCATCGTGAGTATGTTCTTACTTTAATCCTCCTCGCGGTTCTCTTCATTTTCTTCTTTTTGCTTTCATTTAATTTAACTTTTGCTTTTAAAAGCACATTTTTTTAAAGTGCATTGACTTGAATTTGACTTTGAATGATTCTTCTTCTGTTTTTTGAGGACACAGTTTATGTAGAATGAACCATTGGGGGCTCCCAGTTGAACCTGGACCCCCAAGTTTAATTCAAGGGTTGTAAATGGTGAACATGGGAACAACGTGTTGCAACAACATCCAGGATGATTAATATAATTCACATTTTAGGATGTCAAACAAATATTTGTACTGTATCTGTGAACATTAATGTGTATTTCGTGATGATTTTTGCTGACTCGGCTGTTTCGCTCAGCTTTAACCTGACGGTTGTGGCGATGTGTGTTACAGCTGGTGTGGCTGGGCATCAACGCCTTCCTGTTTGTCCATTTCTACATGGCCTTCCTGGTGGAGCGATGGTTTTACACCAGGGTCCTGCTCGGGGTGAGTCTGACCTACATCTGTTGCTGCCCTTCACCTGCTCCACCTGTGAGACGCCGCTCCGTTTCTTAAAGTAGCCTCGCAGCTTTACTCCGGTCTGCAGAGGAAACCTGTGAAAAGCTCATGAAAGATGGCAGAAAGTGTGAAATGAGTCGTTTCAAAAACAGGACACAGACTTTTTCAGTTCCTTGAAAAGTCCCAGAACTCCCCAGCAAAAACATCAAAGTTCTTCAATAACGCGAACTCTTCTTCTCCTTTCTGAGACGGTTCAGAGCACAGAACTGGTCCAGTTTAAACAACAGTCAATCGATCCAGTCAAAGAAGAAAACTCTTCTTCTTCTCCTCTTCGAATGATCATTTCAGTCACGTTTTAGTGTGAGTGTTCTTCTCTGAAATCAAACAAGACTTCTGAGACATCTGAGGACGTCACCTGGCTCTGGGAAGCTTTCTGACACTTCATTCAGCAGCTGGGAGATTTCTCTGCTCAGACCGGCCGCTTCATGTTCTCGTTCCGCTCCTGAACTCCTCATTTGATCCTTTAAGATTCACGCAGGCGCTTCATTCAACCTGACCTCCATCAAATCAAAGTGCCCTCAGGCTCGTTCATTCTGGGGCTTCCCGCATCAAAGAGTCGTGGTGTAAAACCCTCAACACTGAGCAATAAAGCGGCGAGTCTCAGAGCAAACACGCCTCACCTGCGCTAATCACACCTTATCTGCACCGCGCTCTGTCACAATTAAACCAGGGCAGGAAAGTAGGTCTGACACGAGGGTTAAAGTTTGCTCTGCGGTCACAGCTGGCTTCATGATACACTGAGTCAGTGCTGCCCCCCCCCCACCGAGCAGAAGTGAAACATGGAGGCGCTCACCCTCCGTTCATGTGTTTGATATATTCAAATGTCCTCACAGACGCAGAGAAATGAGGAGCAGCATCTGTATCAAGAGGGCTTGAAGAGAGCTAAGAAACCTTCCGACTGGGGGTGGGCGTGGAGGGAGGGGTCGAGGTCGAGACCACTGTGGGTTTGAGGTTAAACAAAATATTTGGATCGTGTTTAGATGAACGCCATCGATGAAATGAAAGCTGAAGCCTCTTCACACACGTTCATAAATCAGTGTGAGCAAATAAAATAAAACAACACGTGCAGTACATGTACACACAGTATGTACCAAAAATATGTGCAGTACATGTACACACAGTATGTACCAAAAATATGTGCAGTACATGTACACACAGTATGTACCAAAAATATGTGCAGTACATGTACACACAGTATGTACCAAAAATACGTGCAGTACATGTACACACAGTATGTACCATATATATGTGCAGTACATGTACACACAGTATGTACCATATATATGTGCAGTACATGTACACACAGTATGTACCATATATACGTGCAGTACATGTACACACAGTATGTACCATATATATACGTGCAGTACATGTACACACAGTATGTACCATATATACGTGCAGTACATGTACATACAGTATGTACCATATATATACGTGCAGTACATGTACACACAGTATGTACCATATATATGTGCAGTACATGTACATACAGTATGTACCATATATATATACGTGCAGTACATGTACATACAGTATGTACCATATATATGTGCAGTACATGTACATACAGTATGTACCATATATATGTGCAGTACATGTACATACAGTATGTACCATATATATACGTGCAGTACATGTACACACAGTATGTACCATATATATGTGCAGTACATGTACATACAGTATGTACCATATATATACATGCAGTACATGTACATACAGTATGTACCATATATATGTGCAGTACATGTACATACAGTATGTACCATATATATACGTGCAGTACATGTACATACAGTATGTACCATATATATGTGCAGTACGTGCAGCATCAGTGTTAGTCAGTTATTAATGCAGGAGGATGAGATGAGCGGTGAAGATTTCAGGACTGATCAATAATTGATGAATACAGATATGGTACATGGTGCACGGCATGCAGAGTCCGGTCCCTGTGGCCCTGCAGAGGCCCGGCAGGGTGGGCGGGTTGCTCTACCAGTCGTATCGTTAAACTGACGGGCGGGTCAGCCTCTGTGGAAGCATGCGGACGCCAAGATTCAAATGAAATCACTGAATAAAACACAGGAAACGAGAGGAAACGCGTCCGTTAGCGAACACTCGTCATCTGGAAATAACTCTCTGCCTCATTTGACTCATTTCTACTTTTACTTCTTCTTCTTTCTTTCTTGTTCTACTCAGTTTGTGGTTAACTTCACTCAAGCAATCAGACCTTTGATTTCTAAAGTAATCTGATTACTCTCCTCCTCAGCACGCCCTGTCCTGGGCCAGAGCTCCTGCCGCCTGCCTCAACTTCAACTGCATGCTCATCCTGCTGCCGGTGTGCAGAAACCTCCTCTCCTTCCTGCGAGGCTCCATCCAGGTATCCACGAAAACCGTTTAATCAAGCAAAGATTATTGATCTCCAGCAAAGGATCAATCAAATTTATATTGTTCCTGAAACCATGAGGAGGACTGAAATGATCTGCCGGCCGAATGTTTGCTGTTGTTTGGGTTAAATCTGTGCTCGTTCTTTGTCTTCAGTACTGCAGCCGGACGGCAGCTCGCCAACTCGATCGAAACCTCACCTTTCACAAACTGGTGGCCTACATGATCGCCTTCCACACAGGTATTATTTGTGCTGAAGATGACTCAGAGAGCGATGAAACAGATTTTATCAACATGATGTCAGAGGTCAGATGGGCATCAAAGGTGGAACAACGTTAAAATTATGTTTTATTGCTTTAATTGAATTTTATTCCTTTTCTTAGTTGTTTTTTAAACTCTGCTTGTTTTTATGATGTAAGGTGACCTTGAGTGTCCAGAAAGGTGCCTATAAATAAAATTCATTATTATTATTATTGTTAAATGAAGACGTCAGTATTGACCAACCAAAACGATTTGTGACGTTTACTCGTTGATTTGGGACGGACTGATTGAAGGCAGTTCTTGGAGGACGGGTCCTGGTTTTACAGACATGTGAAGTTGCCGTTTTATTGTCATCGTCATGGCAATAAAAACAAATGTTATAAACAAACGTTATCATCACATATTATCTGACCAAGTGGAAGCATGCAGATGAACGGCAGAGGACCTGTGATAGAGCCTTGAGGTCCTCAGGGTTCAGGTTTAATATTTTTGAGAGGTGCTTTTCATATGAAGGTTATTATATTTTCTGTTACTTTTATTTTTCTTATTTTACATTGAGCTGATAAATTGTGTCTTCACTGACTCACAGCAATGAAAAACATATAAAGCACTGCCAAGGAAAGCTAACTGCTTTTTGCAGCTCAGTGGCTTGAGTCACTACAAGTTCCCGTAAGTTTCCCGTAACCTTAAATGTGTTAATTCAGAGGTTTGAATTCAGAATCAAACGGAAAGTCACTCAAGTCATATTTACATAACATGCAAATCAATGAAATATTTACAGCTGCATTTCTGACGTTAAATCTGTGACACATTGATGATTTGTCCGTTCACCAGCTTCACATGTGTGTGGTCAAAGCAGTTTGTATTCACAGATCCCATGTGACCTCAAACCCCTCGCCTCTCTCCCTCTCCTAGCTGTGCACATCATTGCACACTTGTTTAACTTTGAGTATTTCATGGACGCTCAGCTGAATCGCAACAGCAGCTTTCTGCCCTTCATCCTGTCTGAAATCGGCAGCGGGGACAACGCCTCGTTCCTGAACCCCATCAGGACGAACGAGACGGTGAGTGCTGCAGAGGAAACATCTGATCTGATCTGATCTGGTGTTTTTCAATCACACGCGACTGTTGCTAAAATCTGTGAAATTCCATCGGCACGATTGCAAAATTTAGTTTCAGTGAGGAAAAAAAAGGCATTACTTCATCTCACCGACTTCCTCTTCGGTGGTATTTGTGTTCTGATATTCTCGTTTGAGAAAGTTCCTCTTTGTAGTTACAGTTTTCAGCTTCCAAAAACATTTCTTCAAAAGCCACGACACAAAGAGGAAAGAGCTGCAGCTTCTTCCTCACACGAAGCCTCGTATTCATCGGTTCAGTGGAAGACGAATACAGTGAAGCTGCTTTCTCAAATATTCTCAATCTGACGGCAGAAAAACTCACGTTTCTGGCTTTGTTTTTACCAAAAAACTTAAATTAATACTCCTATTTCAACATGAACTGTGAGATCAGGTCGCCTACTTTGAGCTACATTTCTCCAATGAACGCTGTCATTATAGTCTTCATCATGTTGTGAGGCAGTCTGCTTTGTAGCATCCAGACATCAACACTGTAGCTAAACCGTTAGCATCTTTAACGTCACCCCCCAGCAGAACGTCCCTCATCTCAACAGGAACTATGACAAAACAGACATTTGGAAAGCTGCCGTGACCTGCAGGCGCGATTCAAGTGGAAACAAGTGAGGAAGTGCTCGAGGTGACGACCCACGTGACCGCGACCCACGCCATGACTCACCGTCTGCGCGGCCGTTCGAGGAGAAAATGAGTTTTAGGAAAGATCTGACAGGCAAACTGTGCTCTGATGCAGAACCCGACCATCGTCATGTTCACCACCATCGCCGGCCTCACGGGCGTGGCCATCACGCTGGCCCTCATCCTCATCATCACCTCATCCATGGAGGTCATCCGCAGGTCCTACTTCGAGGTGTTCTGGTACACCCACCATCTCTTCGTCATCTTCTTCATCGGACTGGTGTTCCACGGCTTCGGGTGAGAAAGCGCAAATCACACTTCTCTAGTGTCTTACCTCCACTGAAAGTGACGCTCACTGTTCAACGCTCGTTCCTCCTCGCCGCGTCGATGACCGGCCGCAGGCGGATTGTGCGAGGACAGACGCCCGCCAGCCTGAAGACCAACAACCCCGAAGTTTGTGCCCAACAGTTCGAAGACTGGGGAAAAAATGGGTCCAACTGTGCTGTGCCGGAGTTTGCTGGAAACCCCCCGATGGTGAGCTGCTGGAGAACGCTTTGTTTTACTGCATGTGTCTGATCAGCTGACTCCAGTCATTGGCTTTGACCTTTGACCTTTGAAAACTGCATTCTGAAAGCTAAAATACTCCTGCAGACACCGTGTCCTACCTCTTTTCTTTTCTCCAGACGTGGAAGTGGGTGGTGGGCCCCATGATCCTCTACGTGTGTGAGAGGCTGGTCCGCATCTATCGCTCCCACCAGAAAGTGGTCATCACCAAGGTGTGTAGAAGAGGTGGAACGACGGCGGCCTGTCAGAGGCCGGCGGCCGTTTGTTCAACTGACAGTCAGCAGAGTTAAAGCTCAAAGCTGCTTCAAGTTGGTTTGAATGTCTGTGAAGGAATGTTCTTCTTATGAGTGAGCATCTGAACTGATGTTTGTCTGACTGTTAGCAGGATGTCTCTGTGGGGGAAAGCTTCTTTTCCATCAGTGAAGGTGGGCGAAATGACAGAAATACATCAGCGTATGATGCAGTTCAGCAACTCCTCTTCCCTCATTCAGGGAGGACTGATCGCAGGACAGCTGCATTAGACTGCGTTAGTTCCAGCCAGGCGTACCTAATAAACTGGCCTCTGAGCGTCTTCTGATGCAGGTCCAGATTAAAGACATGACCTCTGATTAAAGACTTTTCACTCTGACTGACTCTGAGTCAGTGAGTCGATCAGAAGGAAAATAACAGATCGATCATTGAAGTCATTGATCAGGAAACTCTCTGTCTGCTGTACGTTGATGTTGATGTGTTGACGACTGCAGTGACAAAACACGGCCTGCAGGCGTCCCCTCGGGCTCTGGGAGGGTGTGATCGTGTTGTTTTCAGACTTAAAGAAACGATGTGGGTGGATAATGAAAGCAGGTTTTAGCTGCATCCTGTACTGGCCTGAATAAAACCCTCATACCTGTCCCTCAGGTGGTGATGCACCCCTCCAAGACCCTGGAGCTGCAGATGAAGAAGAAAGGCTTCCATATGGAGGTGGGTCAGTATGTCTTCATCCAGTGTCCGTCCGTCTCCAGGCTGGAGTGGCACCCCTTCACCCTGACCTCCGCCCCCGAGGAAGACTACTTCAGCGCCCACATCCGCATCGTCGGAGACTGGACTCAGGCGCTGTACGAGGCCTGCGGGGGGGACAAAACCGAGACTCAGGAGGCCTGGAAACTGCCCAAGTATGACAGCGGGGGAGGTGGTGAAAAAAGAGGAAAACTGCCTCAAATTGCTCGTGATTATGTTTGATTGCACCATCCGCCTCTTCGATCCACCGCTCCATTGAAAAGTGGCTTATTGTGAGTCACCCCCCCTTTCAGCAGCGAGCGGAGAGGCGGAGAAACAGTGAAATCGTACAATTTTATCTTCCGACATGGAATTAGTTTTCCGCAGCGGAGCATCGCTGTGTTGTCGGTCGATGGCAGGACAGCACTGCTGTATTTCCACTTCAGTAGGATTAAACTGCAGGACATTTACTTGCAATGAAGTATTTTTTCATTATTTTATTGCTATTTTCTACTGAAAAGCAGTCACACTCTGACACTTTCTGGTAAATATAGTAATTCAGTCCTTGAACTCCCCCTTTAGGACGTGGCTCTAGACTTATATCTATAAATATCTACGGCTTCCCGAGCAACGGAGTACCTGAGCAGCCGGTGGTCTCTCAAGAAATAAACACTGCTGAATTCTGGCGATTGACCAATCAGAACTGAGCATGTCAGAGTGCCGCGTTCGAAGTATAAATATATATCCAGTGGCGTGCACAGACTTTTTGAAGGGCAGGGGCAAAAAGGAAAAAAAGGGCACATACAGCGTGTCCTCGCCACTTAAGAGGGCACTTTAGCACGCGTTTTGGCTCCCAGGGGGCACTTTAGCACATGTTTTGGCTCCAAAGAGGGCACTTTAGCATGCGTTTTGGCTCCTAAGAGGGCACTTTAGCGTGCATTTTGGCTCCCAGGGGGCACTTTAGCACATGTTTTGGCTCCCAGGGGGCACTTTAGCACGTGTTTTGGCTCCCAGGGGGCACTTTAGCACATGTTTTGGCTCCCAGGGGGCACTTTAGCACGTGTTTTGGCTCCCAGGGGGAACTTTAGCACGCGTTTTGGCTCCTAAAAGGGCACTTTAGCACACATTTTGGCTCCTAAGAGGGCACTTTAGCACGCGTTTTGGCTCCTAAGAGGGCACTTTCGCACGCGTTTTGGCTCCCAGGGGGCACTTTAGCACGCATTTTGGCTCCTAAGAGGACACTTTAGCACGCGTTTTTCAAAAACTGGGCCACGAGGAGGGGCAGTCGCCCCCCTAGCCCCCCCTGTGCAAGCCACTGTATATATCTATATCTATATAAATATATCTCTGCAGGAACATCGGTTAGGCTGGGGTCTGACGCTCGTGGACACAGTGATGGACAGCTGGAGGAGGTCCACTGATATCTGTGTGTGTGTGTGTGTGTGTGTGTGTGTGTGTGTGCGTGTGTGTGTGTGTGCGTGCGGTCAGGCTCGCCATCGACGGCCCGTTCGGCACAGCCAGTGAAGACGTGTTTCGTTACGAGGTGGTGATGCTGGTGGGCGCGGGAATCGGCGTGACTCCTTTCGCCTCCATCCTGAAGTCCGTGTGGTACAAACACATCCAGAACAACCAGGACGTGTTCACCAAGAAGGTGAGCGACTCAAGGCTTCTTCCTGTGCTTTCAACCATATCAAACGGTCTTCTTTCACGCAGGAAGAAGAGACGCCAGCATTTTCATGTTTCTCAGGAGCTTTGAGGCTCATTCTTCAGTTTGGGAAGGGAAGTCAGACAAAACGAGCCTGACTTCAGGTCCATTTAGCAGCTTTTTGTGGCGCTTTCAGGCGTGTCACATGGTCTTCAGCAGCGGATGAAGACCATGTGACACAGAAAGCACCAGAAAGAAGCTGCTGAACATTGATGCTGAGAGGTTTTAGCGCCGTGGATGAACAGAAACAGACCCGTGTCCATGACAACCTGCTGATGAAGACCATGCGACACGGTTGAAAGCACCAGAAAATGCTTCCGGGTGGACACCGAGCAGCGATTAGTCAAACTACTGTTTCCAAGAGCGAGAGCGTTCTTTCATGCTGGATCAAGGGTTGCTTACTCGTGTTTTTCTGAGCTTTCGGTGCCAACCCCCACAGATCTACTTTTACTGGCTGTGCCCGGAGACGCAGGCTTTCGAGTGGTTTGCCGACTTGCTGCAGTCTCTGGAGGGGCAGATGGCGGAGAAGGGCATGACCGACTTCCTCAGCTACAACATCTACCTCACCCGCTGGAAGGAGACCGAGGTAGGGCGGGGTCACATGACCAAAAGCCTCGTCTTTACTCTGTACTTTTACTGCAGCTCAGAGGTAAATGTTGAATTCTGGAGGTTGAAGTCAGATCACGTGGTCTTTGTCTTCTTCAGGCGGCTCACTTCCGTGTTCACCACGAGGCGGAGAACGATCCAATCACGGGGCTCAAACAGAAGACGCATTATGGGAAACCCAACTGGGACAACGAGTTCACCAACATTACGTCAAAGCACCCGGGGTGAGGCCCCCCATCACTGTACACACACACACCACTAACACTACTACTAGAACGACCACTACTGATAAGAGCTACTAGTTCTGCTATTACTACCAAGCCTAAGACTGCTGTTTGTACTGCATCTGTTACTACAACCACTGATACTTTTACCTGAACAGTCACCACTTCTACTGCTAATACTGCTGCTGTCGGCCTTACAAGTACTGCAGCTTTTACTTCAAGCACAACTGCTACGACTGCATTTTCATAAAGTGGATGAAGTCGTACCAACAAACACGTCTCCATGACAACAGAGCAGACTCGGCTGCTTCCTTTTAGCCAGACTTTGGATTTCCCTGCACTGACATGCAGAGTTACAACCAACCATAATCATGTCGCTCCGCCTTGTGTTTGTGTGTCCCGCAGAGCTAAAGTGGGGGTCTTCCTGTGCGGTCCACCTCAGCTGGGGAAGTCTCTGGAGAAACAGTGTCTGTCCCACTCAGAGGCCGACGTCAAGTTCATCTTCAACAAAGAGAACTTCTAAAAAACGCCACGAAAAGCACGAGAGGAAACATCCCAAGTAGCAGCGAGGTGGTTTTTTACGGGGGCCGCCGGCAGCTCCTCGCTGACTTCCCGCCGCAGGCGTTTTGCAAAGACGCCGTTGTTGCTCAAAAAGGGTCGAGGAAATGACCCTGATGTATTTTCCACATTAGCTTCTTCTGCTTTTCTGTTACAACAAGCAGCAGGTTTCAACACTTTTCTTCCTTTCTTGAAAACTTTCACAGTCATAACTTCCGAAATGCAGTTTTGACACCAGATGATTCAAATTCCCAAACCGAGAGAAGCAAAAGAGCTGCAGCTGCTGCAGAGGAGCTGCAGAGGAGCTGCAGCTGCTGCAGAGGAGCTTCCAGGGACAAGCAGCATCAAAAATGAGCTTAAACAAACTCCTCGGTGCTTTTTAAACAGTGTTTTGTGTCTTTATGTTTCTCCTTCATCAGTTCATTCTTTGCTGGCATTCAGAAACCCTCTTGGTGAGTCCTGGATGAGGCTTTTCTACACAATAAGTGGACTTTCTTTACATTTCTCCACCTTTGTGGTCGCTGTCCTGAGCTGTCGACACTCACATCTCTTGCGCGTAAATAAAGCTGATTGTGATTTTTTCTTGTTTTTGGTCTGCTTTGGTTGGATGAAGGACAAACCAGCTGAAGAAGTTCAGCACAGACCTCGATGCAGCGTCCTCGTTCTGTTTCACAGAGTGAAGTGATGAAGGCTGTTATTAGTGAAGCTGAGCTGGCACTAACGTGCTCTTGGTGGTGCTGAATTGATTCGTTTATAGACAGAAAATGAATAACCAATAATTCTGATGATAGATGAACCTTTCAGTCATTCATGAGGTCAAAGCTGCAGCTGCTCCTGGATCAGAATTAGCAATGCATTCCTCCACTCTCAGTGGTGATGAGACGACACAGGACAGGCCAGAAAGAGGGGGTCCTGATGTGGGAGTGAATACTCAGGGGACTGTTCAGAGGTGAATCCCCAACAGAGGTGGACGTATGTGGGTGAGAGTGGACGAATGCACTCCTCAGTGAGACGATGTGCAGAACATGAACCTATTCATGAGTTAGGTAAGATATGGGTGGAGTAGGACAGACCATAATGTTTTATATTGTCTGTATGATAACGGCAGAGTTTTTCTGATCTGACCCTGAAACTCTCTCAGATCATCTGATCTGATGCCGCTCGTTATTAAAGTTCTCTTCAGGCTCGTATCAGCGGAGTCCTTTCTACACCATCATCATCATCACTCCACTGCTCAGCAGGACCTGGCTGATAAACATCAAGAACAACGGCAAATACTGACCCAGGAGCAGCTGCAGCTTTGACCTCATGAATGACTGAAAGGTTCATCTATCCTCAGAATTATTGGTTATTCATTTTCTGTCTATAAACGAATCAATTCAGCACCACCAAGAGCACGTTAGTGCCAGCTCAGTTTCACTAATAACAGCCTTCATCACTTCACTCTGTGAAACAGAGCGATCAGCGGCTGCAGCGAGGTCTGTGCTGAACTTCTTCAGCCACGGCGCAGTAAAACCAGGAGGCTGCCTGTCATCTCAGACCACCACTGAGAGTGTCAGTTTAACCATCAGTTCACCTCTAATCATGCTTCATCTAACACACGTTTGATATTTGGTTCATCTGATCAGATTCCTCACATGTTTCTGATGACTGTAAGATGAATATCATTCAGTGTTGGACATCAACAGAATTTGAAGAAGAATGGATTGTGTTGCAGAGATATCTACTGAAGTCAGCATGCTAACCTGCTGCCCCCAGTCTGTTTGGAGGATAAATATTAAAAAGTTGGTCTATTCTTAAATATTGCACCTTTAAAAAAATGCAAAAGCTTGTTTGTTGCTGTTTTGTGAAAATATCGATCATTTAGTCATGTTTGTGTTTTCTGTAATTTCCTCTTTTGGGTAAAATTTGAACTTTCTGAAAAATCTTGTTGCAACTTTTCAGCTGAAAAGATTTTGAAACAAACTTTCACAAGCAGAAACAAGAACTGTGACTTTAAATCCACGATATGTCGTGATCCGTCCTCATCAGTTCCCAGATTCTTCTAATCACACGAAGATCTGGAACAGTCGACATCGGGTGTCAGGTTAAAACTCTTGATTCCCACTCAGTGAGTTTTTAAAAATCTCTAAAAACCAGACTTGAACTGAGCAGATTACAACCTAATGTCAACCAGAAAGCCTGAGAAAGTATAACAAGTCTATATTTATTGTTTTCCCACAATACATCTCTTCTTCACACTGACACACTTTCTGATGAGCTCCGTCTGCAGTGCTCGCTGTGCACATCATAATAACTGAAGCGTCACTTTCGTGTTGCAGCTGGTTACAGCGAAGCGTATTTTCTTCTTTCCGTCTTTACTCTCTGAAGAGAAATGGCCAGAATCTGCTGTTTGTTCGTAAATCTCTTCACGTTTATTTTCCAGCAGCAAACAACTCCGAGTACAAAAATCCTGTCTCTCGTTGACATGATACACATAAAGATCAGAAAAAAAAAACCACAGAAGAAGAATCTGCAGCTGCTGCATGCTGTCAGGCGTCAGTGAGTGATGAATACAGCCGTGTTAAAGCACGACAGTGACGTGAGAAGATAAATACATGAAGATGATGATGTTTACATGCATCTGAAGGCTGGAAACAAGAAAATACAGCTGCTTCCTTTTCTGCAGCTTGTCCTCAGAGGTGAAGCTTCCAGGTGTGCACAGCTCGATGGAAGTGGACTGTGGCGCTTGGTGGCCCCCTGCTGTTCAGAGGAACACACTGCACGCCTCCTCTGCTGGGAGTGGTGGTCATGTATCTGCAGGTGTGTGTGTGTGTGTGTGTGTGTGTGTGTCCTATGCAATCGCCACAGCAAACACGCTGACCACACAGTACATGGTGCGGTTCTCCCATCTCACCGTGCAGCTTCCTGCAGAGACAAAACCACAAACAGGTTCATGTTCGGAGGGAAAACGGAGACGTGAGCGAGAACAGAGGAGAAATGGTGGAACGATGAAGAATCATTTTCAGTGGAAACTCTGCTCACCGTCCACGGCAGTGTCCCAGTAGCAGGAGTTCGCTGTGTGGAGGCCCGCTCCTGTTTTCTGCATCACAGCACACGTCACTGTACGAGGAAACAGGAAACACTTCATCAGATCTGGTCACAACAGCAACAACTCCTTCACAGAACTGATATTTGGGGAAATGGAGACAGGAGCCATTGCTGAAGAAGATAATTTTGCTGTAAAATCTAACTGTCACACTCCTGAAACCACTGTGGCTTCATGAGAAATCAGCAGAGACGGAAACACACCGATGTACTTGTATGGTTTCCCCTGTTTGATGAGCTGCGTGAGGCAGCGCTCCACGATGCTGGCCGTCCATTTGTTCACCTGACTCTGGCTGTAGTCGTCACCGCCTACGACGCTCTCGATGCACTGAGAGACACACACACACACACACACACACACACACACACACACACACACACACACACACACACACACACACACACACACACAGCAGATCAGTGTTTACGGTCATGTGGGAGTCACTGGGTGCTGATCCCCCCCCAAGGAGACTGGAAGAAAGAGCGAACGCTATCCTGGACTCAGCAGCAGATTTTTACAGAGATAATCTCTGTACTTCTTTATGAACACATTCTCTCTGTGAGTGTCGTCTGCTTGAGAAATAACTGAAATGATTAAATCGATTACCAAAATAATTGGAATTAAACTTTTTTCCATTGATTAATCGACTGACTGCTGCAGCTTGTTCCATCCACAGTTATAGATGGAACAAGTCGATACGGTCTGATAAGAGTGGAAGAGTCATAACTGAACAACCTTAAAACTACCGAACAGGAGGAAACAAGAGGATGTGATGAAGATGATGTTGATGAAGATGATGTTGAAGGATTGGCTTTACCTCTTTCACAACACTGTCAGCTTCTTCAGAGCTGAACGAGCCCTGAAATATGGAAACCAGACATCAGCAGGTTATCATTCATACTGTACATACATTATATACATCCTCATGAGAAAATTAATCACATCAACCACACCAAGAAGGAAGACGGATGAGGTTTTAGCGTTAATAGCCTCTAGGATAAATACGGGAAACCTTTAATATCAGTCACACTGTCACTTTGAACACCCTGCTAACTACCACAGGTCATCAGATAATCCTGGATATTATATGCAGCAGTTTAAGATGATCTCAAACGAAAAACCAAGCGTTAGCATCACAAACCATCTTGGGCGTAACGTTAGGAATGGCTAGCTTGGGTAGCTAGCTTTTAGCTAACTAGATCACTTCTCGCTTGACATTGAAACAAATACGTCGATTCAGAGACAAACCTCGTTGCCGTTATGATATTCGTCCATTCCTCTCATCTGCTGTCGGTCCACAGAAGCTGCAGTCTTTATTTTTTAGGTTAAAAGCAGAAGAAAAGACGAAGGAGCGGCGGACTTCCTGCGAGTTGTCAACACTCAACGACGACGAAAATAAAGCACGAAGAAGAAGACGGTTAGCTCACTGTGGACACCTGCTGGTAGCACCATGTAACCGCGCTTTAACAACACAACGTTATCACCTATATTCACTCGAGTTTATTCGATAAACACATCAGCAGAACGTGAAAAAGACACATAAACAAATACCAATTCATATTTTGCGACACTACCTCTACATCACCTGTTTAGACTCACCTCTGGACATGAAACGTGGCCGCAGGTGTCGGCGTTCACTTAATGACATCAATTTCTTCTTCTCTTCCTCCATCTCCTTCTTCTTCTTCTGCAAACAGAAAGACAAAAGTCCACCTGTCGACCTTCCACGTCTCCAAGCTGCATTTTTTTTGCTTTAATTTAATTAATTCCAAAAACTTAATTGAATTACTTACTTTTTCATCAGATGCATCTGTAAAAGATGAGGTAATATGACCAGAAGGCTGACAGTTAGCCAATTTTTAATCAATCTAAGCTCAAATTCAGACCTCGTTCTATAGTTCAAATAATTTTATCTGCATTTTATCTGCAAGAGGAACATCAGTGAATTTGCTGGGACGTATGATTTTATGACAAAAACTATTCCTCCACCTGTCAGGAGGGGCAGCCCACATGTGGCCTGAGAGGCAAAACCCAGGGAGAAAAGTCTGCAGGGCACTGGCTGCTGTGACCTACATTATTATAATTACACAGTATTTTAATGTGCAGTAATAACAGAAGGCGACTCACCTCTGAACTTCCACATTAAGAGGAAAAAAATGACAACTCACGTTCAGCTTTATATCAAAACTTTACTGATATCACAAAAGTCCAGATGATATAAAACAAATATGAGTCAGTTAAATGAGAAAATGTCAGAATATAAAACTCCTTCAATCAAAAGTGCAAACGTGCTCAAGGACCATGTCACAATAAATACGATTATTTATATCCTCACAGTTTAAAACACACACACACACACACACACACACACACACACACACACACACACACACACACACACACACACACACACACACACACACACACACACACACACACACACCACAAGGCTCAGCTGCTGGGTCGGAAATATGTGCCACACAACAGGAAGTACAAACCTTAAAGGTAAAAACCGCCCAGCGACACGGCGGTACTGGTCATACTGGTGAGCAGGAGGCTCAGCTGTGCTGCAGGAGGTCACTTGTGAACAGAAAGTGTTGGAGCTGATTTAAAGCTGTGAAATCCTGTCAGGTGACCAGCCACACCTGTCTTTGATGACATCATAACAGAAAACCAATCAGAGTTTGGATCTCAACGTGACAGGAATTCTCTGCTTCATGTTGAAATCCTTCACATTTTCGTGATCTGATTCATCCCGTAACTCTGTGGCGTCATTGTGAGAGGCGGAGTCAGCCATTCCCGCCCTCGAATCAAACGAGCTCCACACATCCTGCTGCTGCTTCACATTAAAAGCATTCACGAGCAAACCGAGCTTTTATCGTGAAGAGGCTGCAGTTGCAGCTCCTCCGTCCATGAAGGCTGTGATGTGACGTGCACTGACACACTCCGGAGCTCACCTGTACGTCACTGCAGCAAGGTGCCACGTTAAAGCACTGGAGTTCAACACAAACTAGATTTTCAGGGGGCGTGAAGTCTCTCTGCCAGCTTCAGGTCGCATGTGAAGACGTGAAGTTTGTTCCTGCTGCGGCTTCACTTTGTGCTCCAGGCTGACACGACGGGTATTTACACAAACACCTGGTCTGGCCCAGAGGAGCTGGGTGATACACCACAGATCAGCCCCGAGGGGAGCTGCTCCGACACACAGGCTCCCGGTGGAGTCTGAGATCTGCAGCGTGTCGGCAAAGGCGGAGAAGAAGACGACTGCGAGCAGGTCAGTACGGACAGAAAGAAAGGTGGATTTAAAATACTTAGAAATCGGCTTCACAGGTGTTTCAGGGAGAAGCGCTGACACCTTTGTCAGTGGACTCATACAGGTTAAAAGGGTTTTGGTGAGTAACACTGAGTGAAACTCCACCGCGCTCCTTTCAGTGCTCATGAGCCTTTTCACAAGTTGCTCTGACTTCTCTTGGCCACCTGAGAGTTTGGTCGGGGGGGTCACAGCACGCTGCAGGCTCCAGAGCGAGGCCCCCGGGCCCCAGAGGGCAAAGATCTCTGCTGAGCTCCGCCTCCGGTCGTCTCCGGCTCGCGGCTCCCGGCGGCGGCAGGGGAGGGAGGCTCCCCCTGCAGGGCCGCGTCCCCACGGACGGACGCCTCCGCCGGGGTCCGGTCCCCGTCGTCGGTCTGCTTGGACCTGGAGGAGGACAGCCGTCTGAAGAGAGACAGCTGAGAGGACAGCGAGAGGTTTGAGGACGAGGACGGGCCGACAACACAGAGTTACACCTTCCCTTCATTTCAATGACAGAAAACTGAGACGCTCCAAAACCCTGAACGTTACCGGGAAACAGAGCACATGTGGAAGCGCTAACAGGCTTTAACCATCACGGAAATAACAAGGAAATCCAGCGGCGGACAGGGGGCGGGGCTAGTACATTTAACAAATACACACACACATGTTTCAATGTAATACGCATGTTTTAAGACACCTGAAACAACTCTTTAAGTTTAAATGCAGCAACAAACGACCGTCATCATTTCATCTCCAAACATGTTCAGATTTGTTACCTTTTTGCCGGAGCCTGATTGGCTCTTGGAGCCGCTGTCTGCCGTCCCATTGGCTGCTCGGCCGCCGTCGTCGGCCCGTTGTTCAGCTGAAGCGTCGGGCTGCTCTGTGACTTCAGCTGCTGTCGATAAAGAAACAGTTTGATGTACAGTTCCTTCATTCGTCTCTCAGGATGTTTCTGTTCAGCGCTCACCTGTCTGCTCACCTGTCTGCTCACCTGTCTGCTCACCTGTCTGCTCTCCGTCAGGTGAGGATTCTGCCTTCAGCTCTTCAGGGTTCTGCACAGATCAGGTGTCACATGTTAGATTCAGTCATTCGTTCATTCATTCGTTCATTCATGAACAAACTTACAGGACTCAGAGTCTCCTCCGTCCTTTTCTCCGTCGACTCGTCCAAACTCGACGACGCTTCCTCCGCCTCATTATCCTCTTCCTCCGCCTCCTCTTCCTCGACACTGTCCTCCTCTTTCTCCTCTTCGTCATCTTCCTCTTCGCCTTTGCTCTGAGCAAATCCTCGAATCAAATCCTGACAAGAAGAGTGAAGGAAGACACTTTGGAACGGAGAAGTTTCAGGTTCAGCAGCTTCATAGAAACAAGCATCAGGATGAAGACCAGGTCCTGGTGTCATGTGATCTGGTCTCTTCAAACAGAAAGGACAAAGAAAATCAAGAAGACTCAAATCCAGGTAACGCTGGGATGGTTTGGTACCTGTGGAGGAGAGGAGCAGAAGAAGAAGCAGGGAATGATGGGAAATGATTACAACACAAAGGCTGGAAGAGGAAAACAAACCCCACCTGATCCTGAAACCGGCCAATCAGCACACAACAAACCGGCTGAGGAAAACATCCGACATCGCAGTTTATGGAAAGCTGCTGAGAAGGTGAGACTCTTTTTCTAACTGCTGAAGTTATTTATGAAGCGAAGACGTCAAACGAAACAAACGATTTCCAGCTTTTCTCTCTTTCAGAAACGTTTGGAGCTGAATATTTGTGGACTGGTGTTCGCTCTCTTCCGGCATTTTACCGACAAAACTATCGATTAAACAGAGAAAAATGAGAAATTAAAAATGAAAACTGTCGCTTGGATCCCAGAATTCACTTCTTTTTCCCCCAATTTTATGCATTTGGTGGCTACGTGTACATAAAGTCCAAACATGTTGAGGGAAAACTGTAAATGTTGATTACATGTTAATTATACGAGCTATGGTCATTTGAAGCAGCGGGTGGAGGACAGCAGGACTCCATCACCAGCTGCAATATTTACATCTGAAATCTTTTCTGTGCATCTCAACACATCGCACATCTCTGCTCACCGTTTCAGATTTCTTTAAGGCCACAACGTTCAGTGAAACTGTGCGTCTCGGTGGTCTCACTCACAGCTGGATGTGAGGACTGTGAGTCTGCACAGCAAGGCGAGCTGTTCGCTAATGCTAGGCTACCATGCTACAATGATTGCTAATGCTAATGCTAGCGTTAAAGAGTGGCAATGGAGCTTCAACACTGAGGAAATGTCAGATTTGTTTGTCTGACAATGACCTCAATGCTTTTAAAAGTGTATCCAGGCGTCCATGAATGAGTGACTGAATGAAAACATGGACAGTATACCCTTGTTTTTCACGGGTTACGTTCCAAAAAGAACCCGTGATAGGCAAAATCCGTGAAGTAGAAACCTTAATTTTTTTTTTTTACAATTATTATACAATTAAATACTCTATTATACATTGAAAAGAAAGAACAAACCATTTTACAGGCTCAAGCATTTGTTTCACAAATAAAAGTACTTTAGAAACGTTTTTTTTTAACAAATAACTTCTATACTGTGCTGTCAAATAATAATTTTAATCATCGATGTGAACAGGGTTAGGGTTAGGGTTTCAAATTAAGGCTTCAAATTGTGGAGATTAGCACCGCCCACCGCGACCCGAGTGATTGGATTAAACGGGAGAAAATTAAAATGATTATGAAAAAATGCAAAGTACAGTCGGACAAATAGTGACTCAGGTGTATTTCACTGCTCCTCTGCATCCTGACTCCGCTCTGCAGTGTTTTCTTCTTTTGAAGCCCGTGGTGCAGGTGTGTTTGTTCGGGAGAAGAACACAGTGATAGGCAAAACTCCAAATTACAAGAGAATTTGCACGTACGTAATGTAAATTTGGCGAGCTGTTTTACGTACGTGTTCATATTAAACTGCAACGTTATTGACGCACAGGTAGAGAAGAAGCAGAGTGACTTTTTAGCCAATCAGAATGCAGAACACAATGCACGATGCAAATCTGCGAAGTAGCGAAACCGTGAAAAGTAAACCGCGTTATAGCGAGGGATCACTGTAACACCTGATCTTTGAGAGCTGAAAGAAGAAAACTCACCTGTCGGAGCGCAGACAGGAGGAGCGAACTTTACAGTCAAGCTTCAATCACAAGAGAACTGGAAATATTGCTGCTAATCCTCCAAACGGCCATGTTTGTTCCCCTTCAGCTACATTTATAACCTCAGACAGAGACACAGCAGAAATCCTCAAGTCTTCCCGATAAGCTTACCTTTGATTTATTGAAATTATTGATTCATTTCTTAAAGTTGTCAAACTTTAAAAACAACACGCAAAAACATAAATGAAATAAAACATTTATTCCAAACACAGAAATGAATGAAAAGACAGAAACCGAGAAAGACAGTAGAAAGAATAAAGACACACAAACATGTGCAGGATGAAAGCAGCCTGTCGGGATATTTAATCACATCGTTACTCTGATGAAGTTTTTTAATACTGAGCCAAAAGTAACAGAATACTGCTGCTGAGCACAGCAGGATGCACCCGGCGGCAGGAAAGACAAACTATTCTTTAAGCCAAATATACTCATTCATAAGAAGACACAAAAACAAGTAAACAAAGCCTCCGAAAGCATAACGTGAGACAAATTTTAGCACTGAATGGACGGCTGGATGGGATTAGCTCAGAAAGCAACTTAGAAAAGCATTCAACACATGTAAAACCGAGGAAATGGCGACATAAAATGAAAGAAATACGAGCACAAAGGCACCGTGTGTGATTAGAACAGGGATTTGGGTCTTTGTGTTGGACTTTCTACATCCCCAAACTCTAAACTCACGTTCCAACTTGGAAACAGGTGATTGTAGCTTCTAGTGAAACGAGACTGAGGAAGTGACGAGCCTCAGATGCTTTCAGGTGAACAGAATTCTGATCAACACACTGAAATTTGTGCAAAAAACGAACATTTCACGGAAAAAGAAACTGTGTCAGTCAAGAGGAGACGTTAGCCGCTACGGCTAACGTGTTAGCAAACAGCTGCCTCCCCAACATCAGCATTCATTCATCTTTGTTCGTGTCATCTCGGTGAAACTGACTCCAGAAGCAACTGGTAGTTTCATCCAGTTTGAATCTTTCTATTTGATGAAGGTGTTTTTGGTGATTTTCTTTGCAGATGACGATCTAATTTTTTTCACAGAAGATTTAATAGAATTACTTTTCCTACAGCGTCATTTCATTTTGGGCTAAAACCACGAGTCAACGGTTCTGTGAAAGCATTTCAATGTTTCAGTGTCACCTTCGACTCATGGAAGAATACTGAAAGGATCCGTCTGAAGGATTTGTGTTATTTCAGGTTGAGGTACTGAGGCAACACATCATCCCAGAACTCCTCTGACTCGCCTGCTGCCTGACCTTTGACCCCTGACCTTTGAGATTTTGCACTTTGTCTTTTGACTTCAGACTTTTTCTTTTGAACAACCTCCTCCTCTTCTTCTTCCTCCTCTTCTTCTTCAGTCTCCTCCTCCTCCTCCTCTTCATCTTTGTCATCAACCTCTTCTTCCTCCTCTTCCGTTGCTTCTTCTTCACTGTCTTTTTCCTCTTCTGCCTCTTCTTCAGCGCTCTCTTCCTCTGCTTCAGCTTCATCTTCTTCCTCCTCTTCCACCTCTTCCTCACTTTCCTCTTCATTTTCACTCTCTTCTTCCTCACTACTTTCCTCCTCTTCCTCCTCAGCACTACTCTGTCCTTGCTCCTCTTCCTCTTCTCCTTCCTCTGCCTCACTCTCTACATCACTCTCTTCACTGTCCGAGGACTTTGAAGATTCACTTTCGCACTCCTCTTCCTCACCCTCGCTTTCGAATTCCCCCTCTTCTTCCTCACCTTCCTCATTTTCAGACTCTCCTCCTTTACTTTCCGTCTCATGACTCAAACCGTCGTCACTTTCCTCCTCCTCTTCCACATCACTTCCTTCACTCTCTTTTCCTTCAGTCTCATCATCATCGTCACTTCCTGCCGTCCCGCTTCCTTCATCTTCTTCCTCTTCATCCCCGCTTCCCTCCTCTTCTTCATCCGTTTCCGACTCCTCTTCTGGTTGAAGAGTGTCGCTGTCTTTCTCATCTTCTTCTTCTGTTGCTTTCTCGATACTGTGACTGACATCCTCCTCCTCTTCTTCCTCACTTACGTCAGTACTCGTTCTCTGCCCTCCCTTCTCCTGCTTGGCTGTCGCAGAGCCCGTTTGCTCCTCCTCACTTTCTTCCTGGCTCGTTTCCTTCTCGTCCTGGCTCGTTTCCTTCTCGTCCTGGCTCGTTTCCTTCTCGTCCTGGCTCGCTTCCTTCTCGTCCTGGCTCACTTCCTTCTCGTCCTGGCTCGCTTCTTTCTCGTCCTGGCTCGTCTCCTTCTCGTCCTGACTCGTCTCCTTCTCGTCCTGGCTCGTCTCCTTCTCGTCCTGACTCGTCTCCTTCTCGTCCTGGCTCGTCTCCTTCTCGTCCTGGCTCGCTTCCTTCTCGTCCTGGCTCGTGCTGACTTCAGAGCTCTCAGGTGCAGGTACAATGTTGATGCTAACCGTGGATTTGTTGCTAAAATCGTAGGATTCTGATTCGTCGGCCCGCATTTTCCTCACGCTGTGTTTCATGACGCCGCGGCTGCTCTCGGATGGGGACGGCGACGCCGAGCTAAAATGGCTTCTGGACGCCGCCTCGTGCAGTAACAGCGACCCTGCGGCGAGAGAAGCGGTTCCGGCGAGCAGGCTGAGATCTGACGCCTCTTCCTCTGTTCCCTTTGCATGTTCGGACCCTTTTTTTGACTGAGCCTCTTTTTTGTTTTTCTCATCCTTAGATTTTTTAGAAAAATCTGTTTTCTCTTTAAATTTTGAGTTTTTCTTCACCTCAGAGTGCAGTCGGCCGCCGCCTGAGCTCTCTTCATTCAGAGCACCTCTCAGGTGAAAACCAGGTGAGCCCGTGTCACTGCGCTTACCTGCCGAGCTCACGCCTGCATGCTGACTTCCCACGACCATCGGTTTGCTTTTCACACTGACGGCTTTAGGCTGCGCTTGCTTAACTTTGGCCGCTGCAGACTCACCTGAAACTGTCTTTCTGGTTTCAGGACTTTGTTTAGAGTCTGAAAGCTTCCTGCCAACTTCTATCAGCTGACTTTCCCCCTGAGCTGGCCCGAGCCGCCGCTTGATCGCTGCCTTCCTAAAGTCGCCTACACTCGTGTTTTTACTGGGTTTCCTCTGAAGCTCCTCCACGGCCAGGATCAGATTCTCCTTGTTCCGGTCGCTTGTTTTCGGTCTCTGCGGGCTCCGAGAGGCCGGAGAGCGAGCGCCGTGGCCCCTCAGGAGCTCGGTGGGTAACGCCCGGCGAGGAGAGACAGCCTCGCTCGTCTTTTTGTGAGATCGGGGAGTCGAAGAGAAGCCGCTCTGCTTCAAGAGCTTCCTCTCCCCTTCCCGGGTCTCTTTCTGCCCTTTACTGGTGTTACCATGCTTACCCTTCTTCTACGCCGGCACGAGAAAGCAGGAAGAGGATGAGAGAGAGGCGTGCATTAGAGAGGAAAAGAGACATGCAGAGAAATCAAAAGAGACGAGAGGAAATCTGAACTCTACGACAGAACAATGGAAAATGTTCATGACGTTTCACAGCTCCTCCCCACACCTGAGCTGGAAGACGAGGCTGCTGCTCAGTTTCTCTTGTAAAGTCACATGACTGATACGTAGAAAACAACCTCAGAAATCTACCTGCCGAGGGAGAAACGAGCTGAGGAATAAAGGCTGGCGTGCAGGAGAGGAACTGTGAAACGTGTCTGACAGGCTGAGAGGAGGGTGACGGGAAGGCGTGAATCAATGAAAAAAGGCAGAAGAAGAGTGTGACTCACCTTCTGAACTGGAGACAGAGTGAGTGTCTGATCCCGGGGGTCCATCTTCATCACGTGGGTCTATCAGGAGGAAGGAAAGAGGAAAATGAGAAGCAGAGTCGTCACGTTCCGCCGGTCAGGCATCAGGACGGACTGACGAGGTCTCACCATGTTGAGGAAGTCGGTGGTTTCTCCCAGGCCCTTAACGCTGTCGGCATCGGTCAGGCTCTCCACAATGCTGTCTGCCTCGCCCCCCGCCTGCCCTGACGAGGTGGGAAACCACAGAAAGTCATTCAGACATTGGTTTCATCCTGTGGTTTCACTGATCTGAGCTGAAAGTATGAAAATCTCAACACAAATCCTGCCTCTGTACTTTGACTTCCAGTGATTTTGGCCTTTATTTGCTTTTATTGTCTTCCATCCATTCTAATCTTTTGGTTCATTTACTTCATTTGCTTTACAAATAAACCCTGATTTGATTCTGACTGAGCGAGTGAGGCGTTATGTCCTTTCTGTCCTCACGGTTCCTTCCAATCAGCTGTCTGACAGTGTTGTACTGGTCTAAAGGACGAGAACGCAGAGCGAGCTCCAGCAGAGGTCAGAGAACATTCACAGGTATGAAACGTAAAGCAGAGGCAGAATGAAGCCACGTCAGAGCAGAAATAAACAGAGAAGCTGCACTGATGATCATCTGATGTGTCATTTAATTTAAACTGTTTCATGGTGCAGGTGGAGGTGCAGGTGGAGGTGCGGTAGGTACCCTGATGGTTTGACCCTGCGCTCCCGTGTTGGTGAGTGCCGTTCAGCACCTTTCTGTGGGTCAGCTCGGGCGGAGGCAGTCTGGGCGGGACGGTCTGGCTGGAGATGGGCAGCGGCGGGTGGAGGTAGCCGGGCGTCATGGTGGGCAGCGTGCAGAACATGGCGCCGAACTGGTCCGGAGATCTCTCCTGTGGGGGGGAGGTTGCGGTAGTGAATGAGCCAACAGAGTCCACGTGGAGCATAAACCAGCAAAGCGGCTCTCTGCACCGAGACTCAGAGACCAGAATGACTCAAAATGAGCTTTTCTCCTGTTGGCTGCCATCGAAGCTGGTGACAGCTGCACAGGTGTGACGGCTGCTGTCCTCAAAAAGAGTTTAAATTCCGCGTAAGAACCCAAAGTTTCCAAAAACAAACAAGCAAAAGGATCCCACCCCCGCGCTCTCTACCCACCCTCTCCCTCCTGCGAACCCGAGCCGAGAGGCTTCTCTGCAGGGCGGACGAGTCGGCCGTGTCCCCCAGCAGCTCCACGTACGGCTTCTCCAGGAAATCTTCCGTCACGTCGTCGGCCTCCAGGGTCACGCCGCCGCGGCCGCGGTCCCTCGGCCGAGCCAGGACCGCCATGTGACAGCCGCCGCACGTCACCTGAACGGACACAGACCACCTCTTCAAACGTCTGACACCTGGTTAGTGTCCTTAGATTTATGAATTAATGGATAGAAACATCTGTTTTATACCAAAGTACAAATAAAAGGTTTAAAAATAAATAGAATTGCTCGGATCGTGAACACTGACGGCCTGAACGTCGTAGTGGAGGAAGCGGGAACACAGCGTTGGTTTGAACTGGTTGGTGAAGTTCTCGTCTCCCAGGCCCAGTTTTCCATGTCTGCCGTCTCCAAACGTGTACAGCAAGCCTCCGTCTGGAAGAGAAGCAGCACAACAGGCGTGAGAAAACGGCGGGAAACCGAGGAGGCGGTCGGCTCGTAGGGAGGCGTGTGGCGCTCACCTGTGACGACGGCCGTGTGGTTTTCCCCGCAGGTCACCTGACAGACTCGACCCCTGCGGAAGTGCTCGACGGGCCGCGGCAGCCGCGACTCGAAGGTGAACGTCCCGTGACCGAGCTGCCCGAACTGACCGAGACCGAAGGTGAACAGGTCGTCCTCTGGAGACGGCAAACAGGTGACAGGTACAGGTGTAATGTGTGACATCACGGCTGAGCTCACTCAAAGACAACCACAAGCATTATAAAACATTTTGTTTGAGTTACTGTTGTTTTCAGCTTAGATCTACTTCCTCTTTTATACAGACCGTAACTATAGAAACCATTTACAGTGAAACCTGAGACACTTTAAATCCTGCTGTCGCTTTAATCGACATGTCAGTACCGCCATAATCCCTTCAGCCACTAGAGGTCGCTGCCTCACACTAAGCAAGCTCCTCGGCTGTTTTAAAGGTGTTTCAGTGTCACAACCTGCGAGCGCCACCGTGTGTCCCCCGCCGCAGGCCACCTGCACCACCGGCTGCTTGATGCTCTTCACCAGCTGAGGGACTCGGTGTCGCGGCAGCTGCTCGGTGCCCAGACCCAGTTTGCCGCTGTCGCGCTCTCCAAACGTATACAGAGCGCCTTCCACTGGCACACGAGGGAATTAAAACACTACCGTTAAACCGCTCTGAGGATTCACAGGTCTTCTGCTGATGAAGACCACCACATGTGGCTGAAAGCTCTGGAGGAGATAAGAATTTAACGTTGAGGTTTAGTTTCTTCCTTGTCTGCGCTCACCTGTCACGAAGGCAGAGTGGTAGTATCCACAGGACACCCAGCTGATTGGTCGTCCCACGCTGACTTCCTGTGGCGAGGTGGCGTGGCTCTCCTTCCCCAGACCGATCTGACCCTCCGTGTTGTCGCCCCACATGAACAGTTTACCGCTCGCTGTGAGGGGCAGGAAAGGAAACACTGAACGTTCTGTTTATTTAAAAACAACCTAAAAACATGAAGTAAAAGTCAACAAAACTACAAATCTAAATACAATAAATGCAAAAATCTACTTTAACAACCAAATCTGAAAATTAAAAAATAACATAACACAAAAATAACAAATAAAATTTTAAAAAATGTTGGTTTCAATTATTTTTTAAGAACATTCATATTTAAAGATCTAATCTAGCAACAAATTCTAAAATTCAGGATCATAAAAATGATTTACTGCGAAGCTGCCACGATGCTAACGTGAGCAGAACGTCTGAACGTCACCTGTGAGAGCGGCGGAGGTGTTCGAGCCAGCAGCGAGCATTTTGATTGGTCCGTGTGAGTCAAAGGTGTGGATGGTCTGGAAGGACGTCCTTTCCTCGCAGTCGCCGAGGCCCAGCTGACCCTCGCTGTTCCCGCCCGAGGCCAACACTTTTCCCTCAGCTGCAGAGGAAACAGATGAGGAAACGGCTGTAATGTTTAAAAATCATCGCAGGTGAGGTGGAAGTGGGCGGACTCGCGCTCACCTGTGCAGATCAGAGTGTGGTTCCTTCCACAGGCCACGAGATGAACTCTCTCTGATTTAAGAGCTGAAAGGACACAAAGGAGATGATGAGGAGCTTCTTTTTCCAGACCTTTCCATCATTCCTCTGGGTCTTAAACCAGATTTTGGACTCTCCAGACTGCGATTATAACAGCAACAAATCACTCGGATCAGAGTTTATTTCTTACTGAGGACACTGCAGTTACTTTGCAGGACTTTTTTCAGATTTAAACATTCAGAGGTTTTATTCTGGCACAATGATTTTGGTTTGGTCCCGCACAGTTTCCTGTCCGGGCTGAAGGACGCGTCTCCTCCTCTTCCTCCTGAAGGCAGCTGTCAGTGGCAGCACTCACACACAATAATCTCTCTTTCTGGACTCAAACGTGGAGCAGAGAGCTATTTAAAGACCGACCTTTGACACAAGTGGGCTTGTTCACGGTCGCTTTGGATCCCAGACCGAGCTGACCCCAGTTATTGCTGCCAAACATGAAGAGTTTCCCATTTTCTGTGGAGACAAAGACAGAAGACCCTGAAAGCTCTGACACAGTCATTAAAAAAAACGATCCGCTCAGACACCTGAAAATGTCTCTCACCTGTAATTAAGGCGGTGTGCTCGTCGCCGCAGGCTATTTTTAAGGGGACGTCGTTTTTCAGCCAGAATTTGCTCGGGATGTTGTCGGCAAATTTGCTCTTTCCAAAAGTGAAAACGGCTCCTGACTCTGACAGGAAAGAAAAGAGTCACTGATTAAATTCTGATCATTATTACCGATGGATCACTTTTATTGATCACCTGTAAATACATGATCACATCAAGCATTTGCTTTTACATACTGTCATGATATCTGGAGAAATGGAAGAAGTGTTAAAACATTTTACTGCAGCAACACTTTAATGTCAAAATACTCGAGTTAAAGTGAAGTTAAGTAGAAGTATGGACTTGAAGTACCAGAAACAAATGAGCTCATTCGTTATGATGCTGGATTATGATTAAAGCATTAATGTGTCCCCGGTGAAGGTGAGGCTGATTTTAACGTGTCCACTGGAATAAAAAGACAATATTTAAGCATAAAGTCGCGTCAAATGGAAACACAGGAGAGATAAACACAAGCAACTGAACACTGTCGTTAAATCATGAACTTAGTGTGTGAGCAAAATCAAACATTAGCTTCTGAGATTAGCACAGAAACACATGAACATGAGGGCTCGCACCTGAGACCTGTTCATGTTTTAGCCGGAGAGCGCGTTTCAAAGGCAACTTTCCAACTACTTCAGAGTCAAGAAACATGGAAAAGCAAATACCGTGAACGAGTCAAGCAGCCGTGAATCACACAGACACGTGAATAACCGGCAGGTTGAAGCGGGGAAGTGAATGAAAAGGCTTTATTTTCCGTTAGCCAGCGAGCTAAAGGAGCTACATCTAGCTCCCTCGACCGCGAACAGCGGGGAAAAGATGGCGAACTAACATTTCACATGAAAACGCTTCGTTATTAAACCGCGGGAGAGTAAAACCATGAGATAATTATCGGTATTTACCTGGTATGTCGTCCTCAGCCTCACCTGCCATCTCTGCGGGACTTTAATCCGCTTTGCTCGGCGTCGTGGGCGTGTTGGTGCCCCTTCTTGTTTTCGACTCTGACAACCCGGAAGTAAACAAACGTTCTCCTAGGCTACGACGCTGACCACGTGACTGTTAAAGGGCCAGGACGTTTGTTTGGACGCTGCTGTTTTCACATGTATTTATGTTCATTATATGGATGTTACAGGCGAAATAAATGTCTCCTCATCTCTTTTCATTGAAAAGTAGTAATAAAACATTTCATTTGTACGTTTCAAAACGAATATAAGTTTTAAAAATTGATTTAAACAGGACAATGACAGTTTGTCATTAACCAGAACTCACTTTCTCAAAGCAGCTGTGGTTAAATTTGATCAGATGACCAATCACCAAAGTTCAGGGTCTGTTTCTGTTTCATGAAT
Organism: Chelmon rostratus; assembly: GCF_017976325.1. Taxonomy (NCBI): domain Eukaryota; kingdom Metazoa; phylum Chordata; class Actinopteri; order Chaetodontiformes; family Chaetodontidae; genus Chelmon; species Chelmon rostratus. The sequence continues at coordinate 694,961 of NC_055681.1, read as the reverse complement.
ATCCAACTTGTCATTTAAAAATGTTGACGTCTAATTCTGGTATCAAAACAACGTTGTCTTTTCTTGATAAATTTAGAGATCGAACACTCATTCCTGCATCTTAATGTTGACTGGTACATTTACACTTTGTCACACTGCATTTGTTCCAGTCAACAGTTCAGCAGGTCAACCGAAATATTCTGCAGACACTGACTGTGACCAGCAGGGGGCACTGTGGCAACACCACTGTCTCTCTCGCTCTCTCTCACTGACACACACACATCGGAGATCATGGAGTGTGAGTGTGTGTGTGTGTGTGTTAATTATTCTGGGTCGAACCTCGTCAGCCACTAATTGGCACTGTGACACACACACACACACACACAAGGGTAGATCACTTAAACAGCGTTCATTAGTGAGTGTGTAAATGTCTGTGTGTGGAGGAATGAGCCACGTGTCAATGTGACTGTAAATCAAAGATCAAAGGTCAGCAGAGGGAGGGGTGGAGGTCACCCATGGTCAGTGTGTGTGTGTGTGTGTGTGTGTGTGTGCAGCAGTGATGAGTCAGTCCAGTTTAAATCCGATGAGTTGAATTTAGCGTAGTTGTTGGCCTTGTGGTCCAGCCTTACTTTCCACCTCTGGAAACTCAGTGAAGTACTACACTTATCTGTGATGCATTCAGAGTCTCTCTGTGGTGCATTCAGTGTCTCTGCGGTGTGTTCAGTGTCTCTGTGGTGCGTTCAGTGTCTCTGTGGTGCGTTCAGTGTCTCTTCAGCAGTGTTCTCTGATTGAACCCTGAGCTCCTGAAAAAAACGTCTGAGTGTGTGTGTCGAGTGTGTTCATGTGTGCTAACGTTCGCAGGAGATCCCTGCCTCACTGCGTGTGTGTGTGTGTGATCTGTCGCCGGCGTTGTCGGCGCTGTCAGGCCTTGTTTCCGTGACGATCAACTCTGATTATTCACCTGTCACAGCTCTCTCTCTGTCTCTGTTGTCTGCCTGCCGCTGGCCTGGCAGTCGCCATGGTTACGGTGGTTTTGACAGACAGCAGAGTTCAGTGATTTATTAGGTGATGAAATCAACTCTTGACTTGTTCTGACGACAAAAGTTTCGGGTCATATAGAAATGGATATAATGAGTTGAAGATGAGGCAGCCCGAGGTTTCACTTTGACTCAACACTAGAGGGCGATAAAGACGTTTTCTGCACCATTACTTAATATGATGTTACATTTTATTTGGTGGGTGATTTTAATCATATTTTTGTCATCTAAGACAAAAGCAGCTCTTGCTAGCTAACCAACGACATCAGCTGATAGTGAAGATTTGTAGAACGAGGACTCACTGATGTGTTTGGTAAATGTAAGTCTAATAAAGATCAGGACAGAGCCGCTAACGTTAGCTGAAACCCTGATATAAAGTTCTTAAATAAGCCCCCACAATAATGCAGTTAGCTCATGAAATGCTCACTCTTAGCCTGAAAAGAAGTCTTGGTTCCTGCTGTTGGTGATAGCATAAACGTAGCACAGAGGGCTAATTCTGACACAGAACATTTACATTTTATTTGTTGGAATATATTGAAATTTAATGTTCAATAATATTTGTTTTTAACCCAACTCAGATTTAGACTAGTTGCTGCAGTACCACAGTTGGCCACTGGGATGTTGTGATGCCTCCTGTGGCCCTGAGATGCAAAAGAGATTAATAGAGATTAATTGTCATGTTAAAGGTGAAGCTGACGGATGTCTCCACCTTCTTCTTCTTCTTCTTTACTTGTTTTCTTTTTTCTTCTGTCTGTCCTGTTTCATCTGTCTGCTGGTCCACACACACAAACACACACACACACACACACACACACACAGCGCCTGTCAGTCAGTGCACTGGGGAAGATTTGCAGGAGAGCGATCAATTTGTCCGACAGGAAGTGTGTGATTTATGTGACCCTGCAGACATCTATTAGCCTCCATCTCTCTCTTCTTCTCCTTCTATCCATCTTCTCTCCATTGTCTTTCTTTTTGTTTGTCTTCTCTCCACCTTTTCTCTCTTTCCTTCTCCTTTTCTTTCTCCTCTGGCGTCCTTCTCTCCTCCTCTCCTTCCTTCCTCTCTGCTGCGGTTTCTCTTGTCATCATTTGCATGATTGAAGGTGATTTGATGTCAAACGATCGTCTGCAGAGACATTAAACAGGAATGAGAAGCAGCGGATCGTGCAGAACATCGCGGAGGAACAGCAGAGAATCAGTGTTTTGTGATTAGCTCGTCTTTACACACCTCTGAAATAAATCGTACCAAATTACGCAAAAGCTGACTGCACATTTACATCCTGCTAAATAATCGTCAGCAGTTTGCTGCAGCAGCTGAAGTGTAAAGTCAACAGCAAATGCAACATTTATCTAGTTTCTAATGAAGCCGATGAAAACATAAAGCAAATTAAAAAAATACAAAGAAACATGCTGCAGATCCAGAAACACCTCGAGTTAAACCAAATTTAATATTTTTAATATTTTGGTCAGGTTGTCCAGATATTATGACATTAGCTTGGAGTTAGCATTTTTTTGGTATGTTCATCAGCCTTCCTGTATTTGCAGCGTGATTCTTTAAATTGTTTCTGACTTATGTTTTATTTTTTTATCAATCTTTTATCTACATGCAACACATGCACATTTAAAGCGTTGAAGCTGCAGAGAGTCCGTCTCTAACTCTACAGGCTTGTTCTAACTGAACGCGAACGAGTTACTTTGACTGCATACAAAGTCAATGAAGACACTGAAGTAGATGCAAAAAGAAGTGCTAAAAATGTTGGGCGCTGATTGAAATATTTTCTTTTCTTATCACACAGAGTCGACGTGTGTTGCTAGCTAACATCCGTACAGGCTGTTTGTGTCTCATCAAACACAAATTGATGAACGTCTGAGGACTGAAACGGTGTAAATAAAGTTCAAGTGATCGGCAGAAAGCAGCGAAAATTCACGTGTTTCTAATTTGGAAGATTTGGCGCCACCATTTGGTCATATAATGCGCTACATGTTATAATGGAGATCCAAGAGCAACACTGACTGGCTTCCTCATCTGGCTGAGGAAGACGAGTCAATGTCTCATGTTTTGACGACAATCATCTTTTCTTTTTCCCACAAAATGGGACTTCCATGGCTACGCAGAGTGCTAGCTGGCTAATGTAACCAAAGCTAGCACGTTAGCTGAGTGCATTAGCTTAGTGTGTCAGCTGATCAGCAGACAGCCATAGCTGCAAGCAGGAATGGATCAAATCCAGGTTTTTGGTACAATCATTTGGATTTTTCATTGGGTGTGAATGTAACCATGTTTCCCTCTAGCGCCACCATCAGGATAATCTGTCAGGGAAGAAAGATTATATAGTTTTGTCGCTGCTTTGACTCCATCAACAAGTCGACTGTGGATTTCTACAACGTGAAAAAAACCTGAGATTTACTCTGTGTGTGTGTTTGTGTGTGTGTGTGAGGGGAGTGATGCATGGTGGGAAACCGTTTAGCGCCCTCGCCGGTCCTCGGCGACGGCCCCCGGCGACGGGATGAGAAACGAGGCGGCAACAAGGATGTAATTTGAGAACGGGAGAACGAGGGGGAGGATGGAGTGACAGATTGGGGGGGGGGGGGGAAGGGATGGATGAAGAAAAAGAGGAGGAGAAAGAAAAGGAAAAAGGAGGGAGGGGATCCTGAGTGACAGAGGAGGAAAGGAGGAAGGAGGCGGCAGTGAGAGAGGACAAAGGGACGGTGAATGACAGAACGAGGAGACGGAGGAGGGGAGGGAGGAAGGAGGGAGGAGGAGGAGGAGGAGGGAGGGAGTGACAGATCTCTCTCTCCGTCGAGGCGTAAACGAGGCGAGCGCTGCGTTTCTCCTCCGAGCCAATTTGAATAATGAGGCAGTCTAATTTCCTTCACACACTCACACACACACACACACACACACACACACACACACACACAGACACACACTCACACACAGACACACACACAGACACACACACACACACACACTCACACACAGACACACACACACAGACACACACACAAGACACACACACACACAGACACACACATACACTACACACACACACACTCTCTCTCACATACACACACATTTTTCGTCTTGATGCGACGCTCTAATTGCCTTGGCGTGTGTGTGTTTGTGTGTGTGTGTGCGCGTGCGTGCTTGAATGCGCGCACACGGATGTTTTTTTCTCTCTGGCTGCAGCCGACGCTCGTCTCTGAGTTACAGCCTGACTCTCTGCAGCGAACTGAGGACGGCAGCATTACGAGGACTCTGCTGCAGCAGCTCCTCATGAATCCTTCACTCAGTCTGCAAATTAAGTCCTTCCGAAATTCTCAGTAACGACGAGCTAGTTTGAAACAAGCGCTGAAATTTGCCAAAGTGATGTGTAAATCTGATGCTAGGAAACATCTGTAGCGCTGTCCAATCAAGAGCGATCAACTATGTCAACACGAAGCCAATGTAAACAGCATTTATCAAGTTTCAGGTCAGAAATGTCGACCGCACTCCAGACCTCTTTAACACTCTAAACAAGTCAGACATTAGCAAGCTAACGATAGCCGTCAGATACGCCTGTTCAAACATCAAAGCCTGTTTTCATTTCGTGATGACAGAACTGCACTTGATAAACACCGATGTTAGCATGAGGCTAGGTGTACCTGGTCCTGGAACATTTTGTGCCAAAGGTCGACTTTGCAAACTGGCCCAGTGCATCGCTGAAGGTCACGGCCTGGTGAAGCCAACAGAACCACATCGTCTGCAAAGAAAAGGAAGTCTGAGGTCCCCTAACTGGACACTCTGAATAAAACACAGTCCAGTTCTAATTGACGTCATTAGCGTATCGTTATTTAGCACACAAGACAAAGAAGCAAATCCTCACAGAGGAGCTGAATCGCGACATCTGCAGTGATGCCTTCAAGGTACCGTTGCTGTCGGAAATTACATCATTTACATACAAGTAAAATTGTTTGAAATGAAGTGAACTGCATGGATTGAGACTGAGACGCTTAAATGTGATGTTAAAAACGTGAAATCAAACATCTGGTCGTCACTGGTGGAACGTAACCGATACATTTACTTGAAAACCACGTATCTCCAGATGTGTTGATGTTGAATATTTGACAGGGACTCTGACAAACAAATTTTTTTGTGGATGATACTTTCATACCTTTACTGCCGTCAGCACTGAATGCAGGACTTTCACTGGTAGTTGAGTATTTCTACAGTGAGATTTTAGTACTTTTACTTCGGTAAAGGATCTCAGTACTTCTGCTACAACTGATTGTTGGATGAAATTGCCCACATCAGAACAGACTGGAGGAGGAGGTGAGAAGGGAGTCTAATTGATTTCCTTATTTTCTTTCTCTGAAAAGAGAGAGAGAGCCGATCAGACGAGTGCAGCAGCGGGCGAGCGAGCAAGTGTCTGCATTACAGCGAAAGAGAGAGAGAGAGAGAAAAGAGAGCGTTGAAGGGTTTGGCAGTGAAGCATGAAGATGTGTGTGTGTGTGTGTGTGTGTGTGTGTGTCTGTGTGTGTGTGTGTGTGTGTGTGTGTGTGTGTGTGACCTTGTCTGGCAGTGTGTGTGTGTATGTGTGTGAGAGAGAGTGAGACGGCGAGGGAAGCAGGCGGGCGAGCGAATAGAAAAGGGGAACCTTGAAACCGTCCTGATTCCCTCCTCCATTATTCTCTCTCTCTCTCTCATACACATGCAGAAACATCCTCTCTCACCCTCAAACCTTTTTTCTTCTCTCTCTGTTTTTCTCGCTATCAACACCTCCTCGAAGGTCCACCCCGCTGACCTCTGACCTTTCGTCTTCCTGTTTGACGTGTAAACACGAAACAGCCTCTCTTTGAAGGATGAGAGCTGAGAGAGGCAACAATTACTAGCAGAGAGTGACGCTGAACGAACTTTATTCTGACAGACTGCATGATGGAGCGATAATAGCCCGAGCGGACGGCGATGAAAATGAGAGTGTTCAGCGCTGGGCGGCACCAACAGCTGGGCTGCCATCCAACTGTAGCGCGAATTTTAACCACATTTCCAGAAAATGGGTGAGTAAGTTCATCTTGATTGATCAAGATAAACAGAAGTGGAGCTAATGCTCCAGTCAGGTGGATATACAGCATTGTAGAGGAAGACGACAACAGGATGACGTCGAAAATTTAACAAAAGCACGCAAACACGATAATTAGTCCACGATAATAATCCTAAGAACATTTATTACCACCATGTGCAGGCAATTCCACAGATATGAATACAGAGACACACCATACCTGTACAAAGGCCTCACCTGACAGGTCAAATGACTACAAAGTACAATAAACCCTAAAAGTATAATTCATATGTACCGTGTATTCAAAACCATGTAAGCACACCACAACAGGGTCATCAGGTGGATAAATCATTGTGTCTTTATGGCAAGTTCAAAGTTACTCAACATAAAACATATAAACAATAAAGTCCACAAGTCCCCCATCTACAACCAACAGGAGCCTGACCAAACTCACCAGAAACACAAGAGGAACTTGATGTGATCTATTCAGGAAACATGATGTGACACGTGACTGGCCTTAGTTCCCACTGCGCTCAGCCAACACTTTCAGACCATTGCTGACTTCACCTGGAAACATGGTGAAATGAAAGAGTTCCTGGAAGTTGGTCCCGACCTCTCCTTCCCACTGACATCACACTTCATGAAAGATGGTGAGCTGCGATTGGTCGAGGACAAGCACGTAGGCTGTTCCTCGGCCGAGTCACAGCAACAATTCATGGCTCTGTGGCTGGATTCAGAACCGCCCCCCACATTCTGAACACAGCGACGTGTTTTCCGTAGTTTCCAGTGTGAAAGCGATTTTTTTGCAGTGTGCTCGGCCCGGCTGGTGACAGATCTGCAGAACCTGCTCGCATTTGGAAACAGATCCTGACTCGCACTCAGACTTCGGCAGATTCGCTGCAGTAGCATTAGCATTAGCATTAGCATTCGGACTTGTGTAGATCATGACTTTCCAGAGATAGCACAGAAGTCACATTCAGACTCCAGATTTCTTGACTTCTAATGGCACACAAACTTTTGCAGATTTCAAACTTCTGCAAGTCCCAATTTTCCACGTGTGATAACGAAGATCTCCATGGTGATCAATGGATTGTCAGTTTGGGAAAGTAACAAAAATTGCTCGACTTCCACGTTTCAGGACGCTGTTAAGACAATTTAACGACAACTTTCTTTGAATGTGTGTGTGGTCTTAAAATTAAATGTAGCAAATAAAGCAAAACAGGGAGCGACTCGGAATCAAGCTTCTGCAGTTTCTCATACAGACTCAGTGCCGACTTGCATTGGGATGCCGGCTGTTTCCAACACATGCGCTCCTCTGTAGCGCTGTGTACACAGACGGGCTATTCATCTTTCCCTTCACCAACATCAATAAATGATGGCTGCTCTCTCTCTCTGTTTAAATATTCATCGGCCGCGCTGCTCGTCTCGCTCGCTAAACAGCCAGACGACCCCTGCACACACACACGCACACACACACACGCACGCGCACACACACGCTCTCTCTCGCCCAGCGGCGCATTAGCAATTCAATCCGTTGTCTTCGACACTGGCTGTGGGCAGCCACACACACACACAAACACACACACACACACACGCACTAACACACGCACACAAGGCTTTAATACAGCACACAATCGCAGTTACACACTTACTATACACACACACACGTGTGGAAAAACACACACACACAAACACCAGAGAAGCGAGCGGCTGCTTCGACTGCACGGTGTGTGTGTGTGTGTGTGTGTGTGTGTGTGTGTGTGTGTGCGTGTGTTTGCGAAACCCAACGCCGCTGGACGCTCCATTTATCACGCCTTAAAGGGACAGTCCATCATTTTCCCCCAGAGTCACATGAGCCTAGCTTAGCACAAAGACTGCAGGCAGAGGGAAAATGCTAGCCTAAGCCGAACGTCTGATTTACATGTGATATCTTACGAGCCAACAGGATTGTCAGTCCTGTGTTTGGTAGCGGTTTACTTGACAGAGCAGTTGCTTGACAATAAGTAGCTCCAACGCTAACAGCCGTTAGCATGAAGATGATCTATCTTTTTTGTTTTCCATTGCTACACCACAATAAACGGTGCCCAGCTTTGACTGTACGGTGCTGAAGGAGATGAGAACAGACAGAAAACCTGCTAACATTCAGCTTTTCAAGAAGACTGGTTAGCTACAAACACCTAGCATTATATCAGACATGCTACATTTATGTGGCAAGCTTTTCACACTTAGCGTAGCATTGGGTTGGGCGAACTGGGAAATAACGCAACATTTTCTGTACCGTAAACATCAGCTAGCCAAAAATAGCCAGGATCATATCAGACAGCAAAGGACAAATTGGTAGCATCATGTCAGATGCTACATGTTTGGCTTATGCTAACTGTTTGAAGGTGCTTCATTGTGCTCATAACATCAGTGAGCTGCAAAAAGCTAGCATAAAGTTAGCATTAAAGCTATTTGTTTGTGCTGAACGACAGTTAGCTGCAGGAAGCCGGAGATGTTAACGGCTCGTGGTGGGTTACAGAAGCTGTCAGACATGGCGGCCGTCTGTCGCGTCTCACATCGCTCTGATTCAAAGTGTGTGTGTCAGTGTGTTTCGAGCAGCGAGTGTTGTCGCGTGTGTGTCGAGGAAACTGTCGTCACTGATGTTGACATGAGGAGGCAGCCGGCGTGAACGAGGTGTAAAACACACACACACATTCACACCGACTGTGATTCACATTCCTGCTGTTTATCACGACTTAACACACACGCACACCCACACACACACACACACACACACACACACACACAGCTGGTTCAACCTCCTGTGGACTCATTCATATTTCATTAGTGTTCTCTCTCTTCACTGAACACCTTTCTGTCGTCCCACCTCTCGCTCACCTCCCTCTCTATTCATCTTCACCTCGTTCGCCCGTCCTGTTTCTCTTGTCTTAAAGGAGGACATTTTTTTCTGTCTCATTAGGCTCCTCTGGCTGCCATGGAGCTCCACAGTAATGGTGTGTCAACAATCGTTCATCCACGTTTTATCTACTTGCAGTCAGCAACAGTTCTCATCAACCAGTCAACAAACTTAACACAAACACATTAAGATGATCAATTATTATTAATTAAGAGCTAACCAACTAAAAATGTTCAAAGAATCAACATACCTATCAACATTATGATCAATAACTCACCAGATTGCCAATCAAGGACCATTTTATCAACGACTAACCAACCATGTAACCAAAGTATCACCAGCCAATCAACAAGCATCAAAAACAAGCCATCCAACTAGTTTAACACCAGCCAGTGTCAGTGTCAGTTTTATCACCAATTAAATCACCAATCAGACATTTTAAAACCAGCAAACTCACCAGTTTCACACCAACCACTCAGCAGCCAGTCATCCCTACAACCCACCAACGTTCAGTATAAACGACCAATTACCACCAACCAACTCGCCAATTCATAACCAACTCGCTACTTGTGTGTATTTCAGAATATACTTCCACTGTTGGTCAGATGAAACAATGTTTGAAAATGTTCAGGTTAAACGATGGGATTTGTGACTGTTTTCCAATATTTCAAGGAAAGTTTCATTTTTTTTAACATCCTATAAAATAATCAGCAGATGTTTATTGTCCATTTTTAAATTATTAAAAAGTGAGTATAGAGTTGTGTTTTATTTTGAAAAGCTAATATCAGTATTTTCAGGGAGGAAAATGCAGAAAAGGTGCGTTTGTGTCGCTTTTCTCTTTCGTTCGCCTACATCCTTTTATCCTGCAGAGTGTGTGTGTGTGTGTGTGAATGACTCATTCTGAACACACACACACACACACACACACACACACACACACACACAACCAGGATGAAAGGGTGTGGGCGATCGAAAGAGAAGACAGGGCCGAGCGAGGCCGACAGACAGAGAGAGAGAGAGAGGAAAACATCCCGTATGCATGAATGGACTCTGTTTCATATTACAGAAAATAGTGTGTCCCAGTTTTTGGAGAAGCGAGTGAGTCACACATGTATCCCAGCATCCCCTGCAGACGTCCAGACAGCGGCCAACATCTTCTCCTTAAAGGACCACGCAGCAGTTTTCTTTGTTTTGGTTGCAGCTGCTGTTGATCAGTTCTGACGTCAGTTAGCTTTTCAGTTTTATCGTCGCTAAGTCAAACGTTGTTGCGGCTCACAAACTAGTTGCTGAGATTAGCTGTTGCTGACCTGCCAGGTGTAAGTGTTGCGTAGATAACTGATCCAACTGACAACGCTAATGTTAGCATGCTAATATCTGACCGTTTTAGAGTGAAGAGTAAAAGAGGCAGTATGAAAAAAGAGCAATTACATTTCTCAAAAATACCACAACGAACCTCAAATTATGGATGAAGTAAACAACATCAGTTAGCTTAGCATAATCAGATATTCCCATCTCATAAACTGCATGAATACTACTAACTCTGAAACTGATTCCTACATGTCTACAGACAGAAACAAAACAATTACCTACATTTACAAAGACTAATTTTGCAGCCTCTAACGCTGTACCTAATGGAAGCTATGCTAGCTTGTGATGCAACAGTGACTTCCTGTTTACGTAGTCGATTGCTCTTAACTGGGTGCCACTGCAGACGTTTCCTTGCAGCACATTTACACACCACAAAAGTCTTTATTAGTAGAGACATTCAGCTTTAATGGTGAACTGATTTAGTAAATCACAAGTCTGAAAGTAGTTCCTGAGAACTTACGAAGGACTTCATGAAGCATTAATGAAGAGCTGTTGCAACACAGTCCGACCTATTTCCCGCCTGCTGTTCAATTTTATTATATTTCTGCACTGGTTGGATTTATAATATCCTAGAGTCAAATAACTTGAGCATGTAAGCAGCATTCTTCATATACTCACCTGTGTACTTTGTGTACCTGAGGGGTCACAAAGTTTGTCCACTAGAGGGTAGAATCATCTCAGGGTGATTTTGCATAAACAGATTTAACACGAAGACGCTTGAGGAGGCTGTTTACGATGAGATCACCGTGGATCTGAAATGATCGATCAGTCTACAGAGATTAAAAGATTACTGAAGATGTTTTCACACAAAAATGCCACAAACATCCGGTCAGATTCTCTTTGAAGACTTTTCACCATTTTCAGATATTTTAATTGACTACACAACTAAATTAAAGTTTTTGTTTTACATAAATAAACCCCCCTGAACAAGTAGCCACTTACAATCTTCCCTTAAACATCATTTATTTAATTTTTAAAGTTGTTAATAAGGCAAAAAAAACCCCAAAACATTTACACAAATTTCTGATCTATCAAAAATAATCAAGCTGCAACAACAACAGTCAACAGTAATCAAACGAGCCTTTAATATTAAAAGTATGAGTTTTACTTTAAGATGCTTTCAGGATATTTGCTGAACCTTCAGGACACATTCAGTGAGTTCATTGACTGATACATGATGAGCTTTGGTATCTTTTAAAACCCTCAAGAGTTCTTGGATATTTCTCTGAGCCTGAAATCTGCCAGAGATCCTGAAGTAAAACCTCCTCCTGTGTCACAGCGACACTCGTCTTTTTATTTTCCTCAGACAGCGAGAGAGAGGCCGCCTGTCCGATCGGGGGAATTTAATTTCCCGTCCAGCAGAAATGAAATGTTGCTGCGTTTCGCTGCATCGCCTTTAATTACAGGCTGCTTCACACACACACACACACACACACACACACACACACACACACACACAGTGCACATAAACAGTTACTAGTTCTCTCTCTTTATATACATATAAAGGGTGAAAACCTCACATCTCCAGTCCACTCCAGTCGTGCTTTGAATAAAATGTTTGTTATAAAATAAAAATATAAACATTTCCTAGAAGGTGTGGCAGAGAGAGCAAAACAAAACTGTGATTTAACAAAATACGTTTCATCCACAAAATTATCATCTTCAAATGAACAAAACAAACTTACTGTGCATCTGTTTCCAGGTGTGCTCCATCACCTGCACAGACTGCAGGGCTCCGCCCACATCACAGGTGAGTTTGAGGATTGGAGATTTTCAGAAGGACTTCCTGTTCCTGTTTCCACGCAGCAGATAAAACTGCATCTTTATTTGTTCAGTTTATTTATTCTTATTAAAAAAATGATCCTCTTCAGTTTGATGCTGCAGCCTCGTCTGTGAAATTTGCAATAGATTCCGAAAGACAAGTCTGGAGCTATGACGTTAGCATTTTGTTCACCTGTAGTTAGCCTGGTGGTCTCAAAGATTAACAGTCTGATTTCAGATATGAAAAGAGACCACTAGCATTGAGGCAGCTAGCTGCAACATTAGTGTTGCTAACAGTTGTAAAGAGACTAATTGAGACAAACCAGTTGGCTAAAACTTTTTGTAAAGCTAAAATGTTTAAAGATAGTGCTAACCTGAATCATTTGCAATGCTAACAGGTGTAAAATGACAAATACCAAAAAAAAATTAAGTCAGCTGTTAAAATTTGCACTGTAATGCTAGCAGGTGTAATCAACTGCTAGTAGAACCAGCTAGCTATGACTCCTTACAGTGCTAACAGCTATGAGGAAACTGTTGTGCAGGTATGAAGATAACTATAATGCAAACAAGTATGAGGACAGACTACTAGCAATGAACCAGCTAGCTGTGACCCCTTGCAATGCTAACAAATATTTAGTCCTGCTGCTAGCTAGTCTGTGAACTGAACTTGAATTCAGATTTCAGGGGCATTTCTTATTCTTTATATTTATTGGACAATAAATATTTTGGTGAGGAAAGCCAACAGGATGCTGAATACAAAAGTACACACAAAGGTAACAAACAACCTCCCAACCAACAAACCACGTAACAGAAACTGCATCATATTTACACCAGACTGCATTTACAAAGAACAAATTTAACAGTGATATTTATACTCATAAATAAAAAAGACGCATATTTACAGTATACATATAGCACACACATGAGACTGTTACCATCTGTCTGCAGAGAATGTACTGTCCTTGTCACTGTCCTTGTCACTGTCCTTAATGTCCAAATATACTGACATCTCTACAACATTTACATGTTTCAATTCTGTGTAAAATCGCTCATTTTCTTTATGGAATACTGCATTGCTTCTGACTCCTCTGGTGGTAAAGGATCTTTCTCACTCCACCAGCTCAGTGTGACTCCCAAACTCTTTTTTAAAGTCAACAGGATTTACGACTTCTCATTTCCCTGGTTACATTGTGTTGTCATGACCTCGTTTTAACCCTGGCGCCCTTCCCAGCAGCCTTCCCTTGCTCTTTCTTTACGTCTGTTCGGATAGCACCTCCCCCCACTCTCATCCCAAGATCCCTGATGTGGACTCTGACGTTGCCCAAGTTCCTTTGCCAGGCAGCGTCCATCTTTATGGTCTTACCTCCTTGACCTTGGTTTTCACAGGAATTAGCATCTTTTTTGGGCGCTGTGCTGTTGCAAGCCACTCTCTTTATTCCCTGGCGTTCCCATGTGTTAGCATCCACCGGAGCGTTTGGCTTCCCAGGGCTGGTGGTTCCTGCATTCTTATTTCGGAGTCGTTGAGTTTCCCAAGCACTACCATCAATTGAACTACCTGGGTTTGTGGAGTCCAAAACCCTGTCAGTCTTACTCCCTTGATTTTGTCGTTTCCATGCGTTAACATCCGCTGTATCGTCTGAGTTTGCTGGATAAGCAGTGTTCTTATTTTGGATTTGTTGTGGCTCTGATGGGGCAGCGTCCGTCTTGGCGTCAGAATTCACAGCGCTTCTACTTCGTAGTCGCAGTGGTTCCCACATGCCAACACCAACCGCCACATCAGACTTGATAGGAGTGTTGGCTGATTTATTTCCTCGCTGTTCTTGTTCCCACATGTTAGAGTGCATTTTAGAGTCTGGATTATCAGAACTAGCGATCCCAGTATCCTGACCATGCTGTCGTTGTTGTTCCCACACGCTAGAGTCAATCTTTGAGTCCAAATTAGTAGAATTAGGGATCCAAGTATTCTTATTTTGTTGTCTTTGTGGTTCCCACATGCTAGAGTCAATTTTAGATTGTGCATTAACAGAATTAGCAATTGTAATATTCCTACTTTGTTGTCTTTGCTGTTCCCACATGTTAGCATTCATTGTCACATTTGGCTTTGCAGGAATAGGAACCCCAGCTTTTTTACTTCCGATCTGTTGCGGTTCCCACATGCTAGCATCCATTCTGGTTTCTATTTTAGCTGCCAAAGTAGAATATCCCAGATTTTTAAGTCCTTGGAATTGTCCAGACCCTGGTCCCCTGTTTTGCAACATGTAGTCCACTTTAGTGCTAACTTCTGTTCCCCGCTGTTGTTGTGGAGGTAATAACGGTCGCAAACATTGTGGAGTTCTTATTGACAATCTTTGTGATGGTCTTGGTGATGGTAGTGGGGGTGGCGTTGGAGGTGGGGAAGCTTCCAGCGAGTCCCAACGAGTGTCCACAAACTCCAGGGAAGAGCCAAGCATGCCGGCCAGCTCAGGGGTGGCCTCCACCAGCTCCAAAGGGTCCCTGATGTCCGGCCTGAAGGAGGCCAGCTCCTGCTCATCAGGACCCGTTAGGAGCTGCGACAGAGACGCCTGCCGGTAGAACTCGTCCTCAGGAATGGACTGCACGTTGAGCTGCGGGAAGAGGCGCCGGAAAGACCGAGACGTCATTCGCAGTCGACCCAGGACGTTGGACAGGAGGAGCCAGTTCCTGGGGCTGGAGGAGAGAGAGAGGAGAATTTCTACTGAGAATTTCTACAGAAGGATCGGGACCCCTCAGTGTTTCTACCATTTCGGCTACGTCTCTGAGTGAAGGGTTTGAAATGTTAACAAACACAGAATGTTGAAAAGGGTCAGTTCTCCGTCACAGCAGCATTCTGGACTAAAATCAGTTGACTGCTGCCATCAATTGATTC